>NW_006296285.1:347521-351597 GCF_000327345.1 Myotis davidii
ACACACAGAGCAGGACCGATCAGCGGAGTTTGGTCGCTGCCCCCTGTCACGCTGATCCCGGTGCCGGGAGGCCTCGCTGCTCTGCTGATTCTGGTGCTGGGAGGCATATTACCCTTTTACTATATAGGATAGAGGCCTGGTACACGGGTGGGGGCCAGCTGGTTTGCCCTGAAGGGTGTCCTGGATCAGGGTGGGGGTCCCCACTGGGGTGCCTGGCCAGTCTGGGTGAGGAGCTGAGGGCTATTTTCAGGCTGGGGGGGACTGAAGCTCCCAACTGCTCCTTTTTTTCTTTGTTTTTTCTTTTTTATTCTGGGCCGGCTTTAGCTTTGAGGCTTGGCGCCAGCTCTTAGGCCTCCATGGCTGAAAGCAGGTTTCCGGCCTTTGTTTACAATGTTGCGATACTGCTGGCTGAAGCCCGGGGACTAAAGCAGGTTTCTGGGGTTTTGTTTAGCTTCTATATTTGTTACATATGCTTAGAGTTGCAGGCTCAGAGGCCGCAGCGGCAGGCGGGGAATGTTGGAGTCGTCTGTCACTGAAGTAAGCAAGCATCATGTTAGTTTCAAGATGCCTGGCTGCCGGCCGCCATCTTGGCTGGCAGTTAATTTGCATATCTCGCTGATTAGCCAATGGGAAGGGTAGCGGTCGTATGCCAATTACCATGTTTCTCTTTTATTAGATAAGATTATTTCACTAATGTATGAATGGAATCACGCTGTATATAACTGTTAGAGATTGACCTTTTCACTCATTCAGCATCATTTCCTTGAAATTCATCCAGCTTGTTGCATGTATCAATAGTCTATTCCTTTTATTTCTGAATAGTACCCATGATATTGGGGTACACAGATTGTTCAAACATCTTCCCATTGAAGGACATTTAGGCTATTTCTACATTTTGATTCTTATGAATAGAGCTGCTATATATCTTGTATAGGTCTCTATATAAAAGTAAGTTTTTATTTCCTTGGAATAAATGCCCAAGAGTGAAATTTCCAGGTTGTATGGTAAGTCCAGTTTTAGTTTTAAAAGAAACAACAAAATATTTTCCAGTGAGGTTGTGGCATTTACATTCCCACTAACAATGAATGAGTAATTCAGTTTTTCCAGATCATCACGAGCATTTGGTAGTGTAACTATTTTCTTATTTTACCTATTTAAATAGGTATATAGTGATATGTCATTGTGATTTTAATTTGAGTTTCTCTAGTGGTTAATTATGTTTAACATCTTTTTATAGTTCTATTTGCAATCTATAATTATTCTTATGTGAAAAATCTGCATATGTCTTTGTCCATTTTCTAATCGGATTTTTTAAAATGTTGAGTTTTAAGAGCTCTTTTATATTTTAGATATGAGTCTTCTGTTGGGTAATTTGCAAATATTTTCTCCAAGTCTGTAATTTGTCTTTTTGTCCTTTTAACAGGGTCATTCGAAGAACAAAGTTTTAAAATTTTGATGTTTATAAAGTTTTCCTTTTATGGATCATGCTTTTGGTATGAAGTCTAAGAAATCTTTGCCTCGTCCTAGGTCCTAAAGATTTTCTCCCATTTCTCTTATAAAAATTATATATTTTTGTAATTTATATTTAAGTTCATGATGCATTTTGAATTAACTTTGGTGTAAGGAATGAGATTTAGGTTGAGGCTTAGTTTTTCCCTCTATAGATAACCAATTTTCCAGTACAATTTTTAAAAAAAGAAAGCTGTCTTTCTTTTACTTAATTGTTTTTTGCTTTTAGGTAAAAAATTAAATGGACATATTTGTGTGGGTCTTTTTCTGGGTTCCCTACCCTGTTCTGATTTATGTAACTATCTATCACTCCACTGGTACCACACTGTGCTGATTATTGTAGCTCTGGAGTGAACTTTAATATCAGGAAGAGTGATTCCTCCTCCTTTATTCTTTGTTCTCAAAGCTGTTTTGGCTATTTTAATGCCTTCCTTTTCCATTTAAGTTTAAGAATAAGCTATATGTATTTAACTTTTTTCCCCTAAGGTTTTGATAGGTATTGCATTATACCTATAGATCAGTTTGAGAAGAATTGAAAACTTTATTATGTTGACTCTTCCAACCCATTAACAGTATATTTATCCAATTATTAGTTATTTTATGATTTTTAATGAAAACTTTGTAATTTTTAGCATACAGATTTTGTTACACATTTTGTTAGAATTGGAGCAATTGCAAATGGTATTGCACTTTTTATTTTGGTTTAAATGTGTTCATTATTAGCATAGAAAAATAAAATTGTTTTTTATGTGTGCCAATCTTGTATCCTGTGACCTTAATGACTCACTTACTTGTTCTAGAAGTCTTTTGCATATTTTTTGGGAGTTTTTCATGTAGACAATCATCTCCTCTGCAAATAGAGACAGTTTTATTTTTCTAATCCAATCTTTATGTCCCCCTCCCCATTTTTCTTCTTCTTGCCTTACTGCACTGGATAGAGCTTCCATTACTATGTTTAATAGGAGTGGTAAGAGCAGATATCTTTGCCTTGTTACAGATCTTAGAGGGGAAGCATTTGTTCTTTCACAGTTAAGCACAGTGTAAGCTGAAAAATTTTTGTGGATCTCTTTATGGGGTTGACAAAGTTCCTCTCTATTCCTAACTTATTGAGAGTTTGTAACATAACTGGGTATTGAATTTTGACAAATTGTATCAATTGATATGATCATGTGATCTTTCTTCTTTAAGTTGTTAATATGTTGAATTACAGTGATTACTTTTCAAATATCGAATCAGTCTTGCATACCTGAAAGAAATGCCATACAGTTGTAGAGAGTATTCTTTTTATATATTGCTGGACTTGATATTTTGTGCAGGATTTTTGTGTTTAAACTTATGGGATATATTGATTTATAGTTTTCTTTTTTGTTCTTTTTACATTTGTCCAATTTTGGTATCATTAAAATGAGTTGGGAATATTCTCTCCTCTTCAATTTTCTGGAGGAGATTGTATACATTTATGTGAATTTTTTAATGCTTGGTAAAAATCTCTAGTGAAACTATTTTTTAGGAGCTTTAAAATTGCAAAATGCCTGGCTGGTGTTACTCAGTGGTTGAGCATCAACCTATGAACTAGGAGGTCATAGCTTGATTCCTGGTCAGGGCACATGCCTACATTGCAGGCTTGATCCCTAGTAGGGGGCATGCCGGAGGCAGCTGATCAATGATTCTCATCATTGATGTCTCTCTCTCTCTCTTTCTCTCTCTCTCTCACTTCCTCTCTGAAATCAATAAAAATATATTTAAAAATTTGCAAAAATGAATTATTTTTTATTTTTATAAGACTTTCAGTTATTTACTTAATCTGGACAGAGATTTGATATATATTGGCTTTTGAGGCATTGGTCTATTTGTCTAAATTCTTGAATTATGAGTATGAACTTGTTCATGGTATTTCTTTATCATCCTTTTAATGGCTGCAAGGTCTGTTGTGGTTTTCCCCATTTTATTAATGACATTGTGATTTGTGTCCTCTTTTTTAAAAATCTTTATCAGTTTTCCTAGTTGTTGGGTTTCCTAAGGGACCAGCTTTTAACTTCACTAATTTTCTTGTTTTTAATTTTATTTATTTCTGTTCTAATCTTTATTATTTTCTTTCTTCTGGTGCTTTGAGTTTAGTTTGCTCTTCTTTTTCTAGTTTCTTTTTTTTTTTTCAAATTTTATTTTTAATTACAAAGGGTATTACATATGTGTCCATTTTTTTCCCCGCCCTAGACAGTCCCCTAGCCTCCCCTATTCCCCAGTGTCTTATGTCCATTGGTTAGGCTTATATGCATGCATACAAGTCCTTTGGTTGATCTCTTACCCCCCTACCTCCCACCCCCGAACCCTCCCCGGCCTTCCCGCTGCAGTTTGACACTCTGTTTGAGGCCGCTCTGCCTCTGTATCTATTATTGTTTAAAAGTTTATAATGGTCTCAATTATCCATGAGTAAGTGAGATCATGTGGTATTTTTCCTTCATTGACTGGCTTATTTCACTTAGCATAATGCTCTCCAGTTCCATCCACACTGTTGCGAATGGTAGAAGTTCCTTCCTTTTCACAGCAGCATAGGATTCCATTGTGTA
>NW_006296285.1:356711-377334 GCF_000327345.1 Myotis davidii
TCTGGGCTCAGAGGTCCGGCAAACTTTCCTGCCCAAATCCCTGGGTTCCTTTTACCTTTCCAGGGGAGTTCTGCTCTTCCCGGCTGCAAACCGTCTCACCAGCTGAGCCCTTTCGCCAACTCGGGGTGGGTGCTATTAGTTTCAGCTGCTCACTCCATTTGCTCCGGGACACGACCTGGAACGCGTCTGCCTATATCGCCGCCATCTTCTCTCTTTCTTTTTCTAGTTTCTTGAGATAGAACATGAACTCTTGACTTGAGACTTTTCTTCTTTTCCAATTTAAGCATTCAGGGTTATAAATTTTCCTTTCAGCATTGCTTTAGATGCATCTTCAAAATTTTAACATGTTCCATTTTCATATTCATTCAGTTCTATTCACTTTTTAATTTCTTTTGAAAATTTTCTTTGAGCCATGTATTTATTTAGAAGTGTGTTGTTTAATTTACATGCACCTGAAGAATTTCCTGTTGTATTTCTATTATTGATTTCTAATTTATTCCATTATGGTCAGGGATATACTTTGTATGACTTCAATTCTTTATGTTTAATAAATTTGTTTTGTAACTAACCATATAGTCTATCTTGGTGAGGGTTCTGTGGGCTCTTGAAAATAATTTGTATCCTGCTGTATTGGGTAGAATGTTCTATAAATGTCAATTAGATGATGTTATTTGAGTTCTACATCCTTGCTGAAGTTTGTGTAGTAGTTTTATCAATAGATAAGAATGGGATGTTGAAGTCTCCAATATAAATTCAGGATTTTTTTCCCCCTCATTTCTGATCTACTAGTTTTTGTTTCATTTATTTTGAAGCTTTGTTGTTTGGTGCATATAAATTTAGGATTGTTGTATATTCTTGGATGATTGATTCTCTTATCATTATGTAATGCCCATGTTTTTCCTAGTAATCTTCTTTGCTCTGAAGTCTACTTTATCTGATATTCTACTTTACTGATATTCATGTAGCCACTCTTAAATTTTTTGTTTTGTTTGTTAATCCTCACCAGAGGATATTTGCCATTGATTTTTAGAGAGTGTGGAAGGGAGTGGGAGAGACAGAGAGAGAAATATCATCAAGGTTTGTGCCCTTGACCAGAATTGAACCCAGGACCCTTCAGTCTATGGGCCAAAACCCTATCCACTGAGCAAAACAGGCCAGGATGTGTGTTTATTTTTATTAATAAAAGTCTTTGGTTTAAATCTTTCACAAAATTTGGAAACTCTTCAGTGTTACTTGTTTTTCTTTTAATATATTTATTTATTTACTAGTGGCCCAGTGCAAGAAATTTGTGCAGGGGGGAGTGGGGTTGGGGGGCATCCCTCAGCTCAGCCTGCACCATCTCCAATCTGGAGATGTCCCCCCCTTGGGGGATGTCTAAACTGGCAGTCAGACATCCCTCTTACAATCTGGGACCACTGGCTCCTAACTGCTCACCTGCCTGCCTGCCTGATTGCTCTTAACTGCCTCTGCCTGCCTGCCTGATTGCCCCTAACCCTTCTGCCTGCCTGATCACCCCTAACTGTCCTCCCTTGCTGGCTTGATCTCACCCCCAACTGCCCTCCCCGCCAACCTGGTCATCCCTGATTGTCCCCACCCCCCCGCTGGCCTGATAGCCCTATGCAGCCTGCTTTTCGGTAGTTTGGTTGCCCCTCACTGCCCTCCTGCCAGCCTGGACACCCCATGCAGCCTGCTGTTTGGTTGTCTGTCCAGTTGTTTCAGTCGTGACAGCCCCTGGCTTTTTATATATTAGGAGAGCAGCAAATAGGTCTGTGGCTTAACTTTGCACTAGTTTTTCATATCCTCACTAACATGGGTCAGTTTCACAGGCCATAATAATAATAATACAAATCACTAATAATACAAATGATAATATGTCATATAGATCTTCAATAGATGTCAGCCAAAGAAATCTACTCATGTTGATATCTTTTACATAATTATTATGCTTAAATATCACATTATAAATAATTAAATATATCCTAGTGGAAAATAAAGACCATAGAACCAAAGTAATATATCTAAAGGTGCATGACTATACCGGGTGAGAATCTTAGGTGAAGATTCCAGGTCTAGCGACTTCTAGTCCAGGTGTCTTATCACCATACCATTTCCCCTTTCTCCTCTTTTTTTAAAAAAATAAATCTTTATTGTTCAGATTATTACAGTTGTTACTCTTCCCGCCCCCCCATAGCTCCCTCCAAGCAGATTCCGACCTCACCCCATGCCCTTACCCCCCACTGTCCTTGTCCATAGGTGTACGATTTTTGTCCAGTCTCTTCCCTCACTCCCCACACCCTTTTCCCCTGAGAATTGTCAGTCCACTCCCTTTCTATTCCCCTGATTCTATTCTATTCACCAGTTTATTCTGTTTATCAGATTTTTTTATTCACCTGATTTTTAGATTCACTTGTTGAGAGATATGTATTTGTTGTCACTTTGTTGTTCATAATTTTTATCTTTACCTTTTTCTTCTTCCTCCCCTTCTTAAAGAATACCCTTCGGCCTTTCATATAATATTGGTTTGGTGGTAATGAACTCCTTTAGCATTTTCTTGTCTGTGAAGCTCTTTATCTGACCTTCAATTCTAAATAATAGCGTTGCTGGGTAGAGTAATCTTGGTTGTAGGTCCTTGCTATTCATCACTTTGAATGTTGCTTGCCATTCCCTTCTGGCCTCTATGGTTTCTGTTGAGAAATCAGCTTATAGTCGTATGGGTACTCCCTTGTAGGTAACTAACTGTTTTTCTCTTGATGCTTTTAAGATTCTCTCTTTGTCTTTTGCCCTTGGCCTTTTAATTATGATGTGTCTTGGTGTGGTCCTCTTTGGATTCCTCTTGTATGAGGTTCTTTGCACTTCTTGGACTTGTAAGTCTATTTCTTTCACCATGTAGGGGAAGTTTTCTGTCATTATTTCTTCAAATATGCTTTCAATATCTTGCTCTCTTTCTTCTTCTGGCACCCCCATAATTCAGATGGTGGGAAGCTTGAAGTTGTCCCAGAGGCTCCTACACTATCTTCTCATTTTTGGATTGTTTTTTTCTTTTTTCTTTTCCAGTTGGGTGTTTTTTGCTGCTTCCCTGTGTTGATAGAGTGGCTTTGTGTGCTAGGTGTCCTATAAGGTCCAGTGGCTCAGCCTCCCTAATTACCTGAGGTTGACACTCTTGGTGCACCCCTTTATGGGCTGTGTGCACAGTCTTGTTGTAATTAAGTCTTGATTGCTATTGGTATCACTGGGAGGAATTAACCACCAGGCCAACTGGCTGTGAGATTCAGCTGTGTCTATAATGGAAGAAATGCTGTGCAGGAGACACTCTTATGAGGCAGGACTTGCTTCAGTGCGGCTTTGGTGCTCACTGAGTCTGCCCCTTGAATGTGTCGCTTATAGATGTGAAGAGTTGCACTCTGGTATGGTCTCACTCTGACCACTGGTTATACTGCCTCTTGGATCTCCAAGGAGGTGCAAAGTCAGCCACTATCTGAGGCTACCCAGCAGGAGCTACACAGAGATATGCAGATTCCTCCTCTTAGTTTGGGGTTTGGAAGTACCCAGATGAGGCTCAGCTGTGAAACAATGCAGGCTGCTGTCTAGGCTTTCTTTTGGAGGCTTTGTCACTCTTTGACCCAGATGCAGTTTGTTAGCTTTTAGATTGCAAAAGAACAGGCCATTCATATGCAAAAGCCTCTGCTCACAGCTTGGGTGGGGTTGTAAACTGGGTGGGATGAGTCTCAGGGAATCACCAGGGTGGAGCAAGTCCCAATGGCTGTCAGTCTGCTCTGCCTCAGAGAGGTCTCGGGGTCTCTGTGTCCCGCAGCCCCATGCAGGAACAATGATCACTGCAAGCACCTCTGCGAGAAAGCTGCCCTTGCATTCCAGCCCGAAGCCAGACAGTCCAGTTTCTCTCCATATGAGTCTGGGTCCCCAGAGTCTTGCCCGGAACTAGAGTTCAGGGCAATTGGGAGCTTGTATCTCTCTCCTGATTGAAAAAGACAACAGTGTACCCAGTTGCCAGCCCGTTTCCATGCACACCTCTCTACTGCTGCTCTTCTGTACCTCTGCACCTCCTACCAGCTTCAATGCGCTTTTTTCTTTCCTTCTAATTGTAGAATTTTCACTCAGCCAACCTTCCCATGGTTCTGGATGATATCCGTTTTGTCTTTTAGTTGTAGTTTTGATGTGGTTGTGTGAGGCAGCAAGTATAAGTGTGTACCTATGCCGCCATCTTGGGTCCTCCCTTCCTTTCTCCTCTTAGAAAAAAGTATCAGAAGAGCCAGGCTGTAACACCATTTTTAAACCCGCCTACTTACACATTTTAGGAAGACTTTCAACAACAAAGGTAAAGCAAAACATAGAGTTTTCTAGTTGGCTCTCAAACAGGAATAACATTAATTTTAAAATTCCATTCCTAAATATTTTGGTAAGTGGAAGAATTCCTATAAATGATGATATTTATTTGGTGCCTGCTGTATAAGTCTATTAGCCACAGATGCTTGAATACCTAGGCTCTAGGAGTCTCCATTTGCTGCATCATTAACTCCTTTGGTAATAATATACATATCCTCAGAGAGCTCATGACAATAATTTTCTCAACTTCTTTATTCCAAAGTACCTATTTTTTTTTAGGAATCTCCAGTACATTGCTTTAGGCATAGAAGCTTAACAAATGGAACATGATTACCAGTATTTCAAATTTTAAATTTAAAGTATATGTCCTGAAATAGAAATAAAAGGGGTTATATATTTTTGTGCACATGAACACATATTAATAAGAATCAAATAGTTTAGCCAAAATTTACCTCTGAGAACTAAAGTTATTTATGAAATTTTCATTTATTATTCAAACATTTAGAGTTCTATAGAGTTTCATTTTATGGATGGTAGAAGAATGCAAGAAGCAGCAATCCAGTTAGGCACAGAGAATAATTAAAAGAATATTTGTCAGAGATAAAAGAAGGAGTGGGTGAGGAGAAACTAATATTTCAGAGCACATAGTATGTGCTGGTTACTTTAAATTATTATCTCACTCAATTCTTAAAACAACACTTTGGTTCAGCAATTTCCTCATCAGTCCATTGTACAAGGGAGAAAACTGAGGTTTTGAGAAGCTTCCTGATTTCTGAAAATTCCTTAGCTAATAAGTCAACAGGAATGGAATAAAATGAAAGTATGGATCTCTAGATCTTATATACTTCTTTCTACAATATACACTGCTTCCTAAAGTTCTTAGAATTAAAACAGATTGGATTCAGGAAATCAAGGATATCTCTTTACACTCATAGAGTGTAAACCCACCATAAGGTTATCCTCAGTTGAATTATAATCAGTCCACTTTAAAACACATGCAGGTTAGAAATTTGAGTTTTCAGTTACATGAGAGCACAACAGCCTGGGGCTTGTTGGGGTTGTTGCAAGATTCAAGGCTAATATGCCTCTAAATCCCTCAAAGGCACATTAGTGGGTAATTACAACAAATACAGGCTAATGGGAGAACCACATCTGTTTTGTTGATGGCTTAGAAAATAATTCTGGGGTAGGAGAATTAGTTAAACTGCTTCTCTCTTTAACCACTCCTCGCCCCAATCCAAACCATACCTGCAAGGGGCCCTTGACCTCATGTATTCATAGGACAAGCACAAACAGGCACATACTGATTCTCATCCCGTTTCTAAAATAGTGACCTGGCCAATGATTTTCTGGCTGATGACTTTAGACACCCCATACATTCTCCTGACCCAGGAAAGGCCATTGAATGTGCCAGGAGGAGGAATGTTATAAATAGATTTTAAGCCATGCTGTCTCCCTATGGACCCAAGTGGTTTTCCAAATGAATTGACAAAAATCCATTTAAGAGAGAGCTTTCTCTGATTTAATTGATCCTAAGATATCTAGTCTAGGTGCTAATAAACTGGAACTTCGCAGGTGGTCAAGCCTTTATCTTTTGAGAAGTTCATATAACAGAACTTTCACTTGGATCATAAAAAAACTATTATTAATTTTGAAATGCATGAGGTAATTTAAAATCTGTGCTTATAGGTTTTCCCTATTATATGCTGTAATTTAGTCTCTCTGTGGTAAAGACAATACTCCATGTTCACTAAAGTCCATTTAACCTTTCTCTTCCTGAACATGTTCATTTCCTGGCCTCTTTCCCAATTAGAGTAAACCATATGCCTGGTTCTCACCAATGGGGTATAGACCTAAGAGTTGTAATACAATTCCAGACCTGATCCTAGAAATATTACATTTGAACATACAACCCGCTCTTCTGATTCAACAACCATGAAAGCCATATTTTAAGCTCACCTCAAAGAAGATGGAGGCAGCATGAGGCCCTCAGTTACCACATGGAGGAGAGCTGCCTCTTTTCATCAGATTTTATGTGAATGAGAATCTACTATCTACAGGCCAAGCTTCTGCTGCCATGTGCTGCTTTTTGTGATCTAAGTCTCAACTCTAATTTGTCACCACTGGGACCAGCTGCTCTGTGCCCTGCCTCCTGGGTCCCTGACTTAGGGCTTTAATGGTCAAAACAAGGGCCAAGCTGTAACTGGCCCTGGGTTCTGAGTCAGGGCTTTGACCCACCATCACCAAGGCCAAGCTGCTGCTGCTGCTCTGTGCCTCACCTTCTGGGTCTTGAGTCACAGATACGACTCGCCATCATTAGGGCCAAGCTGTTGTTGCTCTGTGCCTTGCCCATTGGGGCCAGAGTTGAGACTTTGATCCTCAGTCCCCTGGGTGTGCTTCTGCTACACCTGCTACACCTGCACTTTGGCTCTATGCCACTGCTGTACCCTGTCATCTCTGGGCCTATGCCACTGCTGCATTATCTCCCCCTTAAATCCAAAGCCTGAATCACTGTGGCAAGCCCCAGAGATCCAGACCCTGGTTCCATGGAAGATCTGCACTTGGCCACACTTCAGACACTACAGCAAGTGCACCTATGCCCCAGGATACCAGCTCTGCTGCCACTCTGAGTGCCAGCATGCCAAACCTTGCGTCTTTAAGGATCACCTCTGCTAGAGCTTTGCCTACAAACAAAGAAGAACAGAAGGACTTTACCAGTGGGGACAATAATAGCTCTAGCTGCCAATGCCACCTGAAGAACCTCAGCAGTCTTAGCCACTGAAGTCTCCTGCAGTATTCACTGCCATTGGCCTCAGTTGACAGAGCTTCACAGAGACTGGAGACTGTGCTGCTGTACCCTCCCCCAAACCAGAGATGCTGCATCCCATCCATCTGGCACCTTTGAAGCCACCTTCAGGTAAATGTTTTCCCCGCCAAAGACAGTTTGAAAGGTTAGAAGAAGTTAATGTCCCCTCAAATATGCAGGCATCAGTGCAAGGCACTACAAACATGAAAAAGAAAATATGATATCACCAAAGCAACACAGTAATTTTTAGTAACTTACCCCAAAGAAAATGGAGATCTGAGAGTTACCTGAAAGAGAATTCAAAATCATCCTAAGATAACTCAGCTAAATTAAAGAGAATACAGAATTATAACTTAATTAACTCAGGAAAACAATAAATGCGCAAAATGAGAAGTCAACATAAAGATAGAAATCATAAAAAAAGAACCAAACCAAAATTCTGAAGTTGAAAAATATAATGAATGAAACTAAAAAGGCAATAAAGATCTTCAACATTAGGGTCTATCAAGCAGAGGAGAGGATTTGTTAACGCAAAGACAGATCTGTTGATATTATCCACTTAGAGGAGAAAAAAAGAAATAAAAATAAAAATCAGTGAAGAAAGCCTATGGTAACTATAGGATACCATCAATAGTAGTGATATTTGCATTATGGGAGGATAAGTGAGAGAGAAAGGAAAGAAAGCATATTTAAAGAAATAATGACTGAAAATGTCTCAAATCTAGAGAGATATATAGTCATCTAGGTACATGAAGCTCAAACATACCCAAACAAATTTAACCCCAGAAGATGTTCATTGACACATATTATAATGAAATTCTTAAAAAAAAGAGAGAGGAAAAATATAAAAGCAGCAAAAGTTTGACCTAGAAATGGTAGGTCAAACTGCAATTCAATGGATTAACACATGGGGCGGGGGGTGGGAAAGATGATGGACTAGGGAGTGAGGACATGTGCTGGGAGGGGGGTGAGTGTCCAGGGAGAGGACAATGGTGGGGGGGGAAAGGAGACATATGTAATACTGTAATCAATAAAGAATAAAAAAAGTCTTATGGCTAGAAGCAGCAATTATTATATAGGATTATGTACAAAGTTCTATGCATACTGTCTATCTACCTACCTATCTTTCTATTTATTTATTAAGAACTAGAGGTGCAGTGCATGCATTTGTGCATGGGTGGGATCCCTTGGCCTGACTGGTGATTGGAGCAGGGCTAATGGGGGCCGGCTGGCTGGGGAGGGATGGCAGGTGGGCTCCAGGGCTTTCCTGGCCCTCTTGCCCAGTCCCATTGGCCAGACCCCAGCAGCAAGCTAACCTACCAGTCAGTGCACTTCATAGTGACTGGTCAAGCAGTTGACCAATGTTTGACCAATTGGTCAGACACTTAGCATATTACGCATTTATTATATAAGATAGTTTTCCAAAACTTTTCAGCTACAGAATTTTAAAAATTTTTTATCTAAAAATGAAAAAAAAGGTGATGGAAAAAATAAAACAGAATAAAAAAGATCTGATTCTCATTCACATAAGGCTAGTCCTAAGGGAACCCAGATAAGGCTATCAGTAATTTATTTGTTTGTTTGTTTTTAATTAGAGATCTTGTAGACTAGGAGACAGTGGAATAATATAGCCAAAGTGCTAAAAGAAAAAAATTGCCAAACAGAATAATTTCCCTGACAAAATTGTCCTTCAGAAATGAAGGAGAAATACTTTCTCAAACTAACAAAAGCTGAAAGAATTTATCACCACTAGACATGCCTTACAAAAATATGCTAAAGGGAGTTTTTCAAACTAAACTGAAAGGACACCAATTAGTAATACAAAAATATATTAAAATGTAAAGTTCACTGGTAAAGATAAATACTCATATGAATGGTGGTGTATAAAGCACTTTGAACTCTAGCATATATGTTAAAAGACAATAATGTTAAAACAACTATAGCTATGATATTTTATTAATGGAAACACAATATAAAAAAGTAAATTGTGACATCAACAACATAAAGTGTGGAGAGAAGGCAAGTAAATTGTAGAACTTTTTAAATGAAATTTAAATTGTTATTAGCTTAAAATACACTGTTGTAATTATAAGATGTTTTATGAAAGGCTAATGGTAATCACAAAGCAAAAAGAGACACACAAATAATAAAAAGAGCCAAAATATGCCACTATAAAAATAGTTCATAAAGAAATAGAGGAAGAAAGGAATAAAAGAGCCACAAATCAATTATAAGACAATTAATGAAATGGTGATATTAAGTCCTTACCTATCAATAATTAAATTAATCCTTAACTATCAATGATTTAAATTATTCAATTAAAATACATAGGATGCATATGAATTCATAGAAGAGAAGACCCAATTATATGCTGTCTACAAGACACTTACTTAAACTTTGAGGACATTCACAAGACAGAAAAAAATATCCCATGCAAATGGAAACCAAAAGGCAACAGAGGTAGCTATACCTATATCAGACAAAATAGCCTTTAAATCAACAGCTGTAATAAGAGACAAATATGTTAATGTTAAAGGGATCAATTTATCAAGAGGATATATAGCAATTGTAAGTTATACATATACAATATTGGAACACTTAAATATATTAAATAATTATTAACACCTCTGAGGACAGAAATAGATAGCAATATCACAATAGCAAGGGATTTCAATACAGTACCCCATTTTCAACAATAGGTAGTTCATACAAAGTCAGAAAGGAAATAAAGAACTTGAATGTCACTGCAGACCAAAAAGACCTAACAGACATACAGAACATTACATCTAACAGCAGCAGAACGCACATTCTTCTCAAGCATCATAGGACATTCTCCGGGATAGATCATATTTTGGCCACAATACAAGTGTTAACAAATTAGAGATTAAAATTATATCAAGTATCTTTTTTGGCCACAGTGGTATAAAAGTGGAAATCAATAACAGGAGGAAATCTAGAAGATTCAAAATATGTAAAAACTAAACAACACACTCTTTAACAAACAATGGGTCAAAGAAGAAATAAAAAGGGCAATCAAAATACATCTTATGAAAAATGAAATGTAAACAAAACATACTAAAATTTATGAGGAGTGCAAAAGCAAATCTAGAAGGAAGTTTATAGTTATAAACATATATATTAAAAAAAAGAAAAATCTCAAATAACAACCTAACCTTACACCTCAATGAACTTGAAAAAGAAGAACAAACAACCTTGGCCAGTGTGGCTTAAAGGCAGCTGATCTTTCTCTCTCTCTCTCTCTACCTTTCTCTTTCTCTAAAATCAGTAAAAACAGATTTTAAAAAATAAAAGAAAAAAAGAGAACAAACTAATTCCAAAATTATCAGAAGAAAGGAAATAATAAAGCTTAGAGCAGGAATAAATGTAATAAGACTAGAAAGACATCATAAAATATCTGAAATTAAGAGCTGGTCTCTCGAAGAGATAAACAAAACTGATAAACCCTTAGCTAGATCAATAAAAAAAGAGAGGTGACTCAAATAAAATTATAGACAAAAGAGAAGACATTAAAACTGATACCACAAGTATATAAAGAAACATAAAATACTATGGAAATTATATGCCAATATTAGAAAATTTAGAAAAATAGATTAATTCCTAGAAATATACAACTTACCAACACTGAATTATGAAGCAATACAAAATCTGAACAGACCAATAATAAGCAAGGAGATTGAATCACTAATAAAAAATCTTTCAACAAATAAGCCCAGGCTCAGATGGCTTTATTTGTGAGTTCTTCCAAATATTTAAAGAATAATTAATACCAATCTTTCCAAACTTTTGCAGAATATTCAAGAGGAAGTAATGCTTTAAAATTTGTTTTATGAGGCTAGTATTATGCAGACACTAAAGTCAGACAAGTATACTACAAGTAAAGAAAATTACAGACCAATATCCTTCATGAACACAGATACAAAAATCCTCAACAAAATACCAGCAAAATAAAGTTTAAGAGCACATTATACCATGATCAAGTGGGATTTACCTCATAATGCAAGATTGTTCAACCTGTGCAAATTAATAAATGTGATATACCACCTGAGCAGAATGAACGATAAAAAATGTATGAGATATATGAGCACTTCTATAGATGCAGAAAAAAACATTTGATAAAGTTCAACATTGTTTCATGATAAAAACTCTCAACAAATTAGGTATAGGAGAAATGTATCACAAAGTAATAAAGGCCATATATTACAAGCTAACAGCTAACATCAGAGACTTAGTGGTGAAAAATTAAATCCTCTAATATCAGGAGCAAGACAAGGATGTCCACTCTTGGCATTCTAATCAACACATTGCTGAAAGTCTTAGTCAGCAATTGCTCAAGAAAAAGAAATAAAAAGCATCCAAACTGGAAAGGAAGAATTAAAGTCATTGCTCTTTGCAGACAACCTTATCTTAAATATAGAAAACCCTAAAGACTCCACCAAAAAAATTGATAGAACTGAAAAAATTCAGTAAGTTTACAGGATACAAAATCAACACAAAAATAAGTTGCATTTCCATACACTAACAATGAAAAGGAAATTAAGAAAGCAATTCTATTACAAGAGCATTGAAAACAGTAACATACTATGGGAACCATGCCAGGTCCCCAGATAGTCAAGGCCAGCGGAAGCACAGAGGCCTTGTTATCAATACACCAGAATGACCAAAGGCCACTCTGCCTAAATGGAATGTTCAAGGACTCTGATCCTGGGAATCCTCATCAGGCCACGATACCATGAGCGGGTGCAAGGACACAGGGTACACTGTGTCCTTCAGTAGCCAATATGATTGATATAACTATTGGCATGAAGCCTTCTTTGTCTAAATAATATAAAAAATAGGTTGCTGACCAGATAGTTGGCTGGACTAGGCTGGAGTGAGAAGAAGTCTGCTGGAGTATGGAGAGACATCAGCTAGCATGAGGTGTGTGAAGAAGTCTGCTAGAGAGAGCAGCTAGGCAGGAGAGACAGGAGAAGCTGCTGAGCCAGAGAGCTCAGGTACTGCTATGATGTGAGATGGTGAGTCTAGGAGGCAGTGTGTGGCTGCTCAGATAATAGCTGTGGGTACGGAGACTGATGCTGCTTTATGGAAAAGATATATGTTTACCAGCTGGTGTCTGGCTGCCTGCCTGTATGGACTTTGCTGTGAAGACTATTCTTGTCTGATGGCTATATGGTCACTGGTTTCAGCAATAAAGATTCAGTCTTATATACCCACAACTTCTCATGGTTTCTCCGTCTAAGACTTGGCATCCTAGGAGGTCCAGCCCCAGGCAGAGGGGCTTGGCCTCAACGCCTGTTACTAATGAGCAGAGGATAAAGGAGAAACCTGGACTAAGTTCCCAACAGTTAGTACAGTGGGCCATTTTCAAGCAAGAACCAGCCCTGGCATAGTTGGATAGAAGAATTTAGAATACATGGACTCACAGTCACTCAGAGATACTCAGAACAACTTAGAGCACCAGAGTTCATGGAGGGCTCTGTTCTTGCTCTGACACATATTTAGGAATAAATCTCACCAAGGAAGTGAAAAGCTTGTACACTGAAAACGACAAGACATTGATGAAAGGAATTGAAGAAGACACAAATAAGTGGACAGATATCTTATGTTTACGGATTGGAAAAATTGATATTGTTTAAAATTCCATGTTACCCAAAGTGTTCTACAAAGTCAACACACTCTGTTAAAATTCCAATGGCATTTTTCATAGTAATAGAAAAAGTGATCCTGAAATTTACATAGAACCATAAAGACCCCGGATAGCCATCATAGTTTCTGATATCAAACTATATTAAAAGCCTATAGTAAAACAGTATGGTACTGGCGTAAAAACAGGCACATAGACCAGCGGAACAGAATAGAGGATCCAGCAATAAACCCACACATATCTGATCAATTAATTTATGACATAGTAGCTAAAAACACACTGGAGAAAGAATGCTCTCTTTAATAAATGGTGTTAGGAAAACTGGATATTCACATGTGAAAGAATGAAACCAGACCCCTATCTTATAAAACTTAGAAATATGAACTCAAAATGGACTAAAGACTTAAATGTAAGACCTGAAATTGTAAAACTCCTAGAAAAAAAAGGCAGTAAGCACCTTGGCATTGATGTTGGCAATGATTTTTAAGATAAGACACCAAAAGCACAGGCAATATTAGCAACAAAACAAAACAAAAAAGAAACAGGTGGGACTGCATCAAACTAAGAAGCTTCTCCACAGCAAAGGAAACAATCAATAAATTGAAAGGCAACCTGTAGAATGGGAGAAAATATTTGCAAACCAAATATCTGACAAGGGGTTAATATTGAAAATACATAGAGATCTCATAAAACTCAATAGCAACCCCACACCAAATCCAATTAAAAAATGGGCAGATAACCTAAGTAGACATCTTTTCCAAAGAAGACATAGAAATGGCCAATGGGTACATGAAAAGGTGCTCAATATAATTAATATGAGGAAAATGCAAATCAAACCCCCTATGAAATATCACCCCACACCTGTTAGGGTGACTATTATTAAAAAGACATGAGTTTACAAATGGAGATGAAGATGTAGAGAAAATGGACCCTATGCACTGTTGGTGAGAATGTAAATTCATACAATCACTATGGAAAACAGTATGATGGTTCCTCAGCAATCCCATTGCTGGGTATATATCTGAAGAAAATGAAATCAGTATTTCAGAGAGATATCTGCACTCCCATGTTCATTCCAGCATTATTCACAATAGCCAAAATAAGAAAATAAGAAAACAAACTAAATGTCCTTCCATGAATAAATGTGTACACACACACACGCACACACACACACACACACGAATATTATTCAGACATAAAAAGGAAGGAGGGGGGTATAGAATGTCAGCTGAATAGGCAACAGTGTCACACACCTCCTCCTAGGGCCAGGCCAGAAAAGCAACTAAATTGGAGAACATCCACCCTGAATTAACAAGTTAGACACCGCTGAGGAGACAATTTTCAATAAGGAAGGGCAGAGGATGCCTAGAGAACACCACTTGCCAGCCATAACCCTCATGGAACCACCACCGTGTCCCAACAGTGAGTGGTGCAGTACCTCCAAGCAGGCTCCCAGACACCTGCAGGGAGCATGCACCATCAGAGTGAGCTTCTGCACCAGGCATCCTCAAAAGCCAGCTGGGACCCAGCATCCTAGGATCTGGCTCCAAGACCCTGCAGTGAGTGCAAAGCAGGGGGAACCCTGTGCCCCATTCTCACCATGGACTCCAGAACCATGCTGATAGCCTGACCCAGTGCCACCCGGTGTCCGCTCTACCTCGAGCCCTGGGACTTGTTTCCTGGGCAACTCAGAGCAACCCAGAGCACACCCTATGCTGGGCCATAGGGGAGTAGGGACTGTGTGACCAAGAGCAACCTGTGTGACCCAGAGCAACAGGTGCCCACTTCACCCAGTCCCCCTGGACAGCCCTGCTGGGGTGACCTGGAACAACCCATGTCTGTTTCACCCCATCCCAGGAGGGATGACCCAGAACAACCCAGCACACACCTCACTCAGGCCACAGGGGAGCTCTGACTGTGCGACCCAGAGCAACCTGAACCCACTTCTCCCTGGCCTCTGGGACAGTCCTACAGGGGCTACTCAGAGCATCCAAGCACACACTTCACTTGGGACCACAGGAGAGTGCTGTCAAGGTGACCCAAAGCAAGCCTGTGTGCCCAGCCCGAGGCCACAGGACTGTGCAACAAGTGTGCTGCCAGAGGGACCTAGGTACCACCTTACCATGGGTGCTGGGGCCGCACAGTGCATTGTATGCCAGAGGGCTCTGGGTCCTCAAGGGAGTCACACACAGGAGGAACTGTGCACATGCTCCCCTCCCTCCACCCAGAGCATCTGAAGCAGACAACTAAAGGACCAGATCCTTGGGAGAAGGGGATACAACTCAGAGCAGAGACAGTAAAGGCATGAGACTCAAGGAAGATCCAGCCTCTGGTCTAACAATTTCCAGACCATTGCCCTGATAGGGTCTTCAAACTCTCAAACCCCAAGCAGGGTGCCCAGGGCCAAAAAGAGACAACAAAAATGGGGAGACAAAGTAATGACCCTCCCCAGGAAAGAAAACCAGGAATCACAAGAAAAGGAACTAAATTAAACGGAGGCATAAAATATGTCAGAAAAAGAATTCAGAGTAAGGGTCATATAGTTCATAAACCGTATGGATGAGAAAATCAACAACTTATGTAAGAATCAAGAGGAAATAAAAAATGATATAGCTTCAATAAAAACCACAGTGGAAGGTTTCAACAGTAGTCTAGAAGAAGCTGAGGACTGAATTAGTGAGTTAGAAGATAGAGCAGAAAAACACCCCATTCTGAACAGCAATTGGAGAAAAATTTAGAAAGCAGGAGGAGAGACTAAGGGAGCTTTGAGACAACATGAAATGAAGTAACATACGTATAATAGGGGTGCCAGATGGACAAGAAGTGGAATAAGGATTAGAAAACCTATTTGAAGAAATAATGACAGAAAACTTCCCTGATCTGGGGAAGAAAAATGTCACACAAGCACAGAGAGTACCAAACAAGATGAACCCCAAAAGATCCACACCAAGGCACATCATAATTATGTTGGAAAATGTTAATGACAAAGAGAGAATCTTAAAAACTGTAAGAGAGAGACAGAAAGTTAATTACAAAGGATCTTCTATTAGATTATCAAATGATTTCTCAACAGAAGCATATCAGGCCAGAAGGGAATGGAATGAAGTATACAAAGTGATGCAAAGCAAGAGACTGAACCCAGGAATACTCTATCCAGTAAGGCTATCATTCAAAATTGAAGGAAAATAAGGAGCTTCACAGACAAAAAAAAGGCTAAGGGATTTTATCACTACCAAACCAGCAATGCAAAAAATGCTAAAGGTACTGGTGTAAAAAGAAGAAATAAAAAGGTAAGAAAGGGTGTTATAAAATGAAGAAATAGGAAGGGAAGAAGGAACACAGGCACAAAGAATAAAAATGGCTACAAACGAGTACCCATCACTAATAACCTTAAATGTAATTGGACTACATGCTCCAATCAAAATACATAGAGTGGCTGAATGGATAAGAAAACATGACACATATATATGATGTCTACAAGAGACTCACCTCAGAACAAGGAACTCACACAGACTGATAGTGAAGGGATGGAAAATACTTTTTAGGCAAATGGAAATGAAAAAAAGCTGGGGTAGCAATACTTATATCTGATAAAATAAATCTACAGAATATACATTCTTCTCAAGTGCCCATGGGTCATTTTCAAAGATAGACCATATATTGGGTCACAGACAAAGTCTCTTCAAATTCAAGAAGATAAAAATCATATCAAGCATCTTCTCAGTTCACAATTGACTTCAATTAGAAATCAACTACAATAAAAAAATAAAAAATTAAAACACTTGGAGGCTAAATAGCATGTTATTAAAGAATGATTGCATTACCAAAGAGATCAAAGAAGAAATAAAACGCACCCTGGAATCAAATGACAATGAAAACACAACAATCCAAAACCTAAGGGACACAATGAAAGCAGTTCTTAGAGGGAAGTTCATAGCATTACAGGCCTATCTCAAAAAAAAAAAAAAAAGACACACACAAAAAAACTGCTAATAAATTATCTAGCTCTACAAGTTAAAGAATTAGAAAGAGAGCAACAAGAAAAGCCCAGGGTGAGCAGAAGGAAGGAAATAAGGATCAGAGTGGAAATAAATGACATAGAGACCAAAAAAACAAACAAAAAACCCCCCACAAAAGTTCAATAAAACCAAGAGCTGATTCTTTGAAAGGATAAGCAAGATGGATGAACCTCTTTCCAGGCTCACCAAGAAGCAAAGAGAGAGGACCCAAATAAGCAAAATCAGAAATGAAACAGGTGAAATAACAAAAGACCCCACAGTAATACTATACAAAATACTATGAACAACTCTATTCCAACACACTGGTCAACCTAGAAGAAATGAACATATTGCTAGGAAAATATGATTGTTCCAATCAGGAAGAATCAAAAAATTTGAATAGACCGATAACTATGGAGGAAATTGAAGCAGTAATCAAATAACTTCCAGCAAACAAAAGCCCTGGACCAGCCAGCTTCACAGGGAGTTTACCAAACATTCAAAGACTAAAACCTGTCCTCCTCAAACTATTCCAAAAAAATTCTAGAGGAAGGCATACTTCCAAGCTCTTTCTATGAAGCCAACATTACGCTAATCCCAAAACCAGATAAAAACACTACAAAGAAAAAGAATTATGGGCCAACATCTCTGATGAACATCGATGCTAAAATCCTAGAAAATTGAATCCAGCATTACATTAGAAAGATCATACACCATGACCAAGTGGGATTTATTCTGAGGATGCAAGGATGGTACAATATCTGCAAATCAATAAACGTGATACATCACATAAACAAATTGAGAGATAAAAACCACATGGTCATATCAATCAGTGCAGAAAAGACATTTGACAAAATCCAACACCCTTTCTTGATAAAAACTCTCAGCAAGATAGGAATAGAAGGATCATACCTCAACATAATAAAAGCTATATATGACAAACCCACAGCCAACATCATACTCAATGGGCAAAAACTGAACCATTTCCCCTACATCATAATCAATGGGCAAAACTAAAACCATTTCCTTTAAGAACAGGAACAAGGGATGCCCACTTTCACCACCCCTTTCAACATAGTATTGAAAGTGCTAGCCATAGCAATCAGTCAAGAGAATAAATAAAAGGCATCCAAATTGGAAAAGAAGAAGTAAAACTGTCACTAGTTGCAAATGACATGTAATCGTACATAGAAAGCCCTAAAGACTCCATGAAAAAACTACTAGACTTAATAAATGTACTCAGCAATGTAGCAGGACACAAAATTTACACCCAGAAATCTATGGCTTTTTTTTATACACCAATAATGAACTCACAGAAAGAGAAACAACAGCAATGGTAAAATCTCATTTACCATTGCACCAAAAAAAAAATTAAGATACCCAGGAATAAACAACTTAGCAAAGGATGTAAAAGACTTGTACTCAGAAAGCTACAGGACATTGAAAAAAGAGATAGAGGAAGATATAAACAAATGGAAGAATACACCATGTTCATGGATAGACCGTGATGTTGGTAGAGTCAACATCATTAAAATGTCCATACTCCCACCAAAACTGGTTTGGCTCAGTGGATAGAGCGTCAGCCTGCGAACTGAAGGGTCCCAGGTTCGATTCCGGTCAAGGTCATGTACCTGGGTTGTGGGCACATCCCCAATAGGAGATGTGCAGGAGGCAGCTGATCGATGTTTCTCTCTCATCGATGTTTCTAACTCTCTATCTCTCTCCCTTCGTATCTGTAAAAAATCAATAAAATATATATTTTTAAAAATGTCCATACTCCCCAAAACAATCTATAGATTTAATGCAATCCTCATTAAAATATAAACGACATATTTCACAGACCTAGAAAAACTCTCCAAAAGTTCATCTGGAATAAAAAAAAGACCCAGAATAGCTGCAGCAATCTTGAGAAAGAAGAACAAAGTTGGAGGGATCAAGATAATAAGCTATATTATAAAGCCACTGTTCTCAAAACTGCCTGGTACTGGCACAAGAATAGACATATAGACCAATGGAAAAGAACAGAGAACTCAGAAATCAACACAAGCCATTATGCTCAATTAATATTTGACAAAGGAAGCAGGAGCATACAATGGAGTCAAGACAGTCTGGCAAAGGAAACTAAGGAGAAAACAAACAAATGGGACTACATCAAAATAAAAAGCTTCTGCACGCAAAAGAAACCATCAACAAAACAACAAGAAAGCCCACTGCACGGGAGAACATATTTGCCAATGTTATATCAGATAAAGGCCTAATCTTCAAAATTTATAGGGAACTCACACATCTTAACAAAACGAAAATAATCCAATCAAAAACTGGGCAAAGGACTTAAACAGACACTTTTGGAAAGGACCTACAGAAGGCCAAGAGACATATGAAAACATGCTCAAAGTCACTAATCATCTGAGAGATGCAAATCAAAATGACAATGACATACCATCTCACACCTGTCAGAATGGCTATCATCAACAAATCAACAAATGACAAGTGCTGGCGAGGATGTAGAGAAAAAGAAACCCTCATGCACTGCTAGTGGGAATGCAGAGTGGTGCAGCCACTGTGGAGAACAGTATGGAGTTTCCTCAAAAACTAAAAATGAAACTTCCATTTGACCGTATAATCCCAGTTCTAGTAATACTAGCATATCCCAAAAAATCAGAAACACCAATCAGAAAGGACATATGCACCCCTATGTTCATAGTAGCACAATTTACAATAGCTAAGATCTGGAAACAACCTAAGTGCCCATCAGGAGATGAGTGGATTAGAAAACCATGGTACATCTACACAATGGAATACTATGCTGCTGTAAAAAAATGAATTCTTACCATTTGCAACAACATGGAGATCATTACGCTAAGTAAAATAAGCCAGTCACAGAAAGATAAATATCACATGATCTCACTCATTTGTGGAATATAATGAACAATATAAACTGATGAACAAAAATTGATCCAGAGACAGAGTGAGAAGCATGGAATCAACCATCAAACTTCAGAGGATAACTGGGGTGCTGGGGTAAGAGATCAACCAAAGGACTTGTATGGATGCATATAAGCATAACCAATGGACTCAGACACTAGGTGGCTGAGGGCATGTGCTGGGGGTGTAGGGGTGGCCAGGGAGAGGTCAATGGGGGAAAAAGTAGCCATGTAATACTATATGTAATCCTTTAAACAATAAAGAATAAGGTGGAAAAGGAAAAAAAAGAGGGAAGGAAATTCTGCCATTTGTGACAACAAGGATGAAACTGAAGGGCATTATGTTAATCTACACTAATAAAAGAGAAACATGGTAATTGGCATACGACCGCTACCCTTCCCATTGGCTAATCAGCGAGATATGCAAATTAACTGACAGCCAAGATGGCGACCGACAGCCAGGCAGCTTAAACTGAAAATGAGCCTTGCTTGCTTCAGTGACGGCAGACTCCAACGTTCTCCGCCTGCTGCTGCAGGCCTCTGAGCAGGCAGTTTGAAACATAGTAACATATAGAAGCTAAAAAAAACTCCAGAAACCTGCTTTCAGCGAGCCAGGATCGTAGAGCTGGAGTTGATACAGATTTTCGATTAGAACACAAGTCTGGGTCCGAGGGTTTCTGCTTTCCCAACAGCAGAGGCCGCAGAGCTGGAGCCTCAGAGCTAAAGCTGGCCCAGAATAAAAAAAAAGAAAAAGAAAAAAAGGAGCGGTTGGGAGCTTCAGTCACTCGACAGCCTGAAAACAGCCCTCGGCCGCTCACCCAGACTGGCCAGGCACCCCAGTGGGGACCCCCACCCTGAAGGGTGTGACCAGCTGCAAACAGCCATCAGCCCC
>NW_006296285.1:377768-383554 GCF_000327345.1 Myotis davidii
CTTTCCCTTCCTGGATTGCATCCCTACTGCGATTTTTTTTAAAAAGAGGCCCTTTCCTGTAATTAAAATTATTTAAGATTCACTTCCAACCACCTTAGGCATTGAAGGAAAACGGAGTTTTCCTCATACCATCTCTTCCGCTTGGCTGCATCCAAAGCTTTACCTGCACATAGCATTCATTAACCACGCCTCAGCAGATTATACATCTCCATATATAGAAGCCTCATATGCAGTGTCCCCTCGGGAGTGATATGCTAAGGTCGCTCAGCCGCTCGCTATGACATGCACTGACCACCAGGGGGCAGACGCTCTGACTGGTAGGTTAGCTTGCTGCTGCGATCTGGCCAATCTGGACTGAGCAAGATGGGCCAGACACGCCCTGGAGGCCTCCCATAGTCCCTTCCTGGCTGGCCAACCTCCCAAGTCCTTCCCTGGCCCTCATCGTGCACTGGTCCTATGTCCAGTCTGTTCTGTGTCCTGTCATACTCCGGGACCCCTTGGGGGATGTTGGAGAGCTGGTTTCGGCCTGATCCCACAGGCCAGGCTGAGGGACCCCATTGGTGCACGAATTTGTGTACTGGGCCTCAAGTTGAAATATAAGATCAATAGAGAAAGACAAATATTGCACGGCATCAACAATATGTGGGACTCTGAGAAGAAAAATAAAGCAAATTCCATAGAAACAAACACCAAATTGATTATAATGGTGGCCTCTGGAAAGTGGATTGGGATGGGTTTGGGAGTAATTACAGGAACTTAGCTTTATCTGTATTCTTTGCTTTTCTGTGAAATATAGTCATGTAATTATGCATTTAAATTTTGTAGCATTAAAAACTTTATTGGAGGTTTGATAGGTTTCATTTGTGCCTTAATCAAAGCAAACTGGTGCTCTTGGCAAGGTCAGTACTTAATAAGTACTAACTAGCTTTCTAAGTTTAGCTGAAGACACATAAATAAAGGATAAGGGAGAACATAATGAAAATTTGGCTTTTTTTTTTGTTTTGTATAATTCTCCCAGGTATTTAATATTATTAGGTGCCACAGTAGAAATCCTCTTAAGCCAATATAATTGAAACTATTAGTGGGTCAGTCATTAAAAATAATAATAAGGAAAACATTTAAAATGTTACATATATATTTAAAACCATTTTAAATTAAAAATCTATAAAAAACATATTGATTCACTAAGTTTTGATGCAGAATTGAGGCCTTTGCTAAAATTATGGGTCCTCTATGTGGGGGGATCTATCATCTTACTTGCAAAACCTACTCCTCTGAAACATCATGTTTCTTTTCCAATTTTGCTTTCTTTACCCATGACCCACCCACACATTTAATATGTTGATTTCTATGCTAAGCACTCATCTGGACACAGGGGATCGGATTAATAAACAAGAGGTGCTGACTTCACAAGAAACCTATAATCTCAATCTAGAAGAGCAGAGTAAAACACACACACCAAGGAGAGTGATTCAGATGGAGGGAGATAAATATTGCAAGAGACACAAATGTAGGCTGCAAGGGTTTGAGGAAAAAGAAATGGGCATTCTTTGAGCACCTACTATGTTCTAGATCAGTGATGGCGAAACTTTTGAGCTCGGCATGTCAGCATTTTGAAAAACCCTGACTTAACTCTGGTGCTATGTCACATATAGAAATTTTTTGATATTTGCAACCATAGTAAAACAAAGACTTATATTTTTGATATTTATTTTATATATTTAAATGCCATTTAACAAAGAAAAATCAACCAAAAAAATGAGTTCACGTGTCACCTCTGACACGGGTGTTATAGGTTCACCATCACTGTTCTAGATACTGTACTGACAAGTCCAATTCCAGACTCAATCCTTGTTTAGCTCCAACGGCATGCTCCAGGGAATCTTATCATCATTACAAAGCAAACAAAGGGGACAAGATAAGCTCTTGTTCCTCATTAGTTCTGTCACATGACTTGGTGCTTATGTCATTTTAAGGGGACTGAATATGAACTTTGAAATATATTATAAAATATCCCCATAAAATTTTTAAATTAGAGCCTTTTATGGCATATTGCTGATGACTTTCACATGTGTTTAACTAGATGTGGAAATAATTTTTTTAAAAAATATTGGAAATGAGGAAATAACAGTAGGTGAACAAAAAACACTTTGGTTGGGACTTTTTTCTTTTTAAAAAATTCATAGCAGCTGTATTCTTTTATTTTTATTTAATTATTTTGTTCTGTTGCTTTGCTGCTGCAGGTTTAGACAAATCCAAACCATGGCACTGACTTATTGTGACTGATACAGAATTTTCCTATGCAATCTAAAGGGGTCAGAGACATAAATATGATGCTAAAATCTTTAAGCCCAACTGAAAGAAGAACTGAATAACCATCACTGGATGAGAGCAGAGGTTTAAAGTGATCTCCACCTTGGCTGCTGTAAAAATCGCATGTGTCCCTGGCCATACCTCCGCTAATTAGACCAAGATCTGTCATGATGGGATGGGCCTTTAGTACTTTTTAAAGTTCCAGGTGATCCCAATGGACAATCATTGTTAAGGAATACTTCTAGACAAGTGCTATTTAAGCTCTAATCTTCACATTAATCCCCCAGATGTTGTTAAAATGCACATTCTGATTCAGCAGGTGTGTGTGGGGGTGGGGTCGAGGCCTGAGATTCTGCATTTCTGACAAACTCCAAGGAGATGCTAGTGCTGCTGGTTCATGGAGCACACTTTGTGTATACGGGTCTAAGTGAAATGTTTCTTAGAGTGAGGTGTAGACCCCTGAGTCAGAATGACGGGGGGTGAGGGAGTACTTACTAAATAGCAGATTCTGGGCCCTAGCCTAGACTCCCTCAATTAGAATCAGCAGGGAGGTTTTATTTTCTGTGTTGAGTTTTTTTTTTTTTGTTTGTTTGTTTTTTTAATATTCCTGCTTATGTCCAAACATCCCATTCTCTCTCTTTCCTGATTGTAACTTAATTGGTTTAGTCTGGGGCCCAGGCTAAACCAATTTTAGTTCATAGAGCTGTCCAGGTGATTCTAGTGTGCAGTCAGGCCTGAGAACCCTGGATCAGGGCAGTGGTGTCCACGCTATCCTAAACACTGGAAGCATCTGGAAAACTAAAAATTCCTAGTGCCTGGGTGCCACCCTCAGAGAATGGGATTTCATGGTTCTGGGCTGTGGCCTAGGTGCTTGAAAAGTTTCCCAAGTAATTCAAATGGATAGACAAGCATGAGAACCACTGATATCTGTATGTGAGCATATTGTCTGGGTGGCTCTTATGCATGTTAAAGTTTGAGAGCCTCTGGTCTGGAAGGAGTTAAAGTCAGCTCTTTCATTAGTATTAAGGAGAAAGTTCCTGCAAGAACTTCAGTTACAATTCTATGAGCAGTCTTAGAACTATGACTAAATCTTCAAATGTGCTTGATTCACTAAATGTAGGAGGAGGCAGGGAAACAACAGAAAGGTAAAGTAGAAGGCAAAATGATACATGTGCTTTAGCCTTTCCGAAAGGATCAACTTCTTGTATGGCATAGTTGTTGGATTGCTAGGAGATATTTACATGATAGGAGATTATAGCAGTCCCTAGGTCATATGTTCCAAGACCCCCAAGTGGATGCCTTAAACCATGGTCAGTACAGAACCCTAAACATATTATGTTTATTTGGATACATACATACCTATGATAAAGTTTAATTGATAAAATTGGCACAGTAAGAGGTTAACAACAGCTACTAATATTATAAAACAATTATAACAATGTACTGTAATAAAAGTTATGTAAACGTGCTGTTTCTCTCTCTCTAAAACTGATCTGATAACTGAGACTGCTACTAAGTGGCTAATGGGTGGGGAGCATATACACTGTGAGACGCTGGATGAGAGGATTCACATCCCAGGCAAGATGGAGCAGGATGGTATGAGATTTTATTGCACTATTCAGAACAGCACACAATTTAACATTTATTAACGGTTTATTTTTAGAATTTTATATTTTCCATTAACTCTTGAACAATGTGGGGGTTAGGAGTGCTGACTGCTGCATAGTTGAAAATCACAGTCAATGTTATGCATCTGCAGATTCAAACACCATGGATCGAAAACAGTAGTCGGTGGGAATCTGTTGCTGGGAATGTGAAAATACCATTTTCCATTTGAGGTTGGTTGAAACTGTGGATATGAAACACATGGATACAAAGGGTCACTGTATTTATTGAAAAAAATTCCCTTATAAGTGGACCTGCACAGATCAAGCCTGTATTGTTCAAGGGTCAATTGTAATATTTTTATTTACTTCAAAAATATTTTTAAAGATTTTAAATTACAGTTGACATGCAATATTAGATTAGTTTCAGGTCTACAACATAGTTATTAGACATTTCTATAACTTATGAAGTGATCACCCAGGTAAACCTAGTACCTATCTGACACCATACATAGTTGTTACAATATTATTGACTATATTCCCTATGTGGTGCTTTATAACCTCATGACTATTTTGTAATTATAAATTTGTACTTTTTAATTCCTTTCCCCCTTTTACCCAACCCTCTGATCTCCTGCCCATGTGGCAACCATCATGTCCATTTATTTTGTTTTTTAGATTCCACATATAAGTGAAATCACATGGCATTTGTCTTTCTCTGTCTCACCTCTTTCACCTCTAGGTCCATCATGCTGTTGCACATGCCAAGTTTTCATTCTTTTTTATGGCTGAGTCACATTCCATTACTGGGTTCTTCTATGTCTTTGGTATAGTCTTTATTTTCAAAACTATTTTGTCTTGTTTAAGTATTGTTACCCCAGCTTTTTTATTTTCAGTCTCTGTGTGTATTTCAACCTGAAGTGAGTCTCTTGTAGGTAGCATATGCAAGGGTCTTATTTTCTTATCTGTTCAGCCACCCTGTCTTTTGATTGGAGCACTTAATCCACTTGCATTTAAAGTAATTATTGATAGATATGTAGTTATTGCCATTTATTATTCAATTTTTTATTTTCTTTTTCTCCTTCTTTTTAAGGAAGAGCCTTTAACATTTCTTGTAATATTGGTTTGGTGGTGATAAATTCCTGTAGCTTTTTCTCATCTGAGAAGCTCTTAATCTGTCCTTTGATCCTAAATGATAGCCTTGCTGGGTAGAGTAATCTTGGTTGTCGGTCACTGTTTTTCATAATTTTAAATATTTCTTGCCAAATCCTCTGGCCTACAAAGTTTCTGTTGAGAAATCAGCCAACAGTCTTTTGGGCACTCCCTTGTAGGTAACTAGCTGCTTTTCTTTTGCTGGTTTTAAAATTCTCTTTGTCTTTAACTTTTTAATTTTAAGTGTCTTGGTGTGAGCCTCTTTGGGTTCACTTGTTTGGGATTCTCTCTGCTTTTTGAACTTCATTATTTTTTCCTTCACCAGGTGAGGGAAGTTTTGCATCATTATTTCTTCACATGGGTTTTCAATTTCTTGCTTCCTCTCTTCTCCTTCTGGTACCCCTGTAATGCAAATGTTAGTATGTTTGATGTTGTCCCAGAAGCCCCTTAAACTATCATTTTTTTAAAATTATTTTTTCTTTTTGCTACTCTGATTGGGTGTTTTCTGCTTCTTTATTTTCCAAATTACTGAATTGATTTTCTGCTTCATCTAATATACTTTTTATTTCCTCTAATGCAGCGGTTCTCAACCTGTGGGTCACGACCTCTTTGGCGGTCGAACGACCCTTTCACAGGGGTCGCCTAAGACCATCCTACATATCAGATATTTACATTACGATTCATAACAGTAGCAACATTACAGTTATGAAGTAGCAA
>NW_006296285.1:385179-397449 GCF_000327345.1 Myotis davidii
CTGCATGCACCTCTATCTCTCCACTTCCGCACCTCCTCTGAGTCTCAGTGTGCTTTTCTCTTTCCTTCTAGTTGTAGACTTTCCACTCAGCCAGCCTTCCTGTGCTTCTGGATGATGTCTGTTTTGTCTTTTAGTTGTATTTTTGAAGTGGTTGTTCAAGGCAGCAAACTCCGGTGTTTACCTATGCCGCCATCTTGGTTTCTCCTATTCTTCATTTTTGACTGCTTCTATTTTATGTTTTCTATCTCCATTTTTATATTTCCTATCTGTTGAAGTTCTCACTGAGATAATTGAGCTTCCTTATAACCAGTGTTTTGAATTCTGCATCTAGTAGATTGCTTCTCCTCATTTTGTTTAGTTCTTTTTTTTGGAGTTTTATTCTCTTCTTTCATTTGGGACATGTTTGTCTCCTCATTTTGACAGCCTCCCTGTGTTTATTTCTATGTATTAGGTCCAGCTGCTTCATCTTCTGGTCTTGGTAGAGTGATGTATTATAGTAGGTGTCCTGTGGGGCCTTGTAGTGCAGTCTCATCACTTGAGCCGATTGTTCCCTGTGTGGGTTGTGTGTGTCCTCCTACTGTAGTTGAGCCTGGTTTTTTGTTGGCACTTTAATGGGAGGAAATGAATTTCAAGCTGATTGGTTGTGGGGACTGGGGCCATGACTACAGTGAAGGAGCTATTTTACAGGGGCTGACCCTACAGAGCAGGATTCTCTTCAGCAGGGCCCCAGTGCCTACAGAGTTTGCTTTTCGGGTGTGCCATTGTGGAGGTGGTTTGTGGTGGTCTGTGTGGTCTGAAGCTGGCCACTGGGTGTTCTGGCTCTTGGGCTTCCTGGGAGGGGATCTGGTGCAGGTCAAGTTCAGCCCCTGCCTGTGCCCTGCATGAGTCCACTTGGTAGGAGGTACAAAGTGTTCCACAAATGGTTGATTGCCAGTTACGCAGGGTTTGAAGGTGCCTGGGAGAGGCTAAGGTGCCATCTGAAGCTGGCTGCTGATAGTGCCAGACTTGTGGCTACTTAGGAAGAAGTATGGGGAATGCTGAGGCCAACTAAGTGCTGCTTTTTTAGGGTTTTTGAACCTTTGAGAGATTTTTAAGAAAGTCTGAAGCATGAGCCAAGACAGGCCATTTGTATGGAAAAGCCACTGAAAGAGACTTGGGTAGGCCTAAAAGTTGTGTGGGTCTCAGGGAGTCACCAGGGGAGGTAAACAGGTTGATGAAGACTCAGATATGGTGCCCTCATGCAGGCTGGGTGGGCGTAAGGCTCAAAAAAGGAACAATGACTTCTGCTAGCATTTCTGTCTGGGGCATAGCTGCCCCTTCTGCCCTCACCCTGAAACCAGACAATTCAGTCCTTCCCATATGTCCCTGGAGCCTTTTGAGCTGCCACCCCAGTGCTGGAGTTCAGAGCGTATGAGTCTGAGTAAGTGTGTGTATGGGCCCTTTAAGAGGAATGCCTAGGACTCCAGAAGCCCTCCATCTCATTCAACCACAATCTCCACTGGTTTTCACAGTCAGAAGTTATGAGGACCTCTCTTCCAGTCACAAGAACCCTGGGCTGGGTAACCAGGTATGGGGCTTGGACTCCTCTCTCTTTGAGGGTGAGGGTAACCTCCAAAATTGAAGTATCTCTCCCAATTTTTATCTGGCACACATGGGTGTTGGAACAGCCCATTTTGCATCTTTGCCCCTCCTACTAGTCTTGTCTGGGTTTCTTCTATGTATCCTTAATTATAGAACTTCTGTTCAGCTAGACTTTAGGTGGTCTCAATGATGGTTGTTTAGCAGTTTAGTTGTAATTTTGATGTGTTCATGGGAAACGGTAAGCACAGAGTTTTCCTGTTTTATCATCTTGACTTGAAACCAACTGTAATAGTTGTAGACTATTATTGATCATGGATAACTGAAATGACATAAAGCAAAACCATGGATAAGGAGGACTACTGTAATAGAGAAAATATCTGATTGTAAGTAGATGCTTTTATTCCTTTATGAGCTACCTTTCCAATCATCAGATTGGAGGGTTATGATCATTAGTGGTGACATGTATCTGTTTTTAGAGGAGAAAAATTAGGCCATAAAAACTGGTATACCTCTATTGTTTCTGACTTCTCAGCAGATCTTGTGCACTTCTTCTGGACAAACGCTGCTTATTTTGAACTAAATTTTTGTTTAGGGGTTAAAAAAAGTTACACTTGCATTAATGTGCCTGACTTGTGTCATAGAACCTGAACTCATTCTCTCAACACCAGACTACAGTCAGGCTTCTTAGAGCTCTCCTCTAGGATTTCTCAAACCAACACTGGTTTCTCTCTATCACAAAATGATGTGCTCTAGCCATCTCCTATGGTGTGGAGGGGACCCACCTGCAGCGGGAGAGGGTCAAGCTAATGCAATGAGAGAAGCAGGGTGAGCATGGAAAGGGAAACACCCTAGGTCCTATTCCCGAGGTCCCTCAGAACCTGGTTATATTCAGTCTTACCCTTACGTCTGTGAGCTGTCCTAGTATTCCAGTAAATCACCTTATTTTTTTGCTTAAGAATACTTACAAAATGTTTCAGACACTTGCAAACCAGAGATTAATGCCCAATTCATTATGGCACCATCCCCTTAGCTTATTGTTCTGGATGTTCAGGAGGAAGCACCAACTCCCCCTGTCAGTCTCAAACTACTGGCAAGTCTTAATTACTGAAAATATGGAGCCAAGTCATTGCAGGGCATAGGGAAAAGTTTGTTCCATCAGAGATGAAAAGGGACAAGTGGCTGGAAACAAAAGAGAGACTCTCCAAATGTGAGAAAGGAGATAAAACCCATGTGAGAATACCATCAGAGAGAAGTAAGTGTGTGGGTTTCCCTGAAATGCCTAAGCTTTAGATTATGCAACTTGGGACCAGAATGATTTACCAAGTGTCATTTGTGCAGCTTGCCACACTCTGGGTTTTCTTGGGCTTTTAAGACAATAAGCACCAATATTTACACCACACTTTACAATTTACAAAGTGTGTGCAGAGGTACTATGCCATTCTCCAGATGAGGAAAATGGCTCAGAAAGAGAATAAGGGTCCATCAAGATCCCAACTCCAAAGAATTGGAATCAAGACTCAGATTTAAATCCAATCTTGTGGTCTTCATCAGTGCACCACTGTTTCTGCCTCCAAGGAATAGATATTATAGGGGAGATATCAGCAACTCAGCCCACTAGGGAGACCTTTCCAGGAAAATGTTTCTCCAATTTTATAATGAAAGTCAATAAGAAAATAGGAATTCTTGCCACTATGAGACAATAGAAGTGGGCCATGACTGTGATGGGAATTATTAAATGAGGATTTTTGTCAACACATCAGTTCACCTGAATTATGTATGGTCAGTGAGTAGCTTTTACAATAAGAAAGACCACAAGACAAGGAAATAAAGAATATGGATTCTAATCCAGTGTCATTATTAGTTGTTTGTATAAACCGCAGGAAAGCTTCTTAACCTTCCTGGGCCTCAGATTTTTCATCATCCTGGGTTGGACTGGGTAATCTCCGAGGGCTCCTCCAGCCCTGTAATTCCATGTTATTTACTGGAATGCTCAGAGCAAATATGCTCCATCGTGGTTTATAGCTCACTGTAATTACAGGGCTCAGAGGAGGGGAGAACACTGACTCCTAAAGCAGTTCAACATCTAATTCCTGTTCAGTCACGTCAGGCCAGCTTATTTTTATATAGTTGAAATTTATGGCACTGCTGCCTTTTAAAGGAGGTGAGGAAACTTCAGGTAACCAGTCCAGGTGAACAAGGCCTGAAAGCTATAAATAATAAATGAGGGTAAGAACCGATCTACTTTTCAAAGCATGCTTATAGTAAGTCCATAAGCTAGATGGAGCAAGTGATTGCTTTTTTTCTTCAAATACATTTGTCAGATGAGGAAGGTGAGGCACAGACAGATTTACATGATTTGACCAAGGTCTCATAACAGAGCCAAGACTAAGACCCAGATTTCCTAAGTCTGATTCTAGTAATCCTTCCAACAATCATGATGAGTGTGCTTCCTTTGGAGGGTCATATTTCATTACATTTTCATTAGCAAAATGCTCTTTTCTGATGACTAGAGAAGGGAGTTGGCAAGTATCACTCTTGTTGGCAGGTGTTGGAGAGAGAGCTATTATTAGGTTGCAAATGCCACTTTTGAATGTTCTTTCTCACTTTTTCAATATTTACAGAGGCAAAAGATAGGTACGTCTCAGGGACTTCATCACATAAGCTGAAATAAAAAGAGGACTTGCTTGGATTTAGAGAGACCTATCATTATTTCAAATTGCATCAGGCCAAAAAGAAATGGGGTTTTGGAATGTCGTCATCTGCTCTGTCCCTTCATTACAAGGCTTGGTTGTAACTCCTGCTGACTCTTTCATCTGAGCACATTTGCAATTTTGCTTTACATGACTCATCTTAAACTTTATTATCTTATTCATTGTAATAACACTGGTTGACAACACTTTAAATAGTTGGCTTCCCATGATACAAGGCAATTAATTTTTATATTGCATATTTAATAAGTATTGAAACAAAGTCTTTAAATATCAAACCAGAGAAGTAATGGTTTTGGGGGTATAAGAATTGGATCCAGACATTATCAGAAAAGTTGGAATGTAGAAATAATGGAAAGAGAGACAGATTAGGATAAAGGTGGTTACACATTGGAATGAGATATTGCATAAGGTTGCCCAAGTATTTCTTTTTAGAAGCTTTAAAATCTTGAATGGTCTGGTTGTTTTTATGACAAGGGAGTTACTGCATCAAAAGCCTATTCCCTCTTCTGTTTTTCTGAAAAAGGATTTAAAAATGACAAGACCTAGCTTAGAGGGATATTCATAGAAAGGGTCCATAAAAGAAACCGTGGGGGGTTAATAAATGATCCTGGTTAAACAAAAATTAAAAGAAGAGATGTTTAAATCCAGTGGGAACCGGGTCCTTTCTGCCCTGGAAGTGTAGGTGGTGGCATAGTGCTTCCTGAGAGCCCCGTGGCTGGCAAAGCGCAGAGGTGGAGGCAGGTGGGCGTGCAGGGGTAATTACCTCAAACAGACTGAAAGGTGTGTTTGCTAACCTCACCTTTCCAACATGGAAGCAGAGAAGTTAAGGAAATGGAGAAGGAAATTTCATTCCACACTCCAGAAACCTACATTAGAAGATATTTATTTTCCCAATAATGAAATTGGTGATACTGGACAGGTTCAGGACAGAACTGTGGCAGAAACCCTTTGTCTTTTTAACCATATCCTTTCTCTACTGACTTTTCAGCAGCCTCTGCCCTTCTCCCTTCACACTCCTAGGGCTCATGAACTTTCTCAGGTCAAAGATGATCCTGTGAGTTCTATAGTTTCATTACAACACTTGATTTGAACTCCTCCAGTTTTCCCATTTGATTCCAAGACTGCATTCCTCATCAGCCATTTTTATTTTAAACTAGGGGCCCAGTGCACGAATTCGTGCACCTCGAAAGGAACTGTGGACCTCGAGGCTGTGGTAGGCACAGGGGTGTGTCTCGGCTCATCCTCCACACCCCTGTCCAGCACCCCCAACTGCGGCCCCCAGTCCCCTGTCTGCTGGCAGTCCCACTCCTGCTGCCACCGCTCTCACATGCTGATGGCACCAACTCTTCGCACACCCACTGATGGCATGGAACAATTGGGGCCAGCACTAGCAGTGGGGCTGGTGCCCCAATCGCTCCTAAGGAGCAGGGGGGGAGGTGCAGAAGCCCCGAGGGGCGATTGGGGATGGCAGCTGCCGCTCGCACCTGCTGAGGGTGCCGAGCGATCAGGGCTGGTGCTGAGTGCTGGCAACAGGTGTGAGCAGTAGCTCTGGTGCTGGCAGTGGGTGTGAGCGGGCTGGCACCAGCAGCAGGTGCAAGTGCCCAGCGGGACAGCACGTGGGAGCAAAGAATTTTTAGTAACCACCAGAGGTTCACCCCGATGACAGCAACTGGAGCCTTGCCTTGGTCTGGCGCCCCCACTCACTTGCTCCAGCATTCTGCCCTGATTGATACCCACCATGTCCCATACCCTGCAGCCTGCTGCCGATACCCTCCATGTTCCACGTGCACCCCTGGTGGTCAGCGCATGTCATAATGACGACCAATTGTTCGGTTGTTCTGCTGTTTGGTCTAGTTGCATATTAGCCCTTTATTATATAGGATGTAAGGTAATGTCAGTGAATGTGTTCCCTTACCCAGGGATATTTGTGTTTTCATTTCATGGTTAGAGACAGTGGGTAAAAGCTGCTTCTCTTGTGACCTTCTCAGAATCCTTTAAATGATGCAACCCAGACAATGACCCATTAAACTTGGAGTAAGAAGGACTATGTTACATAGCTCAGTTGCTTAAAGCTGCTCTATCTGCCTCATCCAACAGTGCCAACTGCCCTAGCATATGTTCTCTGTTTGAGAACAAAGTCCCAACCACCTACCCACCCAACTTCACACTTTGCTGTGTCCTCATCTGGATTCTCACTGACTCTCTCAACATTGACTTGGCTACTTGTATTTGATTCTGTCCTTGTCCTGCCTACCCAACTACTTCCTGAGATCTTCCTGGCCTGGACTTTGACTTCCTCTAAGCCTGTTCTTCCTCCCATCCCTTCCGGGGCTTCTAGTCAGCCCGTGACACTCTTCCTTCCCTATCTACCTGTACCCCAGGGGCTTCTTACCACCTGGGCTTTATCCTGTGGGCAGGGCTCCAGCAGCCACCCAAATGCCAGGGGTAATGCTCTGATGGCAGAGGAACAATGGTGTCCCAGCCTGTTTCACCTGAGTAGTTTCATAAACTTCAGGCAAGTTGTGGACTAGAGCAGTGGTTTTTGAACCATGGGATCCTCCCTTTAAATGAAATCTAATATGGAAGTCTTCATTCGTAAACTTAAAAGTGATAATCTGCTATACTAAAGTCTCACCCATTTATCCCTCTCACTTTCCCTTCCTCACCTGTGGCTGTGAGAACTATGGCTTTGAATCCCTTTGAGTGGAGGACTCTTATCACATTACCTGCCATCTTACCCAATGCCACCCACATCTGTGAATCAGCTGCCAGCTCGCCTTAGTGATTTATATATCATCGTCTCCTGATCATTAGTCTGACTTTCAATTGTACATTTCCAGTTTCTTACTAGAATTTGCCCCTTAAAAATCCATACGTTCCTCAACACATCTTGAACTTCATCTACTTATCCCCCTTGCCAGGCCACACCCCTCCCCCAATTCACCTCCAATATTTTATACTTCCTATGTAAATTAATGGGATTTCCAGGAAATTTGGAATTATCCTAGAATACTTTTGTAATCTCAACTCTTGCATAGTTAACCTATGATTACACCTCTGAAATCTCTCTTGGATCTGAAACCTATTCCCTTTCCCCACTGCCACAGCCTGGGCTAGGCTTTTGTCATCTTGGGAAGGGATCATGACATTGATTTCTGACTTAGTGTCTGACCTGAGCCATTCCTGACTGCGGTGAAACCTTCATAGAGATGGGGCTTGTATTCCGCCACTGAACTATGGGTAGGATATTTACAGGACTTCCTTTGGCCAATCATTATGATTTTGCTATATGCCAAGAGTATGTTCTAAGATCATGAGGCTCCTTTAAGACAGTTTGTAATGGAAATGTCCAATGAGGGAAATGCAACCCATTTACTAATTTGCCTTTTGTGTCTTCTCTTCTGTTAGAATGACATTTTCCTTATGCAGGGCTGGAGTGTGACTGAGAAGCTGTTCTAGTGAGTGCAGGATCCCATGGGCAACTGAAGACAATTTACTGTGTGTGCTTTGTGATTCATCCATTGCAAGAGAAAACTAACACATAGAAGTGATTGTTCTGTCTCCCACAAGAAGGTCCTTATTATGACAGAAGAGCTAATTTCTTTTCTGTGGTTTCTTAAGGATCTCTAATTGGGTAGCCCCTGCTGACCCCTGGCTATGGTATTGTCTATATTGACATCTTTGTTCTACCATTTGCATACCAAAGCAGGAGACGAATAATGCATACCAACACAGAGCATGAGATACATAATGGGGCCCTGTAAGCCATCAGTATCTAAAAAGCAATGACACCATACGTTCACTGGAGTTCTCTTCCATTAAGAATTTTTCTCACCTGCACATAACACATCTGCTCTGGATGTGGGCTGAGTTGATCTGTTGAGCTTCAGGGGCGTGAACCTAGATCGTGTTGAAATTTATTAATACTCTACAAATAACTCGAAATAAGCACAAAAGTTTCATTTTTTTTGTTTTGAAAAAAAATTTAAAATACGAGAAAATATAAAGGATTAAAACCTATACTCCTACCATCTGAAAATATTAGCTTTTCAAATTTTGTCTTTTTTGCTTACAGTATTTACTTTAAGGAAATAAATTAAAACATTAGGGAAAAGATTAATATTCTCTTTAGCCTCCAACCCTAGGCCCCTCCTTTCCCCTCCCGAGAGGTGGATTTCCCCTATATGAAATTCATTGATGACATTTTTATTCTTTTAGTGACAATACAACTTTAATATGCATACTTATGTTTATATTTTTCTTTCAAAATCTAAAATATATCACTATCTATATCCTTCTTAGCAAGGCAACGGAACTAGCACCCTCTGTGCCATCTTCAAACTGTCTCCTTCCCTCAACACTGTTATCACCTACATCTTAGTTCAAGCATATTTTAATCAGTTTCTTTCCTTTTGCCTTCCCCCACCCCGCCTTTCTCTCTCTGTTATTTTTTCTTGTACTTATTTATTAAAATGTATTTAATTAGGTTTTCTACAATGTTTTTAATATTTCATTTCTCACTATTGCTCCTTGCAATGTGTTCCTTCAGCATGGGTTTTGTTTCTTCTTGTGCAGGTATAGTCTTTAGTTGTTCTTTCAGTAAACATCTGAGAGCATATGTTTTCTATGTCCATATATCTCTGAAAATGTTTTTTTTTCATTCTTAAAGGATAGTTAGGGTATGCATAGAATTCTAAGTTCATAGTAATTTTGCCTCAGCCCTTTAAAGATATTACTCACTTTTCTTTTAACACATTTTTTATTATTCATGAGAAATCTGCTATCGATGGTTCTTTTGTGGGTAATCTAATTTTTTCTCTCATGGCTTCTAGCCATCTCTCTTCCTCCTCAAATTTCTGCTGTTTTAGCATATAGAAGTGTTTTAAGTGTATTAAATAGGTATTTTTATTTTGACTCTTATCTTTCTTTACTCCCAGAAATTTCCCCAGTTTTAAAATTTGCATATTTTCTCTTCTTTAGTCTTTCTATATTTTATTTTATTTTTGGAAATCTATTAATCAAATTTTCATTCTATTTCTATGTGTTTTAATTATTTAAAAAATAATTTTCATGTTTTTATCTCTCTGTATTTTCTTCTAGGACATTTTCTCAGTTCTGAATTCCAATTCACTATTTTTTCCTTTAGCTGTGTTTAGTTCATGAATTAAGTCATCTGTATTTTTCCCTCATAGCAAGGGTTATTTTTTTTTATTGCTTTTGAGTAGAGCTATCCATTTTCCTTTGGAATAGTTCAATGTTTTTCTAAAGTGTTTATACATTTAGTACAGGAGACATTTTTATACCTTAGGAACAGAAGGGAGAGGGCTTAGTGTGTACTCAGTTCACAATCTTGATTACTTCCTTGGCTCCTTTCCTGAATTATTATATCTAGTATTATTGCAATGACCATGTTTTCCGAACCAAATATGAAGTTTCAAGGTCTGACAAAAGGATTGTTTGATAAGTTGTCAATTTATTTAAATGAAGTGTCTTATAAAATTATACAAACAAATCACATTTAACAATTTGTTGAAATTAATAAAATTACAGGAACCATAACAATCCACCAAAATCCAGGCAGCTACAGTCACTGTGAGTAAACATCACTGAGCCTGTGCTGATGACTCAAGCAGCTGCAAGGCCTAGAGGGTTCTTGTTCTGTTAAGTCTCTAGATGTAGGAAATAGAGATGAAATGAATATGCATTTAGTGGACATCTTTTATAGAGTTACTTTAAAAAAATCTCAAAGAAAACTGTTTTCTTCTGATTTGCTTCTTTCTGATCAAAGTAGGGCCTAACAAAACATTCAATTATTTGAAATTTTTCTGTGGACTGATGGCAATTATAATGTTGGAATTTTTTGTGTGTATTTTGGAACTGAATATATTTATAAACATACAAACTCTATCCATTGAGAAATTTATTTCTCTTCATTAAGAGAAAGTGTACAAAACATTTCTTCATCATTGCTTTAAAATCATTTTTATATGCCAATAGCATTTTTATATATCAGTAGCATAAATAATTAAATAAAGGAAAAAGTAATCTTTTCATTTTATAAATGCGGAAGGCATCAGATATTCTTTGTTACTTTCAATACTCATGTTTGAAAAGTTTTGGTTATGAACTCAGGGAGTTATATTACACTTAAGAGCAAATGGCATATATAAATCTTCCTATGTCTTCTTGGTTATTAATTAATGTGCTAATGATGCCAAGAAGTTTCTTAGCTGGAACTTGTGGTTTAAAGTAGCTATTCTGAAAAGAGAGAGAGAGAGAGAGAGAGAGAGAGAGAGAGAGAGAGAGAGAAGAAAAAGAAAACCTGGCCAGATTCCATTCATAGACCTAAAGACTTTAGTACTTACCGTACAATAAATGATTTGTCCTCATTTTTGGGAAACAAATGAAATTGGTAATTTGTGACCCATGTCAGTTATAGTAAAAGAAATCACAATAAAATCTAGGTTTACCTTTTCCAAAGACACAAACAAAACAATATATGCAATGCTTTCAAAGTTCCTGGGAGAAGAAGTTCTTTGAAAATTGCAGTTATTGTTTAGTGTTGTTACAAATGAGGCACCTATCTATTAGAGTTATAATTGTCAACACTGCAATCAGTTTTGTCCTAGGAGAGGTCATGGAAAAGCTCATAACACCTTCTAAATCTCACTCCCTGGTATAAAAACCTAGTTTCAGGCAAAACACTAGATTTCTCTTTGCAAAAGAATGGTGTAGGGGTAGAGATCTGCTTAGACATTTGAAAAAAGAAAACCTACAAGCAGAGGGTGACATCAACATGAACAATATCTAAATCTTTATTCTTTAATATATTTCAAGGCAGAGAATAAATGGGCAGTGGAATAGTCCTTGTAAAATAATTAAAATTAAGCCTAGACTAGGAAGAAATAATATCTGCTGATATTGACAATTATCTAAATTTAAATTAACCTGGAGAGTATTATGCTAAGCAAAATAAGCCAGTCAGAGAAAGACAAGTATCACATGATCTCACTCAGATGTTGAATCTAATGAATAAAATTAACTGATGAACAAAATAGATCCAGAGACATAGAACCATGGAATAGACTGATGAATTTCAGAGGGAAGATGGGGGTAGCGGGCGTGAGGGAAACAGATCAACCAAGGACTTTATATTATACTAGGAGCCCAGTGCCGGAACTGTGGTCTACGAGGCCGTGATGGGCACAGGGGAGGGTCTCTGCCCATCCTCTGTGCCCCTATCTGGCTCCTCCCACCATGGCCCCTGGTCTCCTGTCTCCCGGTAGCCCTTCTCCCACCACTGCTCACATCTGCCAACAGTGTTGGCCCTGCTCACACTTGCTGATGGCGCTGAGTGATTGGGGTTGGCACTGGCAGCAAGGGAGAGCAGGGCCATCACTGGCAGCGGATGTGAGAAGTGGCTGCCAGCCCTAATTGTCCCTCAGGAGCAGGGAGAGGTGGAGAAGCCCTGAGGGGTGATCAGGGCCCCCGCCAGGTGCTGGCAGAGGGTGCAAGCAGTGGCTCCAGGACCAGCAATGGGTGTGATCAGAGCCAGCGCTGGCAGCAGGTGCGAGCACCCAGTGGGACCGCAGCACACAGGAGCAAAGAATTTTCAGTAACCACCAGAGGCTTTCCTTGATGACAGTGACCGGCACCCCACTTTGGTTTGGCACCCCTGCTCACCTGCTCCACCATCCTGCCATGGCCGATGCCCACCATGTTCCACACACACTCCCTGGTGGTCAGCCCATGTTATTGTGATCAGTTGTTCTGCTGTTTGGTCTATTTACATATTAGGGATATATATGAAGGGGAGCAGAGCTGTTATATGCTATTAACACTTACTTCATTTTTCATTTTGAATCAATTTGTCAGTACCCTGAAGGAATGACACACAGAGCAGGTATATGTTAATAAGGACAGAGTTAAGGGGTGATTTCTGGAGTCAAGGGACCACATAACCTGCTGGGGAGCCAGA
>NW_006296285.1:397674-398633 GCF_000327345.1 Myotis davidii
GTTACCCCTTACTGCCCTCCCAGCTGGCCTTGTTGCCCCCAGCTGACCCTCCCCCCTGCTGGCCTGGTCACTCCTCATGGCATCCCCACTGGCCTGGTCACCCCACACAGCCTGCTTGTTCAGTTATTTGGTTGTCCCTCACTAACCCCCTGCTGGCCTGGTCATAGGGAACCATCTTGTGAGGGTGTGAGGGTTAATATGCATTTTACCTCTTTATTATATAGGGTGCATAGCCCAAGGGCACAGACAATAGTATGGTGAAGGATTGGGAGGGGCAGGTGCAGGGAGAAGGGGGTTAATGAGAAAACCCCCCCAAAATAAAGGGGATATCTGTAATACTTTCAACAATAAAGATAATTTTTTCTATTACCTCTTTATATTTTTATTGCTTAAAATATTACAAAGAGTAGTGCATTTGTCAATAAAGATAAATTTTAAAAAATTTAACACAAAGTTACATTAGTCGCTAAGATTTAAGAGGTTTTGATATCTACTGCTGTCTCACCAGATCCCTTGAGTTTCTGCATCTGTGAAGATCTATCTTGCTCTTCTCCTTCCAGATTTCTGCCCAGGAATATTTAGGAAAAACATCCAGAAATATACCATTTTTTTATGGGATGTTGGCGTTTTCCTCTTAATTGAAGACAAAGGTTAAAAATGAAATTGACCAATGTCTTGAAATACAGGGTGGGGCAAATGTAAGTTTACAGTTGTGAGTACATAAAATGCAGTATTTGTATTATTAATTTTTAATTATTGTATTATTTCCCATATAGACAAGTGTATATTCCCTGTATATTGGGTAACAATCTTTTTTCTTTTTTAAAAATATATTTTATTGAGTTTTTACAGAGAGGAAAGGAGAGAGATAGAGAGTTAGAAACATCGATGATGAGAGAAACATCGATCAGCTGCCTCCTGCACATCTCCTACTGGGGATATGCCCGCAACCCAGGTAC
>NW_006296285.1:418068-424890 GCF_000327345.1 Myotis davidii
CCCCCCCCCCCCCTGGCCTGGTTACCCCTTACTGCCCTCCCAGCTGGCCTTGTTGCCCCCAGCTGACCCTCCCCCCTGCTGGCCTGGTCACTCCTCATGGCATCCCCACTGGCCTGGTCACCCCACACAGCCTGCTTGTTCCACAGCAGATTCCCACCATGTTCTGCTGTCTGCCGCCTTCTGCCAATGCCTGCTGTGTTCCATACGCACCCTTAGTGGTCAGCACATGTTATAGAGACTGATTGTTCGATTGTTCTGCCATTTGGCCTATTTGCATATTAGGGTTTTATATATATATAGACTAGAGGTTCAGAGCATGAAATTCATGCATGGGAGGAGGGGTCTTCTCAGCTCAGCCTGCACCCTCTCCAATTTGGGACCCTTGGGGGACATCACTCTCACAATCCTGGACAGCTAGCTTCTAATTGCTCACCTGCTGCTTGCCTGGTCACCCCTAACTGCACCCCCCTGCTGGCCTGATCACCCCTGACTGCCTCTGTGTGCCAGCCTGGTTGCCCCCTGCTGCCAGCCAGGTCACCCCCAACTGCCCCCTCCCTGCTGGCCTGGTCGCCCCACATAGCCTGCTTGTTCAGTTGTTTGGTCATCCCTCACTAACTCCCCTGCCGGCCTGGTTGTAGGCAGCCATCTTGTCACCCTGACCGGAATCGAACCTGGGACCTTTCAGTCCGCAGGCTGACGCTCTATCCACTGAGCCAAACCGGTTTCGGCAACAATCTTTTTAAAAAATATGTTTTTATTGATTTTGAGAGAGAGAGGAAGGGAGAGGGATAGATAGATAGAAACATTAATGAGAGAGGAATATCATGGATTAGCCGCCTCCTGGAGGCTGCCCATTGGGGATCAAGCCCATAACCAGGGCCACCTCTTGCTTCTTGGGTCATGGCTCAACCACTGAGACGCACCAGATAGGCTTGGGTTACAATCTTTTAAGACTATTTAGTGTTTTCTGTATATAACTCTATATATCCTTGCACATTTTTTTTCCTTTTTTTTTCTTTTTACCTTGGAAGCAAGAACTTTCAATTCGTTTGCCCTCATATAAGAAAGCTAAAGTATCCAGAAAGAAATTACATCTAAGGGAGATATCAGAAGTCATAGAAGGAGTTAGATATTGAAATCAGGAGTTTTTTTTGTTTTGTTTTGTTTTGTTTTTTAATTTCACTCTGCAACCAAAGGAAGAGTTGGAAGAAAAGCTCATGTGCAAAAAAATAACAATGACAATGACAATGCTAGTTGTAGTATCTGAAAACAGATTAGATTTAAAGGTTTTAATGTGAAAAGTGGACACAAGAAAATTAAATTTATTATTATTATTATTGTTATTATTATTATTTTGTAGGAGAAGAGAGCTACAAAAGATTACTGGAGTTCCCTCATGCAGCCCTAACAATAGTGTGCATACCAAAAGCTCATCACGGGAATTTTATAATACTTTTCATCTAAATGAAATCTCCCTCACTTTATTACAACACCAGATTTAAACTACCTAGATGTATATTTTTAATATTTTTTAAAACACGGGGTTAGTGTGAACTGATAGCTTTGTGCCACCAATGCCTGCTGCAGGTGAATAACCAAGCATACCAGTTCCCCTTGGCTAACCGCTTGCCCTGGGCACCCGAGACGGCAGGCATTAAAGAACAGCAGTCTTAATTTTACACAACACCCTCCTCCCACAGCATAATACTTTCATTTATTAAATATGTGCCTGGAAAGTTCCCCCAAGAGTCACAGTCCCTATGTTCACGTATTATAGTGTTAGGTTGTAGAAATGAAGAGAGAGCATGCAAGAGATTCACCTTAATGAGAACTTTGAAAAACACTCCCAGTCCTACATCTTATTTTTAAATGTATACTTCTTACATAAATAAGGGCGAAAAATTAGGAAATCAATGAGATTAACTAAATTCACTACCCTCTTATTCATTATTTATATATCACTTAAGGGCTTTTTGTCTCATTAAGAACCCGGCTGACCGCTATATTACAGCAATCCCTTTCCAGATAGACGTAACATGTCCCATTTCAATTTTTTGGCTCATTTGTTTTAAATGTTTCTTCAGCAACACAAGAGTGAGCATCAAATCATGTCCTCCGAGGAATGAAGGAACTGTTTCAAGAGAAATTGAGCTAAGACCACCTTTGTTTTCAGTGTGTAAAAATCCTTAGATCCTACTGTTTTCCAATCATTTCACCAAATGCATGGGTCCTGACAAATTTTTAACATCCTTAACTTTATCACATCAATATTGCCTCCTTTTCCATCTCTTATTTCATTAACTTGTAGCAACAAGCCAACAAACAAAAAAGCCTAACACTAAAATGTAGTTCCTTGCACACAACATGCACTCCAGGGGAAGTGGGGATGGAGAGATGGTACAGGAGGGGGCTGTTAAAAATCAGAGGTCATGTTTTCATGCATTCTGGTGCCTGGTTGCATTCAGTGAGTTTTGGTTTTCTTTAGTCCTGGGAAGGGAATTTATGCTCATTTTTCTGGTTGAGTTCGCTATCTCTAAATACAGTGAAATGATTTAGAAGCTGCTGTGCCAAAGACTTCAGGAAGTATGGGGAAGGAAGTAAGAAAAATAAGTGGCCCACAGCCTGAAGCCGCTGTTTCCCACAGAAAAGTTGCCAAGGTTGCGCTGCAGCAGCCGGAGGTTAGATCTCCAGCTTAGGAGGGAACTGACTGTCCCCAGCGCATATAAGGAGAAGCTGTCAGGGGTCCTTCTGCATGAGCTCATGTCACTGCCATTGCTGCCTCTGTGTTCCAGGACACCTGCGTTAGTTTCCTAGGGCTGCTGTAACAAGCTACCACACATGTGGCTTAAACAACACCCATGTGTTCTTTCATCGTTCTGGAAGCCAGAAGTCCAAAATCAGCTTAAATCAGCCTAAATCAAGGTGTTGGCAGAGCTGTGCTCCCTCCAGAAGTTCCAGGGGTGAATCTGTACCTTGTCACTTCCAGCTTCTGGTGGCTGCCAGCATTCCTTGAGTTTTGGTCCCATCACTCCACTCTGTCTCTTCCATCACATTGCCTTTTCCTCTTCTGTTTGAAATTTCCCTCTGCTTCCCTCTTCTAACACTGTGTTCATTTTTAGGGACCACCCAGATAATCCAGAATAAGCTCTCCATTTTGACATCCTTAACTTTATCACATCAGCAAAGTTTTTGTCATATAAGCTGACACTCACAGGTTCCAGGGATCAGGTTGTGGACTTTTTGGATGGCTATTATTCAGTTGACCATAACACCCATTGTTGCTCTTGCATTCCTATTTCAAGGAAGTGGACATGTTCATCATCTCTCTGAAAACTAGTTTAATTCCACATAATCATGAACCCAGTTTAGTTGTAGTTCTAAGGCCAGACTGAGGATTATATTATGTGATGAACTATATTAGGATTTCTAAGACTAGGATTTGATCTGGAAAAGGTGTGTTAACTCCATTTAATCTCCATTTAATATTCAGTAGTACACTCTGTATTTTGAAGGATTCAGCATCATAGGCTGTTTCTTATTATGTAAAGCTTTGTCTGCCCATGGCGTTAAAACACATGCATGAGAAAGGATACCTAACCTTGCATAGGGAGGCAGAGGAGAGGTAAATGAGAATTATAAAATGGGAGAAGGTAAGAAGAGATGGCATTTGGACTGGGCCTTGAAGGATGGGCATCTTTTAGGGAACCATTAATGACAATTTCTCCCTACTAAGACTGAGTTAGAGGGCCTCTTATAGTCTTCAGTATCTACCTTTGCTTTTCTCTGTCTTAATCCTTCTCACATTGTTTCCAATAGTCTTTTTATCTGGCTGTCTCCCTAATTAGGCTGAGGACAAAGCTTTCTCTTATTTGTTCACCTGGAGATCCCTAACATGTAACATAGTGCCTGGAATGTAGTAGAAGCTCAATAAATATGTGTTGGGTTGAATGAATAAGTGAAGAGGAGAAAGTAGGAAAATTGGGGTAGGGGATTAGCACAAAGAAATGCTTGAAGGCAGAGAAATTTTGTGCAAATCAATATGGTGAATGTCACAATGAGGAAAGTTGGTTAGTGTGACTAACTTGGCTTAGGGGGTGATTTAGTAGAAAGGAAGGGAGAAAATGGGCACTCTGTTCTCACTGAGGCTGGCAGTATTCCTGTGACCATTTTTGGCAGAGTGAAGAAAGTGGTGGGTTGTTCCTGGCAGAGCACACCGTTGATGTGAAAGGTAGTGTGGTAGGGGGGATAAGAACATGGGCTTTGCAGCTCAAATCCTCACTCTGTCATCTGAGTGAGAGTGGGTACATCACTTACATTCCCTAAGCTGTGGTTTTATTGACTGTAAAATGAAGATATATCCAACAGTTATGACCTATGGATAAAGAAGACAAGTCATGTAAAGAGTGGCAGTACAGTGCCTGAGATATAGGTATACTGTTATTTCTGTGATTATAAATCATTTCTGTTAGTTCCCCGCAGGGGTGATCCCAGCCACACCTTGTTGCTGGGTTTACCTTGGTTAGCAGTTCTGATTGGTGCTGACATCTGAGCCTTTTCTTCCTTCCTAGTCACCATGAGCTTGTGTGACTAGTGGCTTGTGTGACTAGTGGCTTGTGTGACTCTGTTATATCCCAGAGTAATCTTGAGGAGAAACAGGGATTTTAGATGGCTAAACTTAAGGACTCTAAGGCCCTTTGTGCAAGCATAAGCAACAATAGGGCCTTTTCTAAGGACTAAGTGTTGACCCTGGGTCCATAGCCTACCTCCAACTTTCAAACCTTGTCTTGTAGCCCCGAGAAGTAGAGCAAAGGGGCGCTGGGAGCTTTAAATCATCCTAGCTCCACCTGAAAAGGGGTCAACCGAGGCAAGCTTTGGTGCCAGATCTGATTTTAGAGCCAGCCTATGGCTTTGGACCCACTTCTCAAAAAGATTAGATCAGAGATCAGAGCCAACGGGACCTTTCCCACTGTTAATTGGAATTAATTCTAAATAACAACACAGAAATCCTTACCATTGTTTCTCCTGGTGTCTGTCTTCCATGCTGAAATATGGAACTTGAATACAAATTTTGGAGAAATGCTCGTTGGTTTCAAGGTCTTAGCCCTCAGGGTGAGAGTTGCTTAGCAGGTTTCTTCCTCAGCGAGAGGGCTAAAGGTCAGGAGGAGCAGTGCATTTCAAAGTACTTGATGGACTGGGTAAAACCCATTTAATCGTTGGAATATTCTTTTAAATAGATGAGGTCCTCTCCAGAGTTCTAATTAAAAATCAATGTGATATATAATTAAATTCTAGTGATCACATATGCACCAGCTTGTCTCTTTAGCTTTTAGAGCTGGAATACTATTATTGATCAACTCAGGAGCCCTGTGAGGTTGTCAATATATGTCTCGTCTGAGGGCCGGGTGGCTTCTCAGAGGCTGGCAGCATCCAAGCACCAAAGCTGAAGGACACTTCCACTAACTCCAGCAAAGGGTCTGATGTCCCCAGGTCATTTAAGTGCTCTGCCCAGAAGGTTAGGACCAGTCCACAGTCTCCATCCTGCCTTCCATCTCTCTGAGTAGTAAGCATCAAAAAAGGAGTCTTTAGAAAGAGAAAGGACGCAGATCAATGTTGTACAGATTCAGGCTGTCATTTCAGCTTGTCTTACACACATTCCCACCTGGGACAAGTCCTCCTCATTATTTTCAATAAGGTCCGTCAGGGACAAAAAAGAGCCGAGTTAGAGTGATTAAGGGACACACTGGTTACAGACTTCTGTGAAGGCAGCTTACACCTTTAGGTAGTCCAACCCAGTCCTAGGATCCATCCTACCCCTTCACATGGAAAAATATTATTGATATTTTCCCATTCCTTTAAAAATAAAGATATTGGTGTTGCTTTGCCTGCGTTCATGGCAACATCCCAAGCAATTTACCAGGAAAAGCTCACATGTCTAAAGTGTCGAATCCTCTGAAAATACTTCTACCCTTGATTTTTGTCCCCTTAGCTGGTCCTCATCACAATAGGGCGATGTGAGGCTATTTTTATTCCCACTTTACATATGACCATTTCCTCCTCAGAGGTACAGGGGGTTAAAGAAGTTCTCTAGGTTAATCCAGCCTCACAGATTTCTGGGGTGAGCGCTGGTCTTCCTGCTCTGCGTTCTGCACCGCCCGCCCCATTCAGTGACCGCTCTCCATCTGCATGTCTCTGTCTGGGCTTCCAGCTGTCCACAGTGCTCACACTCTCTCTGTCGCATTCTCTCTGTCGGCTGAATTTAGTCAATCTGTATTTTATTTGTGACTTTTCCTTCTTTTCTCTTTAGACTTTTATTATACAAATATTAATATATTTTTATCGTAAAGGATTTAAATTATGTATATGAGAATATAGAATATGAAAGGGCCCATTTGGGGCTTGGAACACATTCACTCCCACTGCTCTCCTGAGCCCCTGGGGAGTACTCCCCTCCCCTCCCCCTCTTCCCTTCCTTTCTCTTCCTCCTCCTCCTCTGCTGTTTTAAATCCCTCCCCCACCCACTCTCTCTTGCATATATTTAAATAAAACAGGGATACTATTTTGCACAAAGAAAATAATAGTTTTAGAAGCTTGGCTTGGTGGAAAGCAAGAATTTTATCAAATTCTTTCCTTGATATAAAGTAAAAAGACTGGAGGCCTTAGATCTCAGAATTCTGCCATCATGTAGCTGGGGCTAAGTTAGAAGGAGGAGATGACACAGATAAAGGACAAGAGAAGCTTGTTAAGTCGCCCTCTTAGGCTTTGTGGGAAGGCATGGGAAGCAAGACAAATAAAACCCCAGGAGTCGCCTTTGGTTTCTCTCTT
>NW_006296285.1:424928-446873 GCF_000327345.1 Myotis davidii
TCTACCAGCATATTTTCTCAGCTATATATTCAGAATATAGCTCAAGTCCAGCCCTTTTGGATCACCTCCCTACTAACATCCTGGTCCAAGCTATACTCATTTTCCCCTGGGTTATTGCTATGGCCTTGGTGGTATCCCAGAGCTGGGTTGTGAAATCACAAGAGCTGACTGTTAAATTTCCAGGAAGTTTACAAGTCTGTTAAGTACAGCCACAGTAAAAATTAAGTAATGCCATCAATGGATGAATGGATAAAGAAAATGTAATATATAACATAAAATATTATCCAGATATAAAAAGAAGGAAATCCTGCCATTGGAATGACATGGATGGACCTTGAGGGCATTATGCTAAGTGAAGTCAGAGAAGACAAATACTGTATGACCCCACTTATATGTGAAATCTAAAAATATTGAACTCATAGGAAACAGAGTAGAAGAATGGTGGTTGCTGGAGTCTGGGAAGTGGGGGGAAAAAGGTACAAAGTTCAGTTATAGGAGGAATAAGTTCTGGAGCTCTGATGTACATTATGGTGACTATAGTTAAAAATGCTGTACTTTATACTTGAAAGTTACTAAGAGAGTAAATCTTAAATGTTCTCACCATAACAGCAGCAACAACAAAATGGAAATTATATGAGGAGATGGAGGTGTTAAGTAACCTTATTGTGGTAAGTATTTGACAATATATTTGTGTATCAAATCACATTGTACATCTTAAGCTTACACAATGTTATATGTTAGTAAAGCTGGAAAAATTAAATAATATAAAGTTATCATTAAATTATACTAAAAACCAAGAAAATACATATTCAAAAGCCATCTCTTTCTAATTTTACGCCATTTGTCTATTATCTATGCTCTTGAGGGTATTGACATCAACAGTATTTGGATGGTGGCCCATGAGCATCTCTTCCTTACTTTGCTTTTAGTCTTATTGGTAACTTGAACTCAGCTATGGTGGGACTATTGACGCCATGGAAATCAGCAAACACCACAAGTCAGTAGTGGTCAACACTTTTGAATATTTATTGAGGATGTTTCACTCTAAATAAAAATCCCCATCTTCTGAAGTAAGAACTCATCAGACTGGAAGTCATCCCACAATTTCCAACATCTGCCTTCTACTCTAATCTGGGTCAATTTATCCCAGTTAAATACAATTCTTAGAAGCTCAGCTAAAGCCTCACCTCAATTATGGAATTTTCCATCTATTTTATTTATCTGCTCTCCTCCTTAACACTAATTTGTTTCTATATGTCTTTGACTGTACAGTAAGTTGTTGGGACAGAGTCAGGTGCTAAATTAAGACATACTAATTGATTCAGGACTAGGGACCTGGCCCAGGAGAAGATAATGTTACCAATACTAGTGAAAACACATATTAAATTACATGAGCATACTTGTCATTATTATCATCTGATGGAGCTAACATTTTTATATCATCCTTTGTTCACATAGCTAACATTTTACTTTGTTCACTTATTCACAAAGCAATCTGTGAGATAAGCAATGTTTTCTCCACTTTACAGGTGAAGAAGTTAAGAAACATGTTTAGGGTCAGGCAGTAAATTGGAGGCAGAGCTGGGACTTAAATGTGTAGTCTTTCTAATAGGAGGGATTTTTCAGCAGATTTTATTTGTAGAAAATGTCCAAGGTCTCCATGAAAAGTTGAATTTTCTGGGGAACTATAAATGATATTGAAGAATACTCAATGTGCTACTCTGGTGGCCCTGCAATTGAACACCCTTGTTTCCCAGATAAAGAGACTGTGAAGGAGGTGTAATGACTTTCCCAGAGTCACAAGGTCCACTAAGGCTTTCTGTGTTCTTGGCATTTATAACTAGGGGAGCAAGTGCTCTCCTGTTGGGCTGGCCTATTGGAAGTAATTTGCCTTGATTTCTCTGTGGGGATTCTGAGGCAGGGGCAAATGATACCAAGGTAATCATAGCCCATCTTGATATGGATAGCTATACCGAAAGATAGCACATATCAACCTCTCCAGAGCTTGATATGGGGACCTCAGAAGTGTTGACTAAAACTTGGGCATAGTTGGCCCTCTTCTTCTAGGCCTGTGTGAATTTTGCTGAAACTATCATGGTGGTCTCAGAATCAAATAATACAGGTTGACTTAGAACCATGTTAGGTTCATTTGAGCTTAAATTTTGCATCTCTTCTGATAAATTTAGATCATGTATTAGGACAGCAGCAAAAAGGTACTTGGCTGTTGAAATAGATGGATTTAAGTTTTAACCTTGGCTTGTCTCTTTCTGGTTATTTCCCTGAGGCAAGTTATTGTGCTTCTCTCAGCCTCAGTGTTTTCATTTGCACAAAGGGGATAATGCTGGCATTAAATGAGATAAAGTATGTGAAGATCCTACCAGTCTGCTTGGTGCATGGCCAGTGTACATTCAGTCTAGATATTTTTCCAGAATGTAGGTCAGGATCTCTCAGCAGGGCTTTGCTGGCCTCACCTGATGTCATTCCCACTCCATTTTCAAATTGGTGCTTGCCTGTGACCAGGGAGTGTATTCCCAACACATTCCTGTTTGCCAGCTCAGGCCTTGGGGCTGCTGTGACGTTGCAATTCTTTTCATGGAGCTCCTGTGTGGGACAGGGTGTACCCAGCTCTTAAAGTGCTTTGATGAAAATGCCTTTGTGCTAAGAGCTCTATAAATATAAGGAGCAGACCTGGGTGTGGTGCTTCCAGAACACTCCCAAAGTTAGCCATCATCAAAGGCTCAGGTCACAGAAAAGTTGGAAATGGAGATGGTTTGCCAATTCAGTGATTCTCCAAAGCAGAAATGGCTTTTCTTTTTTAGCTTTCACTTCTTTGACTCACTGTGCTTGATTGTATTAGGCCCATCTTGCCTTTCTTGTGTCTTCAGATCTACAAAAACCTGATTAAAAGTATCTTTGAAAAGAACTACCAATTATAAACCATCTCTCTACGTACTCTACCCTAGCCAGCTGACCTACTATCCAATACCACCCAACAGCACCCCCTGGTGGTCAGCGTGGAGCTTCTTAACCATCTTTACCATCTCCTTATCCATTCATTAACCCACTCATTCATTCATTCCTTCAACAGCTTTTTATTGGTTACCTATGAGGCATCAGGCACTGTAGACACTGGAGATACCAATATGATTAGATATGTTCCTGCCCTTAAGGAGTCACAATTTAGTTAGGAAACAGACAAATAAGTTATTATAATTAGAAAATGTTTTAACCAGAACAGAAATATTCACAGGGTGCCACCAAAGGACCCAGAAGCATACTTATCTTGAAGCTAAGGAAGCTAACACTTCAGGGCCTGCTTATTTGCATAGGCCCCTTCTGAGACCCTAACAATGTGTTTACACAGTCACATATTTTAATAAAATCCACAAAAGTAAGCTATTTTAAAGGAATTGGTTAAAATTACGTTTCTCCTACACTGCCCTCTCTGTCATATTTCTCATTGCATTAGGTGGCACAAAAGCACCCAAGGACATTTTTGAAACTGGCTATGGAAAGGTTGAGTTTGGTTACATTTTGTTTGGATTTAGTGAGATATTTTTACGTGGTTCATTGTTAAGTTATTGGTATCCCTCCTCATGCTCCTAAGAATAGCTTCCAGAAATACTTCTATCATCCATTGCTTTGGCTCACCCATACTGTGATGTAAAACTTTATGATCAGAGGTTATATCACAGTTTAAATATGTCTTCTAGTTCCTGGCACCAGAATTATGTGAGTAATGGGAGAGATATGTAATTTAAATGTTTAGAGACAGAAGCTGGTCTGCAGAATGTCCTTCAACTTATCAGACGTGTCTGTCATAATGTAAGCAGAAGGCTTGGTTATGGAGAAATTTGAGAGAGGTTTCCCCAGATTTAGCAGCAATCTTAAAAAATTTTATATGGTATTACCAATATTGAGATATGAAAGCTAAAAGAAATGTTTTCAAATAATCTATACTAATAAAAGGGTAATATGCTAATTAGACTGGGTCAACAAGACCATCTTCTGGACGTCCAACTTCCTTCCGGACAAAGCTACAGTGATGGGGCCCGAGGCAGGGGCAGTTAGGGGCAATCGGGCTGGCAGAGGAGGGCAGTTAGGGGCGAGATCAGGCTGGCAAGGGGTTAGGGGTGATCAGGCTGGCAGGGGAGGGCACTTGAGGGCATTAGGCAGGCAGGCACGTGAGTGGTTAGGAGCCAGTGGTCCTGGAATGTGAGAGGGATGTCTGACTGCTGGACATCCCCTGAGGGGTCTCAGATTGGAGAGTGTCCAGGCTGGGCTGAGGGACACCCCCCCATGCACAAATTTCATGCACAGGGCCTCTAGTCTATTATATAAATCAAATTACCATCAACTATGTTAAAGGACAGAGAATTGATCTTTCTATTCTCTGCAGGGTACATAGAAAATAGAAAATTGTTCTATGAAGAAGTGATCAAAGAGTATGCAGCTAAAAAGTAGAGGGAAGAAAAGTATTATAAAGAATGTAAGGTAATCGCTATTATAAAAACACTTGTGGTATTTTTCAGTGTATAGTTATATAACCTATTGTGATTGTTTTTCTCATTCTTAATGAATGTTCACTTTCACACCTAATTTTTCTCTTTGTGATTTTGTATTATTTTCTGTACAGAGGCTCTCCTCTAGACTGTATCTAACCTCAGACCCATAAAATGGGTCAGGCCTCAGAAAGATACCTTAAGTTTGCCCAGAGGAGACCAGTGGGATTTTTCAGAGGGCCAGTGTGTGAGCAGAGAGATGGAGGAAATCTGTGAACTTGCCAAGTAGAACATGATGATGGAAATTTTCTAGACAGAAAGACAAAGGTGAGGGGCATGCAAGAGCATTTCCATGCAGCAAAGTGGGACACTGTGACTGTGGGCACAGGAGGCTAGAGAGGCCTGAGGCCAGACAATGGAGAACCACTTGGGAGTTTGGGCCAGATTTGGGAGTTTCCTCTGTCTCTTGCAGGTTTTGGTTAATTCTACCTTCTTCAGTCTTTCTCATCTCTGTGTACATATCCCCATTATTCTTCCTCCTTTCTCATACTTTTGATTATTTAGGAAACTATCTATATCCCTTGTGTGCCCTCCTCTCTGTCTTGTGCAAACACCTTTTTATTTATCTCTCCTAATTCATTTGTGAAATAGGAATGGCTACACTCATCAAATAAAATAATAATATTGATGAGCACCACTATGTTAGTCTGTTCAGACATAACCAAATAGCACAGACTGAATAGCTTGTAAAAAATGGAGATTTATTTCTCACAGTTCCAGAACCAGTGTGGTTGAGTGAGAGTACTCTTTCTAGTTCATAGGTGATGCTCCTTCTCTCTGTGTTCTCACATGATGGTGGGTGAGACGAGGGACTTCCCTGGAGCGTCTTTTATAAGGCCCTAGTCTGATTCCTGAAGGCTCCACCCTCATGACTTAACTACCTCCTAAAGGACCCTTCCACTGATATCATAACCTTTGGGGATTTTTTAGAGACAAACATTCAGACTATAGCACCCAGTATGCGCTAAGTGCTGAGAAGTTAGTTGATAATGAAAAGAGCAAAGACTTTGGAGTCTATGAGTCTACTGGGAAGTTCGGCTAAACAAGCAACCAGACATCTGACTTTTAATAAGCTCTGGAAGAGAAATCATATACATCACACTTTGTTAACCATTCACCTGTTGATGGACATTTGGGCTGTTTTCACCTTTTGGCTACTGTGAATAGCGCTGCTATGAACATTTATGCATGTGCATGTGTTTGAGTACCAGTTTTCAGTTTATACATGCCTAGAAGTGGAATTGCTTCCACTGTCTTTAATGCTTTGTTGTTCTATCTCTCTGGAATCTTGATTTACCAATTATTCCCTTTGCTTCTTCAAACTTTCCATCACTATTGTCTCCTTCTCCCTAGTGTATGAGCACATTGAAAGATTCCATTTCAAATATGCATTCAAATTCCTTAAAGGAAAACTCACGATTTTTGGATACAGAATACCTCAGTGTCAATCAGTTGAGGGAAATAATTATAAAAGAATTTGAAAACTACGATGAGAACTGAGGAAAAAGAAAACCTCAACAAATGCAGTTATTGCAAACTACTTCTTGTCAGTCTCATTTTTAGAGTTATCACTACAATGGTTGGCAGTTTCCATTTCTATATTGTTTGGGTTTTATCATATCTTTGGCCTTAAGACAACAAAAGTTTTATACAGATTAAGGCAAACTTTTCTATGCTTCCATATGTTGATTTATTTCTTGATTTGGTGAGTTTGCAAGTATAGATGGCTTGGGGTTGAGTAGATAAGATATAATGGAGTCAGCATACCACAAAAGCCCTGCTGTCATGTGGCCAGGAGGTCTAGGTTTGGGGCATCCCAGACTATAGTCCTGGACCAACAACCAAGAGCATTCTGTACTCTGCAGAATTTGAACATATCTTTTCAACAATCCCCAAGTTGCTTTCTAAGGTTTTTTTCAGCTTTGAAAGCCTAAGATTTTAAATAGAATGCTGGCTTTGTCATGTGATCAGATACAAAAATGGCATCATTCCTATCAACATTTCTTACTCCAAGTTTAAGCATAAGAGATTTGTTGAAATATAAATTTGCTGATAAACATACTTCCATTCCTTAAAAGTACATTTACTTCACTTTGAACTTGTAAGCTGTACATATTTCATGTGGCATGTTTGGTAAAGAATGTCTCAGAAAAAGGTCCTGGTTTTAGCAAGTTGAGGGAATTCTTCAGTTGAAACTTCATGTGGTTCTTACCAGATACTTTTCAATTCCCTAATTAGAAAGAGTAAAACATATTGAAGTTTTTCTGAAACTCTTAAAAGACACTGTCTTGTTTGGTAAAACTTTACCATTTCATACAACTACTATGTTCTTTGAATTCTCTTCTTAGTTAATCTCTTCTTAGTTAAAGATACTTGCTCCTCCATGAGTGACTTCATTTGTTGTTGTTGTTTTTATATGTTACAATTTCTTTTACTTTTCTATATTTGGATGGAGTGTCCATACCCATGACATTTTTAAGAAGCCTTTTAGAGGACTGGGATGCTGATTTTATTTGGGTAAGAGCTGAATATTTACTCATTTAGACTTGTTGGTGCAGCTGTGTCACTTGTGAAGCCAGATCCGTTCTCATAGAACCTCTCCCCATGTCCACTTATCATTCCTGAGGTGGGTCTGTTGTGCTTTGCTTCCATCCACCCACACAATCTGCTGAGGTAGTTCCCCTGCCTTTTGCAACTCTTTCTTCACACATGACTGAATTGTTTGTACCTACTTGGAGACACTGTGCCTCATTGATTCTTTCTTGCAGTGTTTTCATTACCTCTTTATGTTATAATTCTAAAAGGGACTCACTCAAACCGCGTCTCCAGGATAACTGGCATGAAGGTCTTGGATACTTAAACATTTCCTGCCTGTGCCTGTGTGCGTTTTCAGGCACTGACCCTGGCTGCCTGATGATGGTACTGCTCTCTCAGGGTGATCTTCAGGGGTCATCATGTCTACCAGTTAAACCATGAAGATTTTTCTGTTGTTGTTAATCCTCACCCAAGGATATTTTTCCTCATTGATTTTCAGAGAAAGTAGAAAGGGAGGGAAGGAGGGGAACATCAAAGTGAGAGAGACACATCAATTGGTTCCTTCCTATACTCACCCCAACAGGGGCTGGGGATCCAACCTGCAACCCAGGTACATACCCTGGACCAGGAATCAAACCCAGGACCTTTTGGTGTGAAGGCTGATGCTCTAACCACTGAGAACATCAGCCAACACAATGGAGATTTTTAAAAACATGTATTTAGTTTGACATTTTATTATGTGAAAACATGATTAAGTAAGTTAAGTGTTCTGAAGTTAGAGCTGCAGAGCATACTATACAGATGGAAATTCTACATTTTCTTCTTATTAAATCTCAGTAAATTTTTTTTTTTTTTTAAAAAATAAAGGCCAAACAGTTTATAATCTATGAGAATGGGGTCCTCAGGAGTTGTGCATCTAGAGTTTCTTCACCCAAAAGAACTTGAAAATATGTATTTTATTTGAAAGTATTTGCCATTTTTACTGCCACATCATGTGCATTGTGCAAACGCCCCCTTCCTCAAGAATTTGTTCACTCAACAAATACTTACTGATGGTCCACTCTGCGGAAGCACTGTGCTTGCCCTGGGCACACAGATGTCCACAGTCAGGCCTTGTGCCCTTAAAGGGCTGGCAAAGTTGCTAAAAGGGGAAAAGAAAAGAAAAATGTAATTGAGGGGCTATCTGCATACAAACACTAAGCATCAACATTGGCAAATTTAATAATGGTGTCCCTAAGTTAATAGTCAACAACTCTCCAGCCCCAAAGGCTTTGTGCCTGCTGAGGCTGGATAAATACTTTTACCACAAAATATTAGATTAGAAGAAATTCATTTATGGTTTACATGGGTTATAACAAAAATGTGCCACTAGAATGTCTTTTACTAGTCTAAACTCAGAAAAACCTCTGAGCCATTTCCTTTCAGTGAATAAGGGAAATTTCTTCTGGCTGCTTTTGGACGTTTGAAGACAGACTGAGAGAAGCCAGGGTTTATCCTTGTTTGCCTCAGTTCCTGCTTGAATCTTTTCTGGATGCTGAGTAATGAGCCCTAGAAATAACGAGATGCAAGTTTTGGATACAACAAGATAAAGGTTGTTTGGCCCTTGTTCGGTTTTGTTTTGAAGTCTATTCAGAAATGCAGAAACGATCTCATCGACCGTTAGATGAAAATCATCCAGAGAAAGTTCACAGAGGAAGGAGGAACCAAATCCTCTCACTCTCACCAGAAGACGGCTGGCACCTAGCTGGGCAGAAATGCAGCTTTCTCTAGCACTTGTGGGGTTTTCTCTATTGTTTTCCCTCTGCGCTGTTATACAACAAAATTCAACTGAGTAAATTTGAAGATCTAATTGGCTTTATTAAATGATTCATGAAATGGGCAGCATCTCATCTAGCAAGCAGGGAGAAACTGAGCAGTTATAGAAAATGGAAGGTTTTTATAGAAAGGAGTGTGAAGCAAGAAAGTCATTAGAAAAAGAAAAGTAACAGCTCATTGGAGGAAATTAAGAGTGCAAGGAGACAACAGCTTCTCATTGGCTTCTTATTGTCTGGGCTAGTAGCTGGGCTGGAAGAAGATCTTCCGTCCTCCTTCCAGGGTAGAAAAGTAGAAACATCTTCCTGTTGGGGATGCCAGGTATGGCTCTTCCTGTTTGGCATAACTGACGATGACTGGTAGGATGTGAACATTCCCTCTACAGGCCTTGACAATTCCAATTTCAGTTGAGAGCTACTTTACTAATTTTTACAGTGCCGATAAGAAGTGGGCATAGGTAATCTGTAGGTCCACAGTTATTTTTAGAAATAAATGTGAGGCAGTAAATATGAAGCAGTGACATATGGAACCCCTATTAATTGTTCATTAATCATCTTAACATTTATAAACATTGTAACATTTATAATGTTTCTATTGTTTGAGAAGAAAATTCCTAAAACAATATTTATACAAATTAATTTTTTATGGGCCTTCACATTTCAAGGAATGTGCTGCTGCGGAAAGCAATACAATGTGCTTAGAGGATTGTTGAAATTTTAAATTCTTACAGTCAATGCCTAGTTCTCCTGGCCTCTCTCCATTTTTCTTGCATGGGTGAACATTTGCTCCTAAACAGTAAATGAGCTTAGTGAGGATTTGCAGTAGCTCATCCTACTCTCACTTTATCACTTTTATTATTTGTTTTCTTACCTTTTCCTATTCCTAAAACCACACCATTAAAATTAATAGCACAAAGAGAAATGAGATTTTATGCCTTTTGGTCTTATAAAGGCAGAACTAGAAGCAGAGGGTGAGATTTGGAAAGGCAGATTTTAATTCAATAGAGCAATGCCTTTTCTATTCATCAGAACGCTTCTGTGGACCAGGTCACCTTGAAAGTAGTGAGCAGAACGTTGGAGGGCTGTGGTTGAGAGGCTGCATCATGCCTCTGGGGAAATCAGAAAGAGGGCAATGACATTAGGAAGAAAGTGGTAAAAATTTCCCTGTGGACCCTGAGCCTTTATAGTTCTGTCAACCTTAAAAATAAATTAGCCAGTTATTTTTACCAGTAAAATGGCTTCATTTGAGAGTAGCAGGGAATTGCAATTTGGGACAAGCAAGCTATGGTAAAACCATAGGCAAGTCCAGAGAACAAAGGCTAGGGGCTTGCTTTTATTAGGTTTTAGGAGGAAATTGGGGGGGGGGTTGTTTTGAACAAAAGTTCACTGGAGAAAAACAAGAGTTCAATGTTGTGGTGGTTTCTCCTTGGCCTAGAGCAGTGGTTAGTGCATTGTTGATGGGACAGGGAGGAACCTTTCTCCTTTTTTGTAAAAGCAGGAGATGAAATTCCCATGTGATTAATATCCTTCCTTGTCAAAATAATTCTTACCTTCCTTCTTCCTGCTGGTTATGCAGACTGCAACAAGTGGTAAGTGAGTGAGATGTCCCTCCTTCAGTGTTTCTCAACTCCAGTTTAAATGAAGTCTTTTTTATTTATTTTTACATTTCCAGGCATCTTAGTAGTATCAAAGAAGGCTTTCCTCCCAGATTTCTGGCCACTTCCTTCTCCAGGAGAAGAATAGTGTATGATGCAAGAGGATGAAGCTGTTTTTGATGTTTGACATTTGCTCCTAGTGATGTTTTTCAGCTTAGTTTCAGATCCTGGGCTGTGGGTGGACCCTGCCTACTATTGTCTGAATGTTGTCCATTCAAAATTCACGTTAAGCCCGGCTTCTGTGGCTCAGTGGTTGAGTGTCTGCCTATGAACCAGGAGGTCATGGCTCAATTCCCAGTCAGGACACATGCCCAGGTTGTGAGCTGGTTCCTCAATAAGGGGCATGCAGGAGGCAGCTGATCAATATTCTCTCTCATCATTGATGTTTCTATCTCTGTCTCTCCCTTCCTCTCTGAAATCAATATATTTCACATTGAAATCCTATCCCTCAAGGTGATGACATTAGAAGGTGGGGCCTTTGGGAGGTGATTCATGAGTGGAGCCCTCATGAATGGGATTAGTGTCCTTATAAAAAAGACTCTAGCGTGCTCCCTCGCCCCTTTCACCATGCAAGTTTACAGATAGAAGATGCTGACTATGAAGCAGAAAGCCGGCTTTCACCACACACTGACTAGCAGGCTCTTGATCTTGGTCTTCTAGCCTCGAAACTGTAAGAAATCAGTGTATGTTGTTTACAAGCTGCCCATTCTATGGTATTGAGTTAGAGCAGCCTGCAATGACTAAGGCTGGACTTTGTGGGCTGATGTATGCATGTCTGGTTTATTCACATACATGCCAATTCAGCCATTCAGATGAACTTGAGCCATCATTTAGGCTAAGTAGGTGGTAGAGATTCTCACGTGGAGACACTGTTGGCTTGTGGAGAAATGTACATGTGTTAGAGCCTAGAATGAATTGATGGTGGTGGGGGAAGGAGGCTTTGGGGGGGGAGGGCAGGGGAGAAAAGCAGGGGAGCTTTCATATTAGGAAAGGATGGAAAAAATGACAGTGTTTGCAGATATACAGTTAAACCCACACTTCTGGGCTCTGGAGAAGCAAGAATCTAAACCAACAGAGAAAGCACTTTCTCAGTCCTGAAATCCTGGGACAGTTTCACTGAGGAAGCCTGGACCATGTGGACTCAACACAGTTTGGATTCTGCTATTGAAACACTAATGCTATCTAAGCTTTTGATTAGGCAACACAGAAACACAACTTGTGAGCTTTAGCCTGACTGCTTGAGGACACATCTTAGCGATGAGGCTCATGTGGAACAAGACAGAGAACCTGCTAGGACGGCTGCTCCAGGGCCAGAGCTCATTGGTCTTCTTGAGGTCTTCAGTGCATGTGCTTCACTTGCGGAGGAGTGAGAGCAGGCCAGCTGGGATCTCTCTCCACCACTTGCCCAGCCTCCAGCCCCTCCCCACCCTGCTGTGCACATATTTCCTTCCCCATCCTAGAACCCTTCCTCAATACCGTATAGGATGTTTTTATAACTAAGTCAATGGCTAAAACATTTGTCACCAGTCCCTAACGGGTATTTTTTATTACTGCCACGTTTCTGTGACTGAGAACTTGACTCCTGGGTTGAATGCATGTTTTGATCTTCTATTAGGTGATATATTTCATTCACCTATTGACACAAATTGCCTGAAGAAATCTTTGCTCATTATATGAAGAGATTTTTCTAATTAGTGCAAGAACACTGAGAGAGGGGGCTCCATTACTTTCTGTGTCCAGAAAAAAAATCCTCTCTGAGGATCCACAAATGTAATAAACTGTTCCCATTTTAAACACCAAAATCTTAAACATCTGCCTTCTTTTCTTGTCACAACCCAATATATGTTTATAATATTTCTGGACATTTATATATTTTCTACAATTATACAATTAGTAGCACATTTATGAACATTTTCCATGTCATTCAATATTTTTCTTTCTATTGTCACAAACTTATGCTATTTCCATTTTTTTTGCAATACTGAAAATATGTACACTTCTCTCAGAAATACGGGATAGCATCTATTTCCTCCAAAACCATCTACAGAAAATATAATAATTTAAACAATTTTAAAATCAATTTAATAGGTAAAGAAGGCATCTTATTGTTGCTAAAATGTGCCTCTTTTTGATAACTTATAAGAACAATTGTATTTTCAAATGTTTAGTGGTTATCTGTGCATTTTTGTGAATTTCCCTTTTTATTCTTTACCTATATAGGAAAGGGGAATTCATTTTCCCCCAATTAATTTTAAGTGATTTTAAAACTATAGGTGTAACATGTTGCAAATACATTTTGTCATTTGCCTTTAAATTATATTTACAGTATGGGTTGTTGGGTTTTTTTTACATATAGAAAATTTTAACTTTAATGTTGTCAGGACGGCTCCAGAATTCTGGAAGAAACAATCAATATGTAAGCCACTATATTGGTCCTTAAGGAACCTGCAATTCAGTTGTGGAAATAAGATACAAATGTGTGTAAAACACACAATACAATATTTAAAGCAGCAGCTTTTCATGAAGAAGGGATGTAGCACTATTAGATGGGCTATTACCTGCTCAAAATTGGAAAACGCCTTAGAGGCTGCTGATCCTCACTGTCCCTACCTGGTTGATAACCACAGATTTAAATGTCAGGCTGGACAAGAATCAGGAGTGTCTCCAGGCAGTGAGTGACAATCACACACAGCTGTGCTGACGTGCTGGGCTGACCCTCCAGGTAGCACTGAGCAATTCTCTTTTCTGGGTAACTGAATGCATATATGTGCCAGCACCTTTGATAGCATTAGCAATATAACTTGTGTTTATCTCTGGTCTATGAAAATTTACAAAAGTGTCTGGAAAAATTTTAGGAAGAAGAAGGAACATGAGTTTTCATTATTTTCTTTTTGTAACTTTCAAATTATATTGTTTTGTCATGAGAGTTGAGCTATTGCTTGTTTTTGTGTCTCTCTCTAACATACCTCTCAGAGTACTGATCACATTTGTTAGAAGTTTTCATGTGTATTAAAGACTCCAAGCTAATGAGATCTCACTATGGTGTGTGTGTGTGTGTGTGTTGCCCAGGTTGACCCAGCTGGTGTATGGGGATGACTGAGGGGCACTGTGGAGACATCTTTCTGGATGGTGTGGCAAAGCAGCAGAAGGCGTCTAGAGAACAGGAACTTTTCTAACGCAGGCAGGCTTCAGCCAGTGGTGCTGGTAAATGTTTAACAACCAGGTCTCTGGGGGAACCAAGTCCTGATGTGAAGCATTTGCCCATTATCTGGTACAAATGCTCCCACTCTGTGGACTGCAGCTACCACTGTGAAGTCACTGGATGTGGGGCTAGAAAGAGATGTGCACTATGGGCTCTCATAAGCCAGTGTGAGTTGTCATTTATTCATAACAGGATCACAACCACGTCTAGGGACAGGGGCCAGAGGGGCAGAAATCAGCACCCCAAGGGAGGTCATAGCACAAAGCAGACAGTGTGTCAGGGTCCAGTTCCACTAGCTGGAGTCAGTGCCTGGCAGAGGGGCAGCTAGACCAGGTACCACGCCTTAAAACTGAGGCAAAAGTTCAGTCCAGAGCAGTAGGACCACTGCAGTCACAGAGGCTGCAGGAGTGCCAGGACTGGACTCTGGCCAATTTCAAACCCTCCATCATGAGCCAGTGTTTGACACCTTGGAAGCTGTGATGTCCTTCTTCCTGGTCAGACAGACCTAGTTCAGACACAGACAAGGGCAATGGCGGACAGAGAACAGCAGGGACTCCAAAACAGGGCCAGACAGTTCCCGTCTATAGTGAACTCAGTGAGTGAATGTGATGTCTTCATTTGCCCAGGGATGAAGAAAGAGAGCAGTCCTATAATTTCAGTATTTGGATCTTGTGAAGAGTTACATTACACCAGTTACTTCATCAACAAGTATTTTTAGGTGAACAAGAATGACACAATTTTGCTCTTCTGGAGCCTGCATTCTTGTGGAGGAGACAGATGATAAACAATTTATAAAAGGACAAAATAGTTTCAGATGAAGATGAAAGCTATGAAAGGCTAAGCTGTGACAGAATGGGGACAGAAGATGGGCTGCTTCAGACAGGCGTCATGTTCCTTCTGAGAAGACAGTGTTTAAACTGAGGCCTGAAAGATGAGAAGGGAGCAATTGTTCAAAGAGCAGGGAGCAAAGGTAGAAGGCGAAGTAAGTCCCATGGTCCTGAGGCAGAAAGAAGGGAGAAGCTTAGCATGTTTGAGGAAAAGGTAGACAGGCAGAATGCTGAAGTGTGATGGGGGGGAGGGAGGCACCAGGTGGAATCAGGGAGGTAGGTGGGCCCCTGACCTTGTAGGGCCTAAAGGTAAAAATAGGTGGTTGGATTTTGTTCTAGGTGAAATGGGAAATCCTTGTTATTCCTTGCTACTCAAAGTGGGGTTCATGGGCCAAGAAAACAGCTTCACTCAGGAAACCATCCCCTACCTCAGTGATGGCGAACCTTTTGAGCTCAGCGTGTCAGCATTTTGAAAAACCCTAACTTAACTCTGGTGCCGTGTCACATATAGACATTTTTGATATTTGCAACCACGGTAAAACAAAGACTTATATTTTTGATATTTATTTTATATATTTAAATGCCATTTAACAAAGAAAAATCAACCAAAAAAAATGAGTTTGCGTGTCACCTCTGACACGCATGTCATAGGTTCGCCATCACTGCCCTACCTATTTACAGAATCAGAATCTAGTTTAACACAATCTCCTCATGGTTTGTATGTACTGTCTTAGTCGGCTCTAGCAGCTATAACAAAATACCACAGACTGGGTGGCTTATACAACAGAAATGTATTTGCTCACAGTTCTGGAATCTGGAAGTCTGAGATCCTGGTGTGAGCATTGTAGAGTTCTGGTAAGAGATCCTCAACACCTGTAGACAATGCCTTTTCACTGTGTCTGCAAATGGTATGTATGTGGAGGTGGGAGGAGAAATGGGAGGGAGAAGAGGGAGATCTTTCTCTTTTCCTGTTCTTATAAAGCCACAATCTTAAGGGATCAGGGACCTATCTTTATTACCTCATTTAACCTTAATAACCTACTTATAGCCACATTGGGGATTAGGGCATCAACATATGAATTTGGGAGGGGGCACAATTCAGTCCATAACTTATACAGCAGTGACCTAATATTAGTAATTCTCAAAATTTAGCAGATAGAAATCACCTGAAGGGCTTAATAAAACCCAGATTCTTGGATCCTCAGGGATTCTCATTTAGCTGAGCTAAATCTGATTCAATAAGTCTGCCCAAGATTTCTAACAAGCTCCTTGGTCATTCTGCCACTGGTTCATGGGCCGTACTTTGAGCAGTGAATTCAACAATATATTTGGGTAACCAAGTTTCAAAGAATTAAAATATCATAAAATAATCTAAACAAAATTAAAAAAAATAATTCAGCAGTCCTGAATACCTTTGTATTTCAATGAGTTAGAGAATTTTAAACGTTGTTTAGTTTTTTAAAATAACATATTTACATATTTTTATTTTATCTTACTTATTATTTTGGCTAAAGTTTATCTACTTTGCTTTGATAACCTGAAAGTGTTTTGCAAGCATTTATAAACCCTCAAATCTGCTGCATGCAGAATAGTAAATAAAAAATTAAATATGGAAAATAGCAACCTTGAGATACAGAGAAATCACTGCCTTATACAAGTCAGTGGCAGAGCAGGAAGCAAGAGATTGTGTTTGTTAAACAGATGTCTGCCCATGTAAGATATAAGAGGCGTGAGTGATGCTTTGCAGTTTTGAATTATGCAATGAACTTTGTATGTTCATTAATGCATAGGCATGAAGTTCCCTTTGAATACCAAGAGGAAAAAAATCAACAGTATCTTGGGTCATAGGTTTGTAAAACTGTGAAAATCAAATCAAATGAAGACATATATGTAAAACTGTGGTTCCTCCTGGATGAAGTTAACATCGGCCAGCCCTTCAAACCCTGAAGGTTGTGAAGTTTAGCAACAATGCAATGATGAATTATAAAAGCTGTGTTTTTTCTATTATATCACCATTTTACCTAATTATTTCTGGTATAAACGCTGATGGAAACCATGCATATTTATTATGAAACTCCAACCAGAGAAGAAGGAAACTTTGGCAGAGTCCAGAATAAAATTGTGATGTGTATATTTCTACATACATACAATGAAGAATTAATATAAAATATCATGCCAAGAGCGCACTGCTCAATATTTAGAACCAAACTTGTATTAGAACTAAACTTGTTTTCAGAATAGCTGATTTTCCCCACTATGATTCAGAAAGGTTTGTTTACACACACGTCTTCATTTGTCTGGGATAAATGCCTAAGAGTATAGCTGCTAGGTCATATGGTAGTTGCATGTTTAGATTTTTAAAAAAACTATTAACTGTTTCAGAGGGGCTGCACCACTTTAATTCCCACCAGTAATGTTTGAGAGATTGTTTTCCTATATCCTTCAATGAATGTCCATGTATTTGTTTTGCCATGTTCTAATTGATTTACCTGATTTTTCTTATATTAGTTTTAGGTGTACACCCCGGTTATTAGACATTAAATAACTTACTAAGTGATCATCCAAATAAATTTCATACCCATCTGACACCATACATAATTATTAGAATACCAGAGGCCTGTGGGGAGCGGGCTTACGCCTGCAATTGGACATCCTTAGCTATGCACTTGCCAGCCTTGAGCTCCTGTGCTGAGCATCTGCCCCCTGGGGATCAAGCTCACAACTGGGCATGTGCCCTGACTAGTGATTAAACTGTGACCTCCTGGTTCATAGTTTGATGCTCAACCACTGAGCCAAATCAGCTTGGCATAACCTTTTGTATTTTAATTATGACATATCTTGATGTGTGCCTCTTATGGTTCATCTTTTTGGGACTCTTTGTGCTTTCTGAAAGTTTATGTCTATTTCTTTCACCAGGTTAGGGGAGTTTTCTGTTATTATTATTTCAAGTAGGTCTTCAATTTCTTGCTTTCTCTCTTCTCCTTCTGGAACCCCCATGATATGAATATTGGTATGCTTAAAGTTGTCCCAGAGGTTCCTGCACTATCTTCAATTTTGGGGATTCTTTTTTTCTTTTTGCTGTTCTGATTCAGTGCTTTTTGCTTCCTCATATTTCAAATCACTGATTTGATTCTCTATTTCATCTACTCTACGGTTAATTCCCTATAAATTATTCTTCATTTCAGTTAGTGTATCCTTCATTTCTGACTGGTTGTTTTTTATGGTTTACATGTCCTTTTGTATGCTGTTGAAGTTTTCACTAAGTTCATTGAGCATCCTTATAACCATTGTTTTGAACTCTGCATCTAATAGACTGCTTATCTCCATTTTGTTTAGTTCTTTTTCTGGAGTGTGATACATGTTTATTTGTATCATCATTTTGGCAGCCTCCTTGTATTTGTTTCTATGAATTATGTAGAGCGAACTGTGTTAGCCAGGGTGATGGAGACTCAGATATGGCAGCTGCCTGTCGCCTCTGTGGGGGAAGGCTTAGAAAAGGAATAATAGCCTCTGCCAGAATCTGGGATTCCAGCATTCCTCCCTCTTGCTCAGACACAATGCCCACCAGTTTTTACAGTCAGAAGTTAGGGGAACTTCTCTTCCTGGCATTAAAACCCTGGGCTGGGGGTTCTGGTGTGGGTCTAAAACCCCCTTGCTCCTTTGCAGCTGAGCTATCCCTTTGGATTTCTATCACGTGGGTGTCGGACCAGCCCATTCTGTGTCTCTGCCCCTCCTTTCAATCTTGATGTGACCTCTTTAAATCCCTAGTTGTAGGAATTCGATTCAGCTAGGATTCAGGCAGTTTGAGTGGTTAGCATCTAGGCATTTAAGCAAGAATGATATCAGTTTTTGACTGAATTCACAACACTAGGACAATAAAGACAGGGGTGACTTTCCAGACAATGGTCACCCATGAGACCTCTCCATTTATCCATGTTTCCTTTACCAACAGTGAAAAACATGTATTTATAAGAGGTACACATAAATGAGATTCATATGGACATTCTGTCTTTCCATCAGACTTCCTGTTTCTGGAAAAACAGCAACAAAAAGGGATTTCTAGTATTGAAAAGTGAGGCAAGTTGATGTGCCACAGTTCAAGTTCATGGCTAAAAAGTTGTGAAGATAAAATTCAAGAGATAAAGAGACCTAGAAAAGAAAATAGACAGGAAATGTGAAAAGAAAAGAAACAGTAGATATAACCATCAACATACACCAAGAATAGAAATGGACATCTGTCGTCTGTGAAAGTAGGAAAGAACACTGCATGCTCCATTCCCTATTAAGAATATACTGGCACCATTTAGAGTCTACCCAGTTCTCAGCACAGATGGCTTCTCCCATGAACACTGGCCCTGATCACTGTAACTCAGAGGAAGCAGATTCTGGACCATAAATCGGACTCTATAATAGACTGCTTTTATAGATATCTATGTTTTTTTGTGTTCGTATCTTATTTCTTTATCTATGTTGTACACTTTCAAAGAGCAGGGTCAATGTATTTCAGTTCTTCCTATAATGATATTTTGCACCAGTAAGTACTAATGAATGTTTCGATTGATGATGGTTGGAATAAAAATTAATGGAAACAAAGCTGGGAATTTAAGGAAAAAGGAAAAGTGCTAAGCTCCAACGTCTATAAAATTTAATATTAAAGAAATGCTGCTTACATTCTGGCCCAGTGTAGACTATGTTCCACAATGCACCCATCAAGCAAAATGAAAATATTACCACTACTCCATTCCATTAAGGTGAACATTGCTGTGTGCTTGCAAGCTGGTATATGTGCCAAGTTATAGGGTTGATTTAAGTGCAGTGATCATATCTTGAGTAGTCAAGGAGTAATTGGGGAAGACAAGATTGAGTTTATAGCAAATGATTACAGGAAATCTTACCTGAATCTTTTCAAGTTATTTTACTATGCAATGTTTCATTAGCTAATTGTTATTGAGACAATGAAGGAATTGGTTCCAAAACAGTCAATTACTTAGTCCAATTTGGGTAATAAAAACATTCTATGAATTAATATATAGTTTACTTTGAAAGGAAATCATGCCTCCCTGGAGGCTGTTCAATGGTTTGGGGGAAATGGTTCTACTATTTGCCTCTTTGTTGCAACATTATATGTTGGGAAAAAACTTAATTACATTTGGATGATTCTTCGACTTTATGGTGCAAACTGCTAAGATATTAAAGAAAAACTTTCATGAGAGAGTTGTACAGAGTAGGAAACTGGGAGCAGTGGGATGCACCCAGAGTGTGTCAGAGCATACTTGAGAGTCCCCATCTCTTAGCTTTGAAGTTTATCCTTCTTTCTTCATGCAGTAAAAACTACAAATAATCAAACAAGGACTCAAAAAGTTCCCCCATAGACTTTAGATGATGTATCCACCTGTTAGAATGTGAAAGTACTGAGGCCTTTGATAATTTCTAAATTGTAAAGTGCTATTTTTTTATTAATTTGACTCATGCTTTTTAGTAGTAAAAATTAATATTTTGAAAAAAAAAGATGGCGGCTGGCAGGACAGAGGTGAGGGAGAGGAAGTGAGTGAGCGAGGGGATGAAAGGAGAGTGTGTGGATGTGTGTGGTGTGTGTGTGAGTGAGTGAGGGACAGCTAAATCCGGCAGGAGCAAGCAGAGGCTGGCAGACCAGGCTCTCTTGGACAGGGAGAGACTACCACCGCTGTGGGCACTCCCCAGACTGGGGGACTCAGGCATGGAGCCCATGCCATCTTGAAGGGGAGAGTGGCCTCTTCTAGGAATTCATCAGCACCACCACCCAGACAGGCCTTGGACACTGCCACTCTAGCCAAAATTCTGGTGCCCCACCCACAGACCCAAGAACCCTGGGACCTCCACCTCCAAAGGTGCACCGGTCCCACAGCAGTAAATGCAACTCCTCCCTCCCCAGCGGCAGACCTCCGGATGCCACATTCCCTCCTTTCCAAAATTCGCACGTTTCCAGCGCACAGACTTCCTGGGCACACCACTCCATAGGCAGTTTTGGGGAGCTACTGTGAGCCCCCGCTGGCTGTGACTTTGTACAGGCATGGGCGGACTGCCCCACAGTAGAAATTCTGCATTCCTTCTTCCTGAATAACTGTCCACAGACAACCCAGCTGCTCAACTTCAGTGCCAGGGCCCCTCAGAGTAGTCAGAGCTCTGCACCAGCAAAGTCACTGCCACAGTCATGCATTTCCAACAAGCAGGCACCTTGAGCCCATCTATCCACAGGGCGCTCTGGGGAGCTGCTGTGATCCTTGCCTGGATGTGATTCGGACAAACAGTGACACACTCCCCCAGCAAAGGAAATTCTGAATTCATTCATCTTGAACACCTGCCCACAGATGCCTCAATTACGCAGCTTCAGTTACAGGGCCCTTCAGAGTGCTTCAGTGCACCGCTGCAAACACACCACCACGGGTGCCTCTCTGAGCCACCACTGGGAGTGTGCACCTATCCATCACAGGTGCAGCAGCAAAAACTGAGTCTTCCCACCCCACAGCTGCAGAACTCTGGACACTACAGGCACATGCTTTTTTGGGACACAGGCCTCCAAAGCCCACCCTTCCACAGGCAGCCCTTGGGTGCTGCTGTGAGTCCCTGCTGGGCACACACTTATACAAACAGGGCATACTGCTGGGCTGCAGAAATGCTGAGTTCCCTCTTATGGGATATCTGTCCACAGACACCGTGGCTTCAGCGCCAGGGCCCTTCAGAGTACGTCAGTACACACTGCTGACAAACACACCATGGGTGCCCCTGTGATCCACCACCAGGGGTGTGTGTATCCAACTATGGAAGCAGCAGCAAAAGCTGAGTCTGCCCACCCCAAAACTACAGAACTCTGGACACCACAGTCTCGCCTTTCCAGAGCACAGTCCTCCTGAGCCCCACCACCCCAACAGACGGTTCCTGGGTGCCACTGTGAATCCCCACTGGGTACGCATGATTTCAACCAAGGGCACAAGACAGCAAAAATTGGGACACCCCCCCTCCATGGCTGGTGACTTCTAGATACTGCAGTTGTGCCTTTCCAACTTGCAAGCCTACATCAAGAGAACCTAAATAGCTCAAGTAGGGAGCTACACTAGATTACCAAGCCCAGGAGACTTGAGAGATCACACCAGTAGCACCATCCCCAAAAGAACCTGGGTAGCAAAGCAAACGGATCTATAATTAAAACATTACAGCAAAAAATGGGAAGACAAAAAAGCAACCCACAAATGAAAGAAAAAGAGGAATCACCAGAAAGGGAGTTAAATGAAATTGAGGCTACTAACTTATCAGAGAAAGAATTCAGAGTAGCCGAAACCGGTTTGGCTCAGTGCATAGAGCATCGGCCTGCGGGCT
>NW_006296285.1:447386-447973 GCF_000327345.1 Myotis davidii
ATGGCAAACAAGTACTTATCAATAATAACATTAAACATAAATGGATTAAATGCTCCAATCAAAAGACATAGGGTAGCTGGATGGATAAGAAAACATGAACCATATATTGCTGTCTGTAAGAGATCCACCTCAGAACAAAGGATTCACACAGACTGAGAGTGAAGATATGAAAAAAAAAATGTTTCAGGCAAATGGAAATGAGAAAAAAGCTGGGGTTGCAATACTTATATCTGACAAAATAGACCTCAAAGTAAAGGCCATAACAAGAGATAAGGAAGGCCACTACATAATAATAAAGGGAGCAATTCAACAAGAAGATATAACTTGGTAAACATATATGAACCCAATAGAGGAGCACCCAAATACATAAAACAACTTCTGGAAGATATCAAGGGAGAGATCAATAGCAATACAGTCATAGTAGGGGATTTTAATACTCCACTGAAACAACTGGATAAATCCTCTAAACAAAAAAATCAGCAAAGAAACAGCAATTCTAAATGACATCTGGTTGAACAGATGGAACTAATTGTCATCTTCAGAACATTTCACCCCAGAGCTAAACATTCTTCTCCAGTGCACATGGG
>NW_006296285.1:450467-481726 GCF_000327345.1 Myotis davidii
AGATAGATAGATTTTGAAATAAGACAGAAGGAAGGACAACAGACATATGAAAACATGCTCAAAGTCACTAATTATCCAACAGATGCAAATCAAAATGGCAATGAGGCACCATCTCTCACCGATTAGAATGGCTATCATCAACAAATCATTAAACGACAAATGCTGTTGAGGATGAGGAGAAAAAGGAACCCTCATGCACTGCTGGTGGTACTGCAGACTGGTGCAGCCACTGTGGAAGACAGTATGGAGTTTCCTCAAAAAGCTACAAATGGAACTCCCATTTGACCCCATGATCCCACTTCTAGGAATATATCCCAAGAAAACAGAAACACCAATCAGAAAGGATATATGCATCCCTATGTTCATAGAAGCACAATTTACCATAGCTAAGATTTGGAATCAGCCTAAGTGCCCATCAGCAGATGAATGGATTAAAAAACTTTGGCACATCTACAGAATGGAATACTATGCTGCTATAAAAAGGAAGGAACTCCTATCATTTGCAACAGCATGGATGGAGCTGGAGAGCATTATGCTAAGTGAAATAAGTCAGTCAGAGAAAGATAAATATCACATGATCTCATTCATTTGTGGATTATACTGAACAACATAAAATGAACAAAAATAGATGTAGAGCAGGGAAGCATCGATCAGATGCTCAAACCTCATAGGGATGGCAGGGGAGGATGAGGCTAAGAGGAAGGGATCAACCACAGGACTTGTATGCATGCATATAAGCATAACCAATGGATACAGACACCGGGGGCTGAGGGCATGAGTGAGGGGTGGGCAATGAGGGGATAAGGACACATTTGTAATACCTTAATCATAAAGGAAAAACAACATAATTAAAATGGGAAAAATGAATATTTTACTCAGTAATTATACTAGACAACTATAACATTTATGGTCCACTTAAAAAAGCTTTCTGATTTTTTTTTAAGAAGGACTGCAAATGATTCATGGTTATAAAACAATGTGTTTGGGAGGCCTCAATGTTCTTGAAAAGTTTCCTTTGCCACTATTGTGGCATGCAACAATCAGCTTAGAAGAAGGGTTTTCTTGGGACAAAGAGATGGTGAATGTGGTGGCCCAATTCCTTTTGTGTTTTAGAATAGTTTAAATATTTCTATATCTCTTAAATTTTAAAAAATATATTTTTTAATGATTTCAGAGAGAGGAAGGGAGAAGAAGAGAAATATAGAAACATCAATGATGAAAGAGAAACATTGATCGGCTGCCTCTTGCACAGCCCCTACCGGGGATAGAGCTCACAACCCAGTCATGTGCCCTGACCAGGAATCTAACCATGACCTCCTGGTTAATAGGTCGACACTCAACCACAGAACCACCCCAACCTGGCTCTATATCTCTTCTTTTAATTTGCTGTTTCCTCTCACCTCTATGGCAGAACATGTGCATAAACACACACACACACACACACACACACACACACACACACACAACTCACACACACATCTGAGCCCATTTTGACTCTGAACCTGAGCCTCCGTCTGCCGTTCTTCAGGACGTGACTGGTTGCATTGGAACCATCTGGAGCTATTTGCACCCTTCCTCAGCATGTCCCATCTGTAGGTGCCCAGGGGCCACATTTGTGCGTGAGGTGCTGTCTACAAGTGACCTGTTGATTTGAGGAGTCAGAAGAGCTTGTCTAAATCTGGAGGACATTCTCCAAGCCCCTGCTCCTGGTCTCCATGAGGGAGCCCCGCAGAGCTCTCCATGTGCTCCTGAGACACATTCCATGCTGATGCAGTAAGTGCCTCACTGTCAAACAGCATTTGTGAAATATCAGAACTGTGCATGACTGTAGAGTCTGTTTCTAAAGAATAGAAATGGTTTCAAATAAACTATATTTTCTTAACATGATGAAATTGAAAGCAATGTAATATTCAAGCAATTTGTACTATTAATTTCTCTGCATCTCACTTTTTCAAGATTACCTAGAGCTTCTTTCATACTGAATGCATAGTAGATACTAAATTTAATATTGTTGGGAGAGAAGTATTTAAAAAATAGACACGTTGTGTTCTATACACAGAGAGTGTGGCTGCCTATCACTTTTTAAAATTACATAATATAAAATTATAAGTTGCAAAAACTATGCTCTGTGGTAGATGGATTGAATAAATGACCCCAATACATCCTGAATCTCTGCCCTTTTCAGTGTGCCTTTAGTGTTTCCCATCAAGAGGTGGAATATATTTCTAACTTACTTTGGCCAAAGGCATGTTCACAGACTTAAAATAAGCAGATTTTAAAAAAAGGTGCTTGCACATTTCTGCTCCTTCTTTTGATCCTCTGCCTTCACAATGAGAGCATATCCATGCTGAAAAATGAGTCAACTAATCCCAGTTGTCCTAACTGAGACCATCCTAGACCAGCTGACAGCCAGCTTTTCCCCAGACACATAAGAGAGTCCAGCCAAGATCAGCAGAGCCCCAAGCCAATTTCGGGTGACTGTCAGTATATGAGTAAGCTCACCCAAGTCCAGAAATAGTGTCCAACTAACCCATAAAATCATTCACAAAATAAATTCTTACTATTTTACACCACCAAGTTTCAGAGTATTTGTTAGGCAGCATTATTGTGCAAATAGGTTATCAATAAAATAGTAAAATGTAATCTTTGATTCACAAGTCACTTTAGAGTTTTCCTTAGAGTAATTATGAAAATGAAATACCTTTGTCCAGTTATGGAATATGGAAAATATAAGGGAATGAGGTGAATCTGGTCAGGGGCATGCGGTATGATGAACATAAATGGTATTTGCATTGTGGTCAGTTGGAAAAAATGTACAATTGGCCTATATCCCAAATTACATAAAAGTAAATAAGCAACAAAAGCAAAACAGAAAACACTCTTTGGTTTCCTGACCTTTGTCTTTTTCTTATAAAAATTATGGAACTTGGAATATTTAATTTTATACTTAAATGGATTCTGGATCAGTATGAAATAATGGTTTACATTCACATATTTAACATATGAGTATCATGGTTCTTTGTTTGCAAGCAACAGTTACTGACTGGCTTAATCAGAAAAGGAATTTATTAGAAGTATATTGTGGAACTCACAGAATTGAAGGGAAGGCTGTAGGACTAGCATGGAAATGGACCAAAGCTACAGCATTTTTTAGGATCAAAAAGGGAAATTAAATAAAAATATACAATTAAAAAAATAAAGCCTACTGTATGTAGCTTTAGTTTTAGTTTTCCACTATCATTGCTTTCTTTGTTCCCTTTTACTAGGAAGAAGCAAGATTGCTTAGTGAAGGACAGAGAAGATGGCGGCCAAATAAGAAGACCTTTCTTGCACCTCCTTCCAGGGCCAGACTGGAAATACAGTGGGGCCTTGACTTACGAGTGTCCCGACTAATGAGTTTTTTGAGACACCAGCTGTCTCTCCGCCGATTTTTTGCATTGAGTTGACAGAGTAATTTGAGTTAATGAGCTCCTTAACGAGCTTGGTCTCGGAACGAATTAAACTCGTAAGTCAAGGCCCCACTGTACAATTAAATTGGGGAACATTCAGCTGGAATTACTAACTGAGGTCCAGCTGAGGAGGAAGGACAGAAAACACCTGGAGACTGGTAGTAGGGAGGGCAAGGTCATGAAAGGGGCTAACCCAGCTTTCACCTGCTGCAGGTCTAGAGAGAGGAGGGATCTCTGGGCTACCGGGGTATTATTTCCCTAAGAAGGTTGAGGCTCGGAACCCAGGCTGGGCTCCACAACCCAGAGCATCAGAGCCAAGAACAGCGGCCTACGTAACATTCAGCCATGAAAGGTGGCAGGACTTCTGGCCATTGGGGAGTCTGGAGCTGGTCAGAGTTAAAACTACAGTTTTGTTTTGATTTGTTTTTGTTTTAAACCTAGAGCACAGGATTTTCTTCTGCAGCTACTCACCAGAAATTTCAGTGGAGGGAGAGCGATGCTGACTTGAAGGTGCATGAGGAAAGGCTGGGGTAGGAAGCATTGGGGGAAGAGGTGGAAAAGAAGTGGCTGTGAGACCTGCATTCGGTCACAACCACCAAACCAAAACAGACATTTTTCCTGAGAGGCGCTGGCCCCTTTCAGAAGCCACATCTCAGGAAAAGGAAAAACCACCACCCTAGGTGATATGGCCCGCCCCACCCTCAGGAGCCCTGTCTGCCACACCCTGCATCTCGACCTTTGCAGAGGAGACAGCAGCAGAGGCCAAGCCTATGTATGAGTTTGAACAGTCTCAGGACACATCAGTCACCAGCATGGGGCCCCACTAACTGGGAACCTGAATGATGCTCCCCCCTCCACCCATGGGGGAGCAGATAGAAACTCCAGATTTCCAGCTGGTCCCACTGGACTGCATATGAGGATCTCTGCCCAGCTGAAGTCAGGGAAATATTCTGGGTCACTCTCAGAGGACTAGCTCTGGGACAGGAAAACACACCCATCACTGTCCCTGAAATCTGAACAGTACCTCTGCCTCATGGGAGACCCAGAGGTCTATACTTCTGACTTTGCTTAAAGCCCTTTCAAAAACAGACTTTTGAGTGATTAATATTGACAATGGGCTGGTAGGGGATGGCAGGTGGGGGTGGGGCCCAGGAAGCCTGGGGAAGTTTGCTGACCCATCACTGAGCCCGATGCTGCTAATAAACCAGCCTTAGGGAGCAGCTTGGACCCTCCCATGGGTAGCCAAGTCCTATGAAGAAAAAAACAAACTGGATGTGGATAACTTGAAGCTTCAAATAGGTTACTGGGAGCCAAAGGAGGACAGTTTCTGACCGTGGTTATCACCTAAATACCTCCCAGCAGGTCCAGAATTCACATACAAAACAGCCTCAGTTATCAGAAGAGCAGGATCCAAAGGGAGCTCCCAGGAGGCACTAAGCTCTGTTGAGATGAAAGGCACTTTACTTTCTTTTTCTTTATCTTCCTTTCCTTTCTTCTTTATTGATTTGTTATTATTTCAGTCTCTCCTTTTTTCTTTCAAAGATCTAATTTTCCTTTCCCCTTTCTTACCATATGTTTTCTCTTCATTTTTTTTTCTTTTCTTATTCTTTGTCTATCTGCTTTCTCCTCTTTTTTCCTCTTCATAATTATTTTCTTCCTCTTTTCTTTTATACCATTTTCCTTCCCCTATTCTTTATTTCTTTTTTTATCCCTGTCCTTTCATATTCCTTTATTTCTCCTCATATTTTTTTCTTTTATTGTTCTCTTTTCTCCTTCCTAATTCTCCCTTCTTTTGTGGTTGCTTTTGTTCTTGTTGTCGGGGCCTTGTGTATAGTTTTGCTTTGTTTTGTTCTGTTGTGTTTTGCCAGCACCTGCACAACAGCTTGTATGATGTGCTTGGGGGTGGGCCTCACAGTCAGCCAGCCTGAGAGGAGATTCCTTCCATGAACAAGACAATAACATTTAAGACCCATTCACAACAGGGGAGCCCAAATAACTCACACAAGGGTCATTCTTAGAGCACCCAGTTGGGTCCCACCAAACAGTTAATACATAAGTCCACCACATAAAACTGGGAGGCATAACAATTTGCTCTAATACATAGAAAGAAATACAAAGGGACAGCAAAAATGGGGCAACAAAGAAACAACACCCAAATAAAAGAAAAGGAGGAAACTCCAGAAACAGACTAAACAAAATGGAGACAATCAATTTATCAGATATAGAATTCAAAGTCATGGTTATAAGGATGCTCAAGGAACTTAGTGAGAATTTTAAGAAATGAAGAGGGAACTACAATCTCAAGAAAAAAGACATAGAAACCGTAAATAAGAATTAGTCGTTAATGAAGAATAACACATCTGACATCAAGAATACACTGGAAGGAATCAAAAATAGATTAAACAAGGCAGAAGATCAAATCAGTGACTTGGAAAACAAGATAGAAAAAAACAACACCCAGTTAGAGCAGCAAACAGAAAAAAGAATTAAAAAGCAGGAGGATAGTTTAAGGGAACTTTGGGGGTAATATGAAACATAACAACATCTGGATCATACAGAAGGAGAATAAAGTGAGCAATAAATAGCAAACCTGTTTAAAGAAATAATGACAGAAAATACTTTTAACCTGATGAAGGAAAAAGTCACACAAGTTCAGGAAGTACAGAGAGTTCTAATCAAGACGCCTGTTTAGTGATGAAAAAGCTAATTCAGGGAGTTGCCTAAAGATAACTTGGTAAATGAATCTGTCCCAGTGGTCCCTATAATTAGAGGTGAAATTAGGGCCCAATCTAAATTCCCTGGTCTGTGAGGATCACACTCACAACTGCCTGGGAGGCCTGCACTATTGTTCATTGGCAGGCATAGCTGTATATGCATGGCTTTGGGATGACCAGGTGGGAAACATCACCTAGGACAGTGATGGCGAACCTATGAAACGCGTTTTCAGAGGTGACACGCGAACTCATTTTTTTGGTTGACTTTTCTTTGTTAAATGGCATTTAAATATATAAAATAAATATAAAAAGTATAAGTCTTTGTTTTACTATGGTTGCAAATATCAAAAAATTTCTATATGTGACACGGCACCAGAGTTAAGTTAGGGTTTTTCAAAACGCTGACATGCCAAGCTCAAAAGGTTTGCCATCACTGACCTCGGAGCTGTGGGACTCAGGTGAGTTTCTCAACCAATCTGAGCCTCCATTTCTTTATCCATAAAATAAGGATAAAAAGGTATCTGCCTCATAGGGTTGTTGTTGAAAACCTTTCATATGCACCTAATCAAGTAAAGTTAGCTTAGTTCTGCTCAAGGGGAACTTTAGTGGGATAATGAGTTGTTTGCTCTTCACAAAGAATGAAGACTGAGGCAGGTGGTTAGTGGAAATACCGTAGGCTTTAGGTCAGATGAGCTTGGCTTGAAGACTTGGTTCTACACAAAATATATGACCTTGGGTAATGTTCTTATCTTCCCTGAACCTGGGTTCCTCATTTGGAAACTGAGGAAATATGGCCTTTGGAGACTTGTTGGGAATATTGAACATCTGTAGAGTGCTCAGTTGTATCTGGAACCTAGTGGGCAGCCAACAGTGACAGCCTCTTCTCTCACCTTAGAGTAGCTGAGGTGTTTTACTCTCATGTAGAACTTAATGGAAAAGTGGAACACGGTACAGACTTCAAGATGTTCATTTTATTATAGCCTTATGCCCAGGAAGGTACATCAGCTGACAGTAAGTCTAGTGCCATCTGCCAGAGAAGCCGTTGTGCCCTAAGCAGATTCCTTCTCCCAAGATCACTTTCTGCTCTCTAGGTATTCATTTAGGGCAGCAAAGACTATGAAAGCTGAGCCACTCACTGGGCCACTTCCACCACTGACCTCCCAGCAGGCATCTCTCCTTCCCTTCTTCCTCCTCCTCCTCCTCCTCTGTTTTCTCCTAATACTACCATTAATTTGACTTATGGTGCCATGAGGGAGAAATGCCATCTCATATCCGTGTTTCACATTTTCACTTCCATTTCAGTGATATATTTCTTTGTCCACCTGGTACTGTGATACTCAGAGGGAGATGTTCATGTGGGTTTCTGAACTTTGTTCACACACAAGTGAAGATACTCAGGTTAGAAACATTTCTGACTTTTGGGAATATTGTTCTTAGCCAAATATTTTCAACCTTTGGCTACATTCTTACACTGTCTTTTAGAGTTATGAGGGTTTGGGGAAGGGTTTGGTGAGCAGGAAGAGTGATTGCTTCCAGAAAGGAAGAAAGAGAAAGACAGATGAGAGAGAGAGAGAGAGAGAGAGAGAGAGAACTGAGGAAAGGGAAATTACTCCTTCTACCTTCTTAAATTCTTATGGCTAGACTAACAATAAAATTGACATAAGACCATATTAACAAGATAAAAATCAACTTAATATGTGCTCAGAGAAATAATCAAAGATGACATTGAAATTTTTTAGACAACAAAACAATAAAATTTTAAAGAATTGACAGGAAAAAGAAACTTAGGTTTGGGTACTCAGTAATGAGGAATTTAAGCAAAGTTCAGGCTTGAGTAGTAAATTAGTAAAGGAGTAACAGATTTGTTTTCACAGACTTTTTGGCCCTGGATTTCTCAATTCCAGTGGTAAAGGTGTCTCCTTCAACACCCCCACTGGAGTAAGGAGGGCACCTTTCACAGAGGAGATTCATTCCTGCATTCAATGAGACAAGGGAGCGTCAAGGTGCCCAATCTGCACCAGCTGCTTGTCAAGTAACTTTAATTTGAAATAATCAACATACCATTGTGGGATATTTTGGGTGGCCTGTCCTGGAACCTGACAAAGGAAGTAATAAAAGAAGGAAGAAGAGAAGGAGAGAAGGAATTTTATGGAACATGCCACAGTTCAAGTTTTCCAAATCAAAATTCATGTTTGAAAGATGTAATGTTGTATTGACTCTAATCTATATAAGTACAGGGGTGTCCTTGCATCTGCACAGAAACCATACTTTGTAGAAAATTCTCACTTCCCCACCTGCTTTCTCTCTTGACTAGAATGGAGATAGTATATCTTTTAGAGTAAGATTTCTTAGCAAAAAGAATTAAAAATTTGGCAGACATTCATGTGAAAGAATGAGCTCTATTTGGGGGCAAAGCTATTGAGTGAAAAGATAATGGAACTTGGGAAATCTAGTTCATCTTAATATTTGTTTCATTCACAGCCAGAGCACAGGTTCTTTCTTCAGATAAAAAGAAAACAGTAATTTGCTAAAATGATGGCGTTTCTCCATGTTTGCTTCAGATGGCAAGCTTCCCACAACATTCTCTTGGGTCTGTGGTGACATTTCTGTTTCTACTTCTCCTTGGGTTGCTTTACTGCTAAGGTTTTACTTGTCCTGCTTTGTCAGGAAACAGGGAAATCTTTGAGAAAAAGATGCAATTGTTTAGTTTGATTCCCTATATTGGGTGACTCAGGTGACAAATTCATAATTTAGTTCATTTAGAAAATGAATCATGAACACTCTCCACTGTTTAGGCTCTATCTCCTTCGAGTCTTAATAATAACTAAGATTTATGAAAATATCTTGAGTGTTTGTTTTGTTCTAGGCACTGCTCTAGGTGCTTTTCATGTGTTAAGTCATGCTAATACATGTGAATGCTGAATTGGTCTGTTTTTGTTTGCAGACATTTCTCAAGGGCCGAGAACACTGCCTGGCAGATAGTGATGCTCACTATACATTTGTTAATGAATAAAAATCCCTCACTATGTCCCTATGAAAAAAAAATTGGGGATCAAGAAGCTACGTGACTGTCCCAGGTGATGTTGGGTACGAAGTGGAGAAGCTGGTGTGGGGCAGACTGTGGCTGTTGACAAGAGAGCCTGTGGTTTCTGTCACTGTGAGATACAGTCTTGCTTCCTCTCAATCTTCTTCAGAAACCCAATCATCCAGAAAGGCTGATCAATGCATAACAATACCACAGCACTGGCATTTTCCTGCTTCTCTTATTTCCATCCAATCCATTACTATCATTCTTGCATTGCTGTCCCTACCCTCTCTCCTGATGGCACCTAAAAAAGCTCATTCATTTTTTAATGCCCAATGGAAACTCTAATTTTCCCCAAGCCAAGCTTGCCTGTGCCCTCAGGGATATCTTCTTGCCTCCTATGCCCATGTATCTGTACTACATCTTCAACACTAACCAAATTGAATCTTGGTTATCTTGTATATGGATAAGTATTTTTGTCCCTTTTAATCAAATAACAAGCTTCCAAGGGGCAGTGACAATTTTGGATGCTCAGAATTGAAACTCTATTAAGCAATCATCATTCTCTCTCCCAGTCCCTCACCCCCATTATGTGTCATTTTTCCCCCTCATGGTAAAGAGAGATCATATTGAAAAGGGTTAAGGATTAAATAGAGACTAAATAAAATTAAAGAGAAGGCTTAGTGTAGGAAAGGTAATTTAGCACAGTGGCTAAGAATGTGGAATCTGTTTTCAGTCTCAGTTTGCTCAGGTTCTAATTCCAGAGACACTGAATTAATTATCTATTACTGTGTAATAAATACCCACAAACTTAGTGAGTGCTATAAGGTCATCATAAATATCATTTCTCCAGGCATCTCATGAGGCTACAGTCAAGACATCAGCCAGGGCTGCCATCATCTGAAAGCTCGACTGGGCCAGAGGACCAGCTTCCAAGGCAGCTCTCTCACTGGACTGGCTCTTGCTAAAATACCTCAATTCCTTGCCATGTGGACCTCCCCACAGCATTTCTGCCTTATTCTGTCTGTCATATGGACCTAACCTGATACAGTATGTGATAAAATTGTATGAGGGCATGGATATCAGAAGGCAAAGATTATTTGGGACCATCGTGGAGGCTGGCCATCACACCCACCATTTGTGTTGTGTCAGCTCAGACATTTTACTTCACAACTTGAAGCCCAATTCCCTCATCTATAAAATAGGGATGATTATTGGTACTACATTACACTATAAAACTCTTGCAAGAATTAAATGAGTTAACACAGGTAAGGGGTTGAAATCACTTAATATTCAAATATTAACTATTGTTATTAGAAAGTGAAAACTTATCTCAGAGTAAGAGATGTCTGACCTGATGAGCTTAGACCCCCCCACCACATTGGTCCCCCTTTTTTCCACCCTTCTCCAGCTCTGAGTGCTTGTGTCTAAGGCAGCAGTGGGGTGAATGTATTTTCAGCATAAAAGTACTTTCCTGTGTAGGGCAGAACCTAGTTATTGGCTACTGAGGCTTTTGTAGAGTTGCAGTTTTACTTTCGCCTTTTGCTCAGATTTCCTTACAGTGTATTGATCAGAAAGAATTTGTCTAAGAGACAAGGCAACTTGGGCCTATTCAACACCAACACAAGATGAAATGATGTCAATGAACTGCCCCCCCAAAATGGGTGAATCTCATTTGCTCCATTGGGGCCACTTACTGAAGATCAATTTAAGATATAGAAATGGTCAAGATTAAAAGATAGTCCTATGAATATACAGAAAGTAGAAAAGACAATCATTTATTGATGAAATAGTTTTTGAGTATCTACCATATGCCAGACACTATGTTAAATCTTGGAAAATAATGGAACTCCAAAACCAAGACAAGTAAGAGTTCCTGATTTCATGGAGCTTACAGCTATAACTGTGGAGCAGACTTAAATCAAAAATTACACAAGCATAAGCACAATTGCAATCTCTAAAAAGAGAGGTATAGTATAGTGGAAGTCATGTGTATGTGGGTGAACATAAGATTTGATTGGCCAGGGACAGTCCCAATTTATATCCATATCCTAGCATAATTAATCATAATGCCTAATTTCACTCTCAATATGGTCTTGGTCTGGAATAGAAACTATAATAATAGCAAGGAAGGTTAGGAAGGCTTTCCTGGAGAAATGATTGATGTATTGAGATATGCAGAAATAAGAATTAACCAGTCAAGGGATGTGGGGTAAGAGAATTTTCCAGGCAGAGGGCACAGCACTTAGACAAAGGCCCTACTAAGAGAACAAGCAGAGAACATTCCATGAGTTGAAAGTCTAGTGTGATTGAAGCATGGGGAACACGGAAGTATAATCTAAAATGAGGTGGTTTAGGTTGTGGGGGACAGACCATGCAAAGCCTTAAATGCCAGGTGAAGGGTGTGGGATTTTATTGTAAAACCAAAAAGAAGCTGCCAAGCCAATGTTGCTCAGATGGTTGAGGTTGACCCATGAACCAGGAGGTCTTGGTTTGATTCCTGGTCAGGGCACATGCCTTGATCCCCAGTAGGGGGTATGCAGGAGGCAGCTGATCAATGATTCTCTCTCATCATTGATGTTTCTCTCTCTCTCTCTCTCCCTCCTCTCTCTGATATAAATTTAAAAAAAACATTTAAAAACAACAACATGAAGCTAAATAAGTGTTTAATCAAGAAAGTTGCATGATCAGATTGAGCTTCCAAATAAATCACTCTGATTGCACATGGAGAAGAGGATAGATGGGCATGAGTGCTGAGGGGACTAGGACTGAGAAAGAGATGTGGCAATATCTGAGAGATACTTAGTAGGAAAAGTTAATATATTAAGTGATGGTTTGGATATAGGAGATAGAGGATTTTTCAAAAATGCCTCTTAAGTTTCTGTTTAGATAATGTGTTTATTATGACAGATCAGAAACACTGAAAGATACTAGGTTCAGAGAGAAAATGTGAGTTTAACTTTACACATATTAAGTTGAAAGTATCTTTGAGAGACCCAAGTGGATTTATCAAGTAGGCAGCTGGATATGTGGGTCTGAGTTCAGAGTAGAGCCTGGGCTTGAGATTAGTTTGTGAGTCAGTGCATTTTGTGCTTGACCGATACATGGAGCTCTTTTTTTTCTGGGGGGAGAAGTGGCCCTTGCATGGAGCTTGGGGGAATTCCAACATTAAAAATGTGGCAGAGGATGCTGAGACAGCAAAGGGACTATTAAGAGCAGCAGAGTGTCAGGAAGAAAACAGAAAAGTGAAGCATCCTTAAGCCTAAAGCACCTTTAAGGCTGAAAGTATCACAGGAGGGCTGTCAACAATGCTGAAAGTGATCCAGAGGTGTTTTTAGTGGGGTGTGCTTAGAATAAGGCATGGTGAGCGATAGTCTTTGCTGAGCCTCTCCTCGAGAAGGAATGCAGGGCACACACAGTTAGCTCTGATGCCCTGAAAACATGGAAGGGACAAAGTGATGGAGAGCACAAGGTGAGAGCAAACTGAAAGTAATTCATTGAAGCTTTCTCCAGGACCTAGGATGTTCTTAACCATAAGGACTTTGAGTAAAACTGAAGTAAAGCAAAGCCTGTCCTCATTCCCCGACTTAGTTTATTCAGCCTGATCTATCCATATGGAGGGAGGAGAGGAAGTGGGGGATGGTGTGTATTAGAAATTTCACTGCTATGGTTAGGAAAGTTGTGTGAGTCTGACTTAAGTCTGGCTCATCTTAATTGTTCTTTGTATATTGGTTGCTAGTCAGGTATTGACAAAGTCTAATATTCATGACACCTTTGAGCTCCTCATCACTATACCCACACACTCTGTGTCACAGAAACACATGACAATGATTGTGGTGTTCACTATAGAATTCATGTCTTTGGGAGAACCGCACAGAATATGATAACTTGCTGCTCATTCAGGAAACCAGGGATTAACCATATCTAAACCTGATTGTTCTTTGTAGAAGCCCAAGCACAAAGAAACACAGACAGATACACACTCTCGCAATCAAAGGGTGCCTTGCTTTGCTGATAGATTTGTTCCCGAAATGTGTGTGTTCAACACATTTTTGTAAACCAAGTAATATATTTTTCCTTGATTCTACATTCTCATTTCAGAGATGATTTATACTGATTTATTATCAAATGACAATGTTTCTTAACATTTTGGCTAAAAGTTATTTTCTTTGTTCCTTCTTTCTCCTCTACTGCCCCCACCCAATTTTTTTTTTGGTCAAGAATTTAATGATCTAAAAACACTTAAAGCCATTAGGAAGTTACCATAAGGAGAAGAATCCTTTCACAATATTATTAATTCATGGCTCTGCTGGGACCCTGAGGTCCAGCATGTGTTTAGAAGATGACATTCTGGAGACAGGCGTCTGAACCAGAGGACCTCTGACTGCAGGGCCCAGCAAAGTTTATGACGCAGAATAGAAATGTGACTTCTCATCTGCTTTGATGACTTTCTCTGAAATTCGTCTTTCTAGACCTGGATTTATGCTGGAATAAAAAAGGAGAAATACTTAAAGACACACACACACCCTATAATATAATCACAAACACTGGAAGATTAAACACTTGAGTCCTAATTCACCATTTCATGCCTTGACAATGTAGTTGATACAGCAATGATGTATTGGGGGGCTTTCCAAATTATGGGTGGGAGAGCTACAATTTATGGGTTAAGATCCTTTTCCTTTGCATCCAGAATGGAAAACTGGCGCAGCTTACTAGTAAAGGCAATTGACACAGTAGGTGAAATAAAGACAGTTTAAGTTTGAACCCAATGTGCACACATATAGAAATTGAATTTTTTCAGTGAATTTTCTGAGAATTTTAGACATAATTAAGGAAGCAATATTCAAAACAAGAGAAATATCTTCATAAGTTCTATTTTCAAGTGGAAAAGAATATGAGGATATTGGACATGGGGTCTATTCACAGGTTGCATTTGGGGCCTCAATGTATGTGCAACTTCTACCAAATGAAAGAGATGCTTTGAGTAATCATGTTGCAAGCAGAGACAGAATAAAAAGTTATTTACAGGGGGAATTTTCTGGTATTGGGCCCTTTGAATCATGTTCATTGGTTGCCTGAAGAGATTCTCAAACTCTAATTCTGTATGTTTTCCCCTCAATCCCTTGGAGCAAGTTACAGATGACTGAAAATTCCTTGGCACTTTTAATGAAAGATGGAATCTATGTTTCCTCCCCTTGAATCTGAGTAGGCTCTGTGACAACTTTGATACATAGAGTACAGAAGTGACACTGTGCCAATTGTCAGGCCTAGGTCTTAAAGGCCTGGCAACTTCCATTCTAGTTCTTGCAGTCCTGAGCTGTCATATCAGAACTCTAACTACTATGGGAGAGTCTATGTAGAGAGGCTTAGACACCATATGGAGAAAGAGAGGACACAGTTGATCTCAGATAGCCTGACTTTTCTGCCAAAGTGCCAGGCATTTGGGTGAAGCCATCTTGTACCTGCAGCCCAGCCCTGCTGCCACTCTAAACCACCCACTATCCCCAGTCAGCGCCACAGAAGAGGTGCTAGGTGAGCTCTGTGAATTTATGACCCATGGATCCTGTGGATAAATACAATGATTTTTGTCAAGAAGCAGGTCTCTGATAAGAACCTTTGAAGCATCCAAAATAATAAGAAATGTTGTCCTATTTCAGAAATTCCTTTTCAAGACACATGACTCATTTATAGCCACCTGCAGATTACAATCTAGAACACAAATTCCAGGCAGCTTTGAGACATCTAAATTTGATTAGGCAGACAAAAAAAATTCCTATATTAAATTCTTATCTGGTTTTTGAAACTTTCTCATGGATGCCTGAAGAACAGATGCCATACATTCTTATTGACCTTTGCTCTACTGATTATAATCACATTCCCCTGACAGAAAGTGCAGCAGATTAGAACAAGTCATCATTTTTAATAGGCTATTTCAGGAGCAATATATTAGATTTGTAGAAACCTCATTCCAGAACATTAAGGCAATTTTATTGAGGAACTGTAAGAACTAAGCTCTTCTACCTCTGCTCGAACTTAAAGGAATGGATGGCTAAAGTTGAAAATTGATTTGATATACATCATACTTGGAGATACTACTCTTCTGTCTTAAACAAATCAATAATTTCAACTCAGTTTTTGCTGTGTGTACAGTGCACATGCTTTTCTAAAGTGGTCAGGTAATGAGCTGTTCTGGGTATTCAAATATTCAGATATTTTAGTTAATTGAGAATTTCAATCTTTACCAAACAAACAGCATTAACCAATTTGAAAGAATTTCAAGTAAGTGAAATACTTTATAACTTCCACTGAAAATGTTTTTTTTTTCCCTCATCTAAAGATTCAGAAGTTGCTTGTGTTTCCACAGTGCCCAAGGGTGCTGTTAGGAACCTCGTGCTGTAAAGTGCAAGAAACTGGGAAATCGGGTCTGAAGTCTATTCTCACTCCAGATTCTAGAATCTGGATGCTGTTCTAATTCGGTGTAAACAAGGACTTACTATACATCAATAAGCACCTATTCCCTGGAAATGCTTTCTGCTAAACACCTGGAAATTTTGGGAAGTATTTTTGTGGGAGCTTTGTACAAACAATTTAAAACTCCTTGGCAGGAGCAAATGCGCTCCCAGGAAAGTGAGCAGAGCACCTCGAGGGCACCAGCGTGGAGAATGCAGGGACTTGAGCGCAGTGGGCAAAGTGACCGTGCCTCCCCTGGAGGGCGGCGCATTAGACGGTTCACTGCCATTTCCCCAGTGATTCCAGACACCGGCTTTCAAAGGGGTCAACTCCCAGTGCGTCTGTCTGGCCAGCACTGAGGAGTTGCCATTGAGAACTGTGTCATCGCCATCCCGTCATTTCATGTATGGAAATGGAAGCAAAGGCATGAGGAGGGCAGAGCCAACTGTGCTCCTCCTTCTGCAAGACACAGTCTCTCAGTCCGGGAAGCAGAGCCACAGGGGACAAGTCTGATTTGAGTATTTGTTGTCATCATCCACAACGTAACTCAGAGCGAGATGCCATAGGGTGGATTGCTGGGTTCATGAGAGTGGGATGAATCTGGTTCCTGCCAGCCTGCCTAGGCAGTCTATGTGCCCTTTCCCTCATGGCCTTGGCCTAGCGTGAGAGGAATCTCACAGCACATACTAGTAATGGACTTTGGAGGCCAGCTCTGTGCAGGCCATTTCCCCAATGTGTCCCTGTGTTCACAGTGCAAATATTTCATTCACAGTCAGTTAGTTCCTGGCAGCCAGAATGGTCAGCATTTAGATTTCTTCTTCTTTTTTTTAAATCCTCACCTGAGGGTATGTTTTTATTGATGTGAGGAAAGAGAGAAAGAAAAATACAAACCTATGCACAAAAATAAATGAGTCTGCTGACACATAAGGGTCAAACTAAGGAGCCAAGGGTGTCAGCCACCTAGTATCAATTTATTCCTCTCGCAGGGAATTGAACTCTTAACCACTTTGGTGTACAGGATGATGCTCCAACCAACTGAGCCACCCAGCTGGGTAGCATTTAAGTTTCTTTACTGAAGTTTTGGAGACAATCTCCACAATTGGCAGAAGTAACCCCCAAATTCCAACCAACCTGGACTCTCTACCTGCTAACTGGCTTTGAAGCACATGGAATCTTGAAATCAGTTCCTTTTCATGGATATATATTTTATGTATAAAAAAGTAATTATCAAATGAAAATCTCCTTATGCCTTTCAAGCATCTGTGAACATGAAGTTCCAGTGACTGTATGATTAGAAGATGAATGACTGTATAAATTGAGGGTGAATGATTGTGTGCATGGAGGGTGAATGAATGACTGTGTAGTTAGAGGCTGAGTGAATGTGTGCATGAAGGGTGAATGAATGACTATGTAGATAAAGGGTGAATGAAATGACTGTGTGCGTGGAGGGTAAATGAATGTGTGCCTGGAGGGTGAGTGACGTGTAGATGGAAGGTGAATGACTGTATGCATGGAGGGTGAATGAATGAATGGCTATTCCACTTGCTGGATCATAAATGGGAATCCACAAATAGCTGCCATTGGGGGCAGTCAGGCTATTTATGAATGCACAGGTAGAATATTTATGTCACCTGATGATTGAGTTAATTTGCTAATGGAGTTAGTTAGATCTAAAAACAGTGGATTTTCCAAGTCTGAAAATGTGAAGGTTTTTGGGTTGCCAGGAACACATAAAATTTCATTGTTAATTCAGCAAATATTGACTGAAAATATGCCTGGCTCTGTGCTGAAGCTGAAGTATGAGTCTAGTCAGGAATGGTTCCTGCCTAATAGAACTTACATCAGGAGGGGAAGTCACATTAGACACACTGTTATGTAAGTTGTTGATTACCATGTGACAAGTGTGGTAATGGAAATGTGCAGGAATAAAATGGAAATGTCCAATGAGAATAAAAAACAGGAGATCTAACCTTGTAAGCTGGTAGGTAATAGCAAGATTCCTTTAAAAGAGATAATTGAAGTTGATAGGAGTTAGCTAGGGCAGAGGGAAAGGTGTTCTAGGCAGAGGAACAGCCGTGGGAAGGCCCTAGAGTTAGGTGGAGCAGGAATCTAACTAGCCAGTGGGAGGGATGGACTGAGATCACCAAGGGCCTTACAGAATACTTTAAGGATTTGGGATTTTATGCTAATGACTTTGGGGAGTCACTAAGGTTTTCAAGTGGAGATGTGATGTGATCAGATAGGGATTTTCCACAGATTATTTGGCTGCTCTGCAGAGAATGTACTGGGAAGAACAAGCATGGATACAGAGCAGCTAGGAGGTGACTGTACAATCCAAGTGAGAGATACTGGTAGTTTTGTGTGAGGGCGGGAGGGAGGTTGGGGACAGGAAAGGAACCATGATGGCATCATCCCTTTGGACTCAGCCCTGCTCACTATGTAGCTCATTTTTGAAGTGGAATTTGATCATCAGAGAATAAAGGCAGGAAGGGAAAATCATCAGAAGTCCAGTCATTCGACAAATGTTTACTGCTTACCACATCAGGCACTGTTTATAGAACTCCAGGGTACAAAGTGAACAAGATCAAAAACAAAATGACACCCTAAAGCAGCGGTTCTCAACCTGTGGGTCGTGACCCCTTTGGCGGTCGAATGACCCTTTCACTGGGGTCGCCTAAGACCATCCTGCATATCAGATATTTATATTACGATTCATATCAGTAGCAACATTACAGTTATGAAGTAGCAACGAAAATAATTTTATGGTTGGGTCACAACATGAGGAACTGTATTTAAAAGGCCAGAAGGCTGAGAACCACTGCTCTAAAGGCAAGCAACCTTAAAAGCCATATTCCCCCATTTTTTTTCACCTCAAACACTTCCCTGTGTCATGTTATGTATTGCATGGAAGCACTAATATAATCTTTACAGCTTTTCCTACATTTCCTTTATTCATCATTCTCCTTTTTCTCTCCTCTTCTGTAATATATCCTAAGGATCTATTATCAATTTTATTCCAATTTTCTGAAAAAGTTATTTGAGAAATGAAATGCTAAAAGTTGAAAATGTATCAAAAATTTTATTTCTGCATAGAGAGCTAAGTCTTGCTTTGTGGTCTAAATCTGAGATATTTATTTAGTAATTACTCTGTGCCAGGCACCGTCCTAAGTGATTTTTATGTATCAACTCTCTTAATATCTACCTTCATAGCATTAGTGAGTATTACTACTATCTCTATTTTATAGTTGAGAAAACTGAGGCACAAGGCAATTAAGTAATTTGCAGAGGGCTCACAGCTAGTAAGCACCAGAGTGCTATGCTGCCTCTCCAGAGAAAGACGTATAGAATTCCTCTTTTCATTCTGGTCCCTATAAAGCTACTCCCTTCAAATTAAGCTTTAAATGGGCACAACTAGAAACCCAGCTCCATTAGAAGAAAATCCTCAGGAGATTCTGTAAGTCGGTCCTGTCACTCTCCTCTGGGTTGTGGGCCTATGGCTGCTGTTGCCCTTATCAAGGGACCTGACTTCCTTTATGCTCTGGAAGCCATGCTTTCCCATGCTGACCTTCATATGTCATTGAGAATGAAGAGAATGTGATGAAATGATATAAAGGCCAGGAAGGGGGATCATAGGAAGAGAATGTCCCTTGCTTTCATCAGCCCACTGGACTATCCTATGGAGAATAAAGTTTATGAACCATGAGTGAATCTGAAATTTTGGTTCACCAGACTTTGGAAAACTTCCCATCTGTTTTGTGTTTAAAATGAGCTTTTCAAATCAGGGATTATGTTAATGCTAGATATGGAGACATCCCCAAAGGGAGGATCATTCAGATGTGACTGTATTGAAGTTTGGTATCTAATCCAGAGTCTGTGTCCCTAGTAAACAGACACAATCCCACTCCTGGCCCATGGCTTCTTTGACAACTAAGTAAGGAAAATATTGGTGGAGACGAGGGGCAAAGACAGAGCAGGGAAAAGGGGCATGAAGACAAGGAAACAGGGTCAGGAGAAGAGAATGATTAGGGAGGATAGCATTTCAATAGATCAGATGCTTCTCCATGCTGGTGTGGTGTTAAGAAACTACTTTTACTGTCCACAGGTGACAGTCCAAGTTCGACTAGTCTTTTGTAGAATCACCACAGTACCATAGAGGGCTCTGCCATGAACACATCTGCTTGATCACTTATTGAGGAGGAATGGGGGCACCTTTTAATTGCTTTCATTTCTTCTCCAGTAGTCATGGCCCCCAACCCAATGAAGGTTTTGAAAGGCAGAAATCCCCATGTCCAAAGTCAGAAAGAAAAACATACTTGAAATAATGCGGAGAAACCACGCTCATCACTGTCATGAGAGAGTGATTGTAGGCTGGAAGGTTTGAAAGCAGTTGTTTGTATTCAGAAAAAAGCATCTTTAATGCAGAGATCTCTGTGAAGAACGATGGTCACCAGCTGGGCTCCATCTCTATCAAGGAAGACACAAGAGGAAGTGGGCCCAAGAGGATGGAAATGTGTTAAGTACAATATAAATAGACAGTTAAAGCAAGGCTGGTGTATAGGGGAAAGAATCTGACAGCTCATCCAGGCCCCAGGACAAAGAGCCCACAAATCTGTTTTTTGAGTTTATCCTGAATAATTCCGTGTCTCTTGAAATGACAATAATGTCATTTTGGCTCACCAAACAGTGGCTGTTGTGCCCACTGCTGACAATTTGGACCTCTGGGCCATTATTCCACTCAGTACTAGCGCCCAGGTCACCCCATCTGCTTCTGCAGGCAGGTGCAGGAGGATGCACCAGAGCAGGGGGCAGGTGGTAGAAGATGGTACTGATGGGGATGAGACGGTGGGGTGGCAGACATCTCAGTGCTGATGGAGGGCAAGGCCTCTGACTCTTGAAGCTAGTTAGAGACATGGTCATTTATAAGACTTGAATAACTTCTTTAAAATATATTTTTTATTAGTGATAGTATTAGAAATAGCTCCAACCCACCCCCACCCCAGCCTTTACCTCTCCCTCCCAGCCTCTACTCCCCTACCCCCCTAGGTCTTCAGAACCTTATTGCCCATGTCCATGGGCTATGCATATAAGAATGTAAGTTCTTTGGTTTATCTCTTCTTGTCCCCCCAACTTCACATCAAGGTACGTCAGTTCCATGCCTCCATGCTTCAGGTCTTATTTTGATGGTCAATTCATTTTGTTCATTAGAGTCCACAAATAAGTGAGATCATGTGATGTTTATATTCTCTCTCCCAAACTCATTTCAAAGGATTATAATTTGGGGTATGAGAATGATTAAAACAAAATATTTTTAGGAACTCTTTCAAACCTCAGATACAAAGAGAATCAATTAAAGGGAGGAGTGTCAGTTTGAAAAAGTATCTGAGGAGAATTTCAGGTTGACACCACTTTCTGTCATTCATGTTTCAGAGGTGTGTGTGTGTGTGTGTGTGTGTGTGTGTGTGTGTGTGTGTCTTTGTGTATAAGGGGAGAGTATTTGCAAAGCTGGTTGTCATTTCACAAGAGTCATCTTAATTAATTTTATGATGGAAGTGAGAGAATTATTTAGCATGTATATGGCTATTTAATCTCCTTTCTTTTTTTATCTGTGGTTAAAATATTTTATTTTATTTATTGGCATGACATTGGTTAATAAAATTATATAGTGTTTAGATATAAAATTCTATAATACATCATCTGTATATTGTATTGTGTGTTCACCACTCAAAGTTAAGTCTCCTTCCATCACCATTTATCCCCCCTGTATCCTCTCCTACTTGCCTCACTCCCTTTCCCCCCTGGTACTCACCATACTGTTTCTGTGTCTTATAAGTACTGCACGCTAACCGATTGCATGACTGGAGCTCCCTGTTTCTGTGTCTATGAGGTTTTTTCCCCTTTTGTTTATTTCCTTCATCTTTTTCTCCTAGCCCTCCTCTCTAACAGCTGTGTGTTTTCTATATCAATGAGTGTTTCTATTTTGTTTTGTTCATTAGATTCCACTCTCCACTTCTTTCTTGAGGATTAAAGACAGAAGCTTATCGCCAACAGAACTTACCCTGACTAGGTTTTCTTAGAAGCTAAGTGACTAGGGATGGTGTCTCTAGACAGTAACACCACTTCCTCCTTCTATAATCCCCACAGAGGCTTCTCCCTCTAATCATGAAGAAATTAAGTCTCAAACATTAGTGTGTTCAGCCCTTTATTTTTGTTTTCTCACCTGAAAGAGAACTTGGAACATCTTACTGGACTCAATTCTCCCTGACTGTGATATTAGGGGCTGAGAAAATAATAACAAGAAGTTTTATTTTTCGGAGTAAAATTGCCATTGTTGACAGAAATCAAATTTATAACACCAGGAAACTCTGTTTTTAATTTCTGCCATCTTCCTGGAATAGTGTGTGGCTGATCTCTCACTTCTGGAATTAGATTGCATTTCCAAGTTCAAACATGCCTGCTTTTAATTTGGGTATGTTCACGTATACTGTATCTGTGCTGGCCATGAGGAGTGGGCTTACCTTAGGCACTGCAGCACTAACTGAGGAGCATTTTAGCTTGTAACAGATTGCCTAAGACTCAAGGATTTTAAACCATTGCTTTTCAGAAGGTGAGTCTGATTATGCATGTGCCAAAGGGAGAAAGGAGCAGCAGTAGGGAATAGGGTGTTTTATAAAGAATCATAAAAATAGAATTATATTTAGGCAATTCTCTCTTTGCTTACATATATAGGAAATAAGCCAGAAACTTAACAAGGAATCCGCATGATTACTGATACTGAATAGCTAAAAAATGTCTCCCCCGTCTGAGTTTCTCTTTCTGCCAGTTGAAGACAAGTTCTGAGGTGACTGTTTCTAGAGGACTCAAAATTCTTGGTGTGAATTAATACAATTTATCATATGGACAGAGCTAAAAATCAAAGTCAGATGATCATCTCCAATAATGGTAAAATATACTCTACAAAATTTATCAACAGTCTATGTTAAAATAAAGGAAGCTTTAGAATTGAGAAAGCTTTCTTAACACAGCATGTGATATATATCTCAGCCCAAAGCCCACATCTAGTGGGAAATACTAGAGGCATATTTACTAAGTCAGGAACAAGACAGGAATGGCCATTACTCACCATTACTATTTAACCTTGTACTGGAGGTATTAGCTAGTGTGATTGAACAAGAGAAAAATAATTAAAGGGATAAGAATTAGAAAGGAAGAAATAAAAGTATCCCTCTTTACAGATGATATTGTTATATATCTGGAAATCCCAAAATAATCAATGGAAAGGTCAACTCCAAAATTTTTAGTGTAGACATAGGATATAAAATTCACTTACAGAAATCAAAATCACACACACACACACACACACACACACACACACACACATTACCTAGCAAGGAAAAATAATGGAAGATTAACCATATTTAAAGCAACAAAATACAAAATGCCTAGGCTAAAACTGAATAAGAAATTGGAAAGTTACATGAGAAAACTATAAAACACGCTTAACACTTGAATAATAATAAGACACACCATGTTTGTGCATAACAAGACCAAGTAGATACACATCAATTCTCTCTATATCAATTTATATTTTTAATTGATTTTAAAGCCCATTTAGAAGGATAAATAAATAAGAAAAAGAAGAGGAAGGGTGTGGGGAATAGTCCTATAATATACTAAAATAATTTTAAAGCCTCTATAATCATAACAGTTGCTATTGATTGGTCTGTATGAATAGACAGACCAATGAAACCAGATAGAAAATTCCAGAAGGAAACACAAGAGTATATGAAAATTTAGTATGTGAAAAAAGGAGAATCTCAACAGTGGAGGGGAACAATTGGATAATAATATGGAAACATATAAATTTAGATATTTCCTCACACTATGTAGTACAATAAAATCCAAATGAATCAAAGATCTAAATACAAAAAGCAACCCACTTGAGTACTAAAATAAGTACTATTATCTTTATTATCTTTCAGTTAAGAAAACCTTCCTACCTATACTCAAGACCAAAGAGCAATAAGAGGGAAGATAAATACAATTGACCACATAAAATATTAAAATAAAAAACATTTTTGCAGCAAAAAGCAAAAAGAAAATAGCAACAACAAAAATAATAAATTGGTAGTAAAGTAAGAAGACAAAGAACTTACCAGGAAAAATATTTGCAACTGACATTACAAAAATGGGCTGATGTTCCTAATATATAAAAAGTTTGGGGGAGAGATCAACCAAAGGACTTGTATGCATGCATATTAGCCTAACCAATGAACACAGACATCAGGGGGGTGAGGGCATAAATAAGTAAATAAAATGTTAGCATTTCATAAAAAAAAGTTTCTAAAATTGACAAGACACTAATAACCCAAAAGAAAAGTGACAAAAATATAAACAATTTATTGAAAAAGAAAAAAAAATCTTAAAAATATAAAGATGATAAATGGATATTGTATTTTATCAAATGCTTTTTCTGCATCTATTGACAAGATGATGATTTTAATTCTTTCTTTTGTACATGTGGTGGTGTATTACAATGATTGATTTGCATATGTTGAACCATCTTTGTGCCCCTGGCATGAACTCCACTTGATAGTGGTGTATTATTTTTTTAATGTATTTGATTTGCTAGTACTTTAGCATTTTTGCATCAGAGATATTGGTCTGTTTAGTTTTCTTTTTGTGTGTGTTATCCTTGCCAGGTTTTGGTATCAGGGTTATGTTGGACTCATAAAATGTGTTAGGAAGTATTGCCTCTTCTTCAATTTTTGGAAGAGTTTGAGAAAGACAGGTTTTTAAACTTCTTTTGAATGTTTGGTAGAATTCACTAGTGGAGTCATCTGGTCCTGGATTTTTATTTTAGGGGAGGTTTTTGATGGTTGTTTCAATTTCCTCACCGCTGATCTGTCTATTTAGATTTTCTGATTCTTCATGATTTAATCTAGGAAGGTTATATATTTCTAGGAACTTACCCATTTCTTCTAGGCATTGAATTTGGTGGCATATAGTCTTTCATAGTATTCTAGTATGAACTTTTGTGTATCTGTGATGTCTGTAAGACAGGAATCGAAGGAAAGTACCTCAACACCACAAAGGCCATATGTGACAAACCCTCAGCCAATATTATACTCAATGGCGAAACACTGAAAACTTTTCCTCTAAAATCAGGAACAAGACAAGGATGTCCACTCTCATCACTTTTATTCAACAGAGTTCTGCAGTCTGGCCAGAGTAGTAAGGCAAGAGGAAGAAATAAAGGGCATCCAAATCAGGAAGTAAGAAGTAAAAGTGTTACTTTTTGCTGACATGATTCTGTATATAGAAAATCCTAAAGACTCCACCAAAAAAAACTATTAGAAACAATAAGCAAATACAAAAATCCACAGCCTTTCTGTATACTAACAATGAAGCTTCAGTGAAAATAAAAAAAGAAGCAATTCTTTTGTAATAACAACCAAATGAATAAAATACCTAGGAATAAACTTAACAAAGGATGTAAAAGACCTATATACTGAAAACTACAAAGCATGATTAAAAGAGTTTGAAAAAGACACAATAAAATGGAAAAAATATCTCATGTTCATGATAGGAAGAATCAACATAGTTAAAATGGCCATATTACATCAAGCAATATACAGATTTAATCCAATCCCCATCAAAATCCTAATGTCATTTTTTAAAGAAATAGAACAAAAAAATCATCAGATTTGTACAGAACCACAAAAGATCCCAAGTAGCCAAAGCAATCCTGAGTAAAAAGAATAAAGCCAGAGGTATCACCCTATCTGACTTCAAATTATACTACAGAGCTATGATAATCAAAACAGCATGGCATTGGCAGAGAAACAGACACACAGATCAATGAAACAGTATTGAGAACCAAGGTATAAAACTACATGTACATGGGCAGATAATTTTCGATAAAGGAGCAAGAAACACACAATAGAGTAAAGAAAACCTCTTCAGTAAATGGTGCTGGGAAAACTAGGAAGTTACATGCAAAAGAATGAAACTAGATTATAGTTTTTCCCAGTGTACAAAAATTAATTCAAAATGGATCAAAGACCTTAGATCTGAAACAGTAAGTTACATAGAAGAAAACATGGGTACTAAACATGGATCTTGGTCATAGAGAACATTTTATGAACTTGACCCCAAAGGCAAGGGAAATAAAGACACAAATTATTGAATGAGACTATCTCTATATTTAAAACCCTAATATGCAAATAGACCAAATGGTGGAACAACCGAACAACTGGTCACTATGATATGCGCTGACCACCAGGGGATGCACGTGGAACATGGTGGGCATCGCCAGCAGGCAGCAGAGTGCAGAACATGGCGGGCATTGGCTGTGGTGGGATTGTGGAGCAGATGAGTGGAGGGTGCCAGACTAAGGCAGGGTGCCGGTTGCTGTCATGGGGCGAGCCTCTGGTGGTTACTGAAAATTCTTTGCTCCCATGTGCTGAGGGCAGGACCTCACACCTGCTGCCGGCAGCAGCCCCGCTCGCACCCACTGCCAGCGCCTGGCGCCGGCCCTGATCACTTGGCACCATCAATGGGTGCAAGCAGCAGCTGCCAGCCCCAATTGCCCCTCAAGGCTTCTCCACCTCCCCCTACTCCTGAGGGGTGATCGGGGCTGGCAGACGCCTCTTGCACCCACTGCAGGTACTCACCCCGCTTGCACCTGCAGCCAGCACTGGAGCCACTGCTCGCATCCACTGTGGGCGCCTGGCGTCAGTCCTGATTGCTGGGCGCTGTCAGGGGATGCGAGCAGCGGCTGCAGGCTCTGATCACCCTTGAGGGCTTCTCCACCTTCCCCTGCTCTTGAGGGGTGATTAGGGCAGCAGCTACCGCTTGCATCTGCTGACGGTGCTGGCCCCATGGCTTCACGCTGTCAGCAGGTGCAAGCGGGGTCAGCGTGTGGGAGTGGCGACGGCAAGAGCAGGGGCTGCCAGGAGACAGGGGACCAGGGGCCATGGTGGGAGGGGCCTGGCAGGGACACGGAGGATGGGCCAAGACCCTCCCCTGTGTCCACTGCAGCCTTGCTGCCCACAGTTCCTTTCAAGGTGCACGAATTCGTTCCCTGGGCCCCTAGTATCAAAATAAGAATCTTCTGCACAGCAAAAGAAACCGACAACAAAACAAAGAGGGGCAGCTGACCTAATGGGAGATGATATTTATAAACAATAGCTCCAACAAAAGTTTAATTTCCAAATTATATAAAGAGCTCATAAAACTCAGCACCAAACAAATAATCCAATTCAAAAATGGACAGAGGACCTGGTCAGATACCTCTTTCAAAAAGACATAAAGAGACAGTGGAAGATATAAAGTGTAAGAATATACTGTGTTCATGGGTTGGTAGTATCAATAGCATTAAAATGTCCATATGTGGGGTCTCAGTTCCCCTGCCAGGAACTGGACCTTCATGGACACTGGGTAGTAGATGGAGAAGATATGAGCAGTCATAGGCATATAAGAGAGTCTTTATGCAGCCCAAGTAGCCATTGCTAAAAAGGAGCCATCAGATAAAACGGTTCTTCAAAGTAGCTTACAAAGTGGTCCAGAAAACATAGAAGCCACTGTACACACAGCAGCCCTACATAAAAGCAGCTTCTGCAAACATAGGAGCTATCACATAAAGCAGTCCAACCAGACAGCCCCTGACCAGCTGGTCAGTAACATAGTAACATATCTTTATATTAACTTAGACAAAACAGGCTTCTTGTCAAATAGTGACATCAATACTTGGGCTACAGAAAGGCATGTCTGTGCAGTGCACACGGTACAATCGTTATGTCCTTGTTCAGATTAGCCTTGAACGTCTGGTGTATTCTGGACAGGGCCCCCATACTCCAACTGGCCTTGAACATCCAGCGTACTTTGATTAGGGTTCCCACACCATACTACCCAAAGCAATCTACAGATTCAATGCAATCCCTATTAAAATACCAACAGCATACTTCGCAGACTAGAATAAACTCTCCAAAAATTTATATGGAATAGAAAAGGACCCCAGGAGCTGTAGCAATCTTGAGAAAGAAGAACAAAGTTGGAGGAATTACAATACCAGACATCAAGTTATACCACAAAGCCACTGTGCTCAAAACAGCTGGGTACTGGCACAGGAAGAGGCGTATAGACCAATGGAACAGAACAGAGAAACCAGAAATCAACCAATTAATTACGCTCAATTAATATTTGACAAAGGAGGCAAGAGCATACAAATGGAGTCAAGGCAATCTCTTTAGTAAATGGTGTTGGGAAAATTGGACAGATACATGCAAAAAATGAAACTAGAACACCAACTTACGCCACACAAGAAAATAAACTCAAAATGGCTAAAAAACTTAAATGTAAGACATAAAACCATAAAAATCTTAGAAGAATCCAAAGGCAACAAAATCTCAGACATTTTTTCGTAGCAATATGCTTAAGGATACATCTCCTAGGACAATGGAAAGTAAGGAAACAATAAATAAATGGGACTACATCAAAATAAAAAGCTCTGCACAGCAAAAGAAACTACCAACAAAATAACATGAGAGCCCACTGAATGGGAAAACATATTTGCCAATGATACATTTGATAAGGGGTTAATTTCCAAAATATATAAGAAACTCATACAACTTAACAAAGGGAAGATAAACAACCTAATTAAAAAATGGGCAAAGGACTTAAATAGACACTTCTCCAAAGTGTGCACACAGAAGGCCAAAAGGCATATGAAAAAAATGCTCAAAGTCATTAATCATCTGAGAGATGCCAATCAAAATGACAATGTAGTATCACCTCACACCTGTCAGAATGGCTACCATCAACAAAATTAACAGATGACAAGTGTTGGCAAGGATGTGGATAAAAGGGAACCTTCATATATTGCTGGTGGGAATCCACACTGGTGCGGCTACTGTGTTAAACAGTATGGAGTTTCCTCAAAAAATTAAAAATGGAACTTCCATTTGACCCAGTGATCCCACTTCTAGGAATATATCCTAAGAAACCTGAAACATCAATCAGAAAGGGTATATGTACCCCTATGTTCATAGCAGCGCAATTTACAATAGCTAAGATTTGGAAACAACCTAAGTGCCCATCAACAGATGAGTAGGTAAAAAAAAATAAAGTGGTACATTTACACAATGGAATACTATGCTGCTGTAAAAAAGAAAGAACTCTTACCATTTACAACAGCACAGATGGACCTGGAAGGCATTATGCTAAGCAAAATAAGCCAGTCAGAGAAAGATACTAGTAAGTATCACATGATCTCATTCATATGTGGAATCTAATGAACAACACAAATTGATGAGCAAAAATAGAACCAGAGACATAGCATCAAACGGTACTGTCAAACCTCAGAGAGAAGGCAGGGGAATTTAAACATATTTTGTGGGTTTTGATCCATTGAAGTAATTAAACTAACTGATGCTGAAAGCATGCCTTTGGTATACAGTTGGACCCTCTTTAAGTTGGTCCTGAGTTCTTTTGGCATAATCCATGCAGTCTGTACTAACTTTTTTCTTTGTGGGATGACAAAATATTCTGTTTTCTTTGTATCTCTTTCTCCAGACTTGTAGCTCTGTTTCTTTACAGTACAAAATTGTATTTATACATTATAATTTGAGTTTTTTCATTGTTACTGGGTTGATCATTGTTTCTAAGTTCTTTCAATGGACAGAGCTAAAAATTATAATTTAAAATAAAATTTAAAAATGTCCTCAAAAGTAAAAGAAGACATACATATGGCCAACAGGTATATGAAAAGTTCAACCTCTTTAACAATTAGGGAAATGCAAATCAAAACTATCAAAACCTCACACCTGTTAGAGAGGCTATTATAAAAAATATAAGTAATAACAAGTGTTGAGAAGGTTGTAGAGAAAAGGAAACCCTCATTTATTGCTGGTGGGAATCTAAACTGGCACAGCCACTATAGAAATCAGTCTGGCAATTCCTCAAAAAATTAAGGATAGTGTTACCATGTGACCCAGCAATCCCTCTCCTGTATATATACCTGAACTCAAAAACACGTATTTGCAAAGATATATTCACCCCTGTGTTCATTGCAGCATTATTCATGGTGGCAAGACATGGAGACAACCAAAGTGTCCTGCAATAGACACTTCGATAAAGAAAATGTGGTACATATACACAATGGGATGGTATTCAGCCATAAGAAAGGATGAAACAGTGCCATTTGCAACAGCATGGATGGACCTTGAGAATATTATGCTAAGTCAAATAAGCCAGTCAGAAAAAGCTAAAAACCATATGATTTCACTCAGATATGGGATATAAAACTGAAACTAGTAGACACAAATAGCAGTGTAATGGTTGCCAGAGGGAAGGGGAGTGGAGGGTGAAGAGGGCCCAATATATGGTTATGGTAGAAGATTTTGACTTTGGGTGGTGGGCACACAGTACAACATACAGATCTTGTATCATAAAAATCTGTATGATCATATTAACCAATGTCACTCCAATAAATTTAATAAAAAATATAAAAGATTCCCAACCTTGATCATAATAAGGGAAATACAAATTGAAACAGAAATAACACTTTTACCGATCTGTTGAGGGCTGCTAGTAAACACTCGGGCATCTTTAATTATGTCCGCTGAAACTCAGAGAGCAGGCAGAGCCCTGCCCTGGGGGCGGACCTAATCAAGAGAATGGGAGGCCACTCAGTTTGACTTTCCTGCCCAGTGTTAAGGGGGTGGATCTCATGGTGTTGCCAGGAACCCAAGGCCCACCCAGATGTGATGAAACTTCCTGTTATTCGAGTATTTAATAAATCTGCTTGCGGTGCTTACTGTCTCTGCGTCTGTCCCTCCATCAGAGGGCAGATGCCACACCCAGGCCCAGCTTTCACTCTATTTCTGTCTCAGTTTTGTGTTTTTTCATTTTTCCTTAAACCTCGTCGCGTTCTAATCAAGGTTCATCAACCCCCGCGTTCTCTCTCTCTACGCTGGGCGGGAAGCGAAAACCCCCTTTTTTCCCCACACCAATCAGACTGGTAAAACTCTGAAAGTTTTGCAACTTATGTATCCTATTGGTAAGACTGAGGAAACAGGCACTTTATAATTGCTGGTATGGAAAGCAAATAACACAGTACTCATGGAGAGAAATTACCAATATATATATGTAAATTATGCATTTACCCTTTGACCTAACAATCCATTTCTAGAAATTTGTTCCAAAAATACACTAGAAAAAATATGAAATGACATTTATACTTATTGCAACACTATTTGTCATTTCCAATGCTTGGAACTATCCAATATCCATCAATAGGAGATTTGAATAAACTATATCATATCCTAAAACGGAGTACTGTGTAGCCATTAAAAAGAGGAAGGAAGATTCTGTATATTGCTATAAAGTGACTTGTAGAAGATGATGCTAAGCATAAAAAAATGGTGAAGAAGAATATATACAGCATGCTACTTTTGGGTAAGCAAAGGTGGTAAATATAGATACAAATATAGATTTATTTATTTATTTTTATTTTATTTTTAATTTTTTAATTTTTTATTACAAAGGGTATTACATATGTGTCCATTTTTCCCCCCGCCCTAGACAGTCCCCTAGCCTCCCCTATTAAATTGATTTTTA
>NW_006296285.1:483019-485458 GCF_000327345.1 Myotis davidii
TTTTCAACGTCCTGTAGTTTTCTGAGTAGAGGTCTTTTACCTCTTTAGCTAAGTTTATTCCTAGGTAGCTTAATTTTTTTTGGTGCAATGGTAAACGGGATTGTTTTTATAATCTCTCTTTCTGAAAGTTCACTATTGGTGTATAGAAATGCCTCAGATTTCTTGGGGTTAATTTTGTATTATACATTTATTTATTAACTTAGGTTCTTGGACCCAGTTCCCCATGCATGTTTGTGTATGAAGGCTTCCTCCCTACACAGCACCAAGCGAGACCTAAAACTAGAAGAAAAGGTAGGGGAAAGCTTCTTAATAATGATTTTTTTTAGGACCACAAAAGCTCTGAAAGTGAACATAGACAAATGGGATTGGATCAATTTAAAAAGCTGTTGCACAGCAAAAGAAACACTCAACAAAGTGAAGAGACAACCTATGGAATGGGAGAAAAGTATTTGCAAACTATATATCTGATAATGGGTTAATATCCAAAATATATAAGGATCTCAGATGAGTCATAACAACAACAAAAACCTGATTTAAAAAGTGAGCAAAGAACCTGAACAGATATTTTTCAAAAGAAGACATAGGAATGTCCAGGAAGTACATAAAAAGGTGCTTAACATCATTAATCATCAGGAAAATGCAAGTTAAAACCCTGACAGATAGCTATTTCCAAAAGACAAAAGATAACAAGTATTGAATAAAAGGGAACCTTGTACATTGTTGGTGGGAATGTAAATTGGTATAGCCATTATGGAAAACAGTATGGTTGTTTCTCAAAAAAATAAAAATAGAATTAGCATATGATCCAGCAATTCCATTTTAGTTTTCTAACCAAAAAACCCGAAATCAGTGTCTTAAAGAGCTACCTGCACTCCCGTGTTCATTGCAGCATTGTTCACAATAGCCAAGATATGGAAACAACCTAAGTGCCTGTGGATATATGAATGGGTAAGTAAAATATGGGAGAGAGATCCTATATAATAAGAGAGGAATGTGCTAATTACCCATTACGCCCTGAGGCATAACGACAAAAATGCGTCCCGACCAGGTCACGGATTAGCAGGAGGGTAGGCCAGCAAGGTACAAACTGGCTGTGGACAGGAGAAGGCAGGGCAACAAACTATGGGGGGAGGGAGCTACAGGAGGGCAGGTCAGTGGGTGGAGAGCTACAGGAGAGTGGAAGTGACCTCCTGGTTCACGGAATCATGTGCAGGACTACTAGTATATATATAATGGAATATTATTCTTTCTTAATAGAGAAGAAAATCCTGTCATTTGCAGCACTATGGATGAATCTTGAAGACATGATACTAACTGAAATAAGTTAGACAGAGAAAGACAAATACTGCATGATTTCACTTATATGTAGATTCTAAAAAGGCTAAACTCATAAAATCAGAGAGTAGAATGATCATTTACAGGGGTGAAGGGTGGAATAAGTAGGGAAATGTGGGTAAAAGGATACACAGTTTCAGGTACACAGGATTAATACATTCTGGAGATTTAATGTACAAAATGGTGATTATCTATAATAATAAAAGTATAATATGCAAATTGATCGAACAACTGAACAGCAGAACGACTGAATGACTGAACAGTATGATGACCTTACGACCATGCAGTGACATGTACTGGTGCCAGGCCAGCCAAGGCGGGTGTGATATGATTGGTCAGGGGGCCCTGCCATTGCCCCACAGAGGGAGGCCCAGGCCACCAGCTGGCAGGGCAATCAATCGGGGGAGGGGGACCCACGATAGCACCAAAGAGGGAGGCCTTGGCCACCCTCTGCATGGCAATCAATTGAGGAGCCCTGATCAGCCAAATTTCATCAGGCCTCTAGTAGTAAATAATACCGAAATTGTATATTGAAATTTGCTAAGAGAGTAAATCTTAATTATTCTCACCCAAAGGGGGTGATAAGGAGCAGGGCTGGCCAGGGGGAGGGGCAGCAGGCCAATCGGGGTAGGGTGGGCTGATTGGGGGTGGGGCCGGCCAGGGGGAAGGTCCGTGGGGGGGTTTGCCAGACACCCTGCCCTTGATCTGGGTGGGAGAGGCTGGTCAGGGGTGGGCCAGCTAGAGGGAGGGGCCGGCCAGCCCCACCTCCCATTGGGCCAGTTTGCTGGCTGCAGTGAGTGTCATAGCAACCAGACGTTCTGGTCGTTATGGTGTTCTGGTCGCTGGCTTTTTATATATATACTAGAGGCCCGGTGCACAAAAATTTGTGCACTCGGGGAGGAGGGGGGTGTCCCTCAGCCCGGCCTATGCCCTCTCGCAGTCTGGGAACCCTCGGGAGATAATGACCTGCTGGCTTAGGCCTGCTCCCGGGTGGCAGAGGGCAGGCCCAATCCCTAGGTGCAGCCCCTAGTTGGGCTCAGAGCACAGCCGATTGGGGAGTTGGGGCACCACCCCCTGTCATGCACAGAGCAGGGTGAATTGTGT
>NW_006296285.1:485946-491731 GCF_000327345.1 Myotis davidii
TAAAGCCCGGCGGTATTTGTTACAGAGTTTCTGAAGCTGCCGGCTCAGAGGCCTGTAGCTGCAGGTGGGGAACATTGTTTTCCTCTGTCACTGAAGCAAGCAAGCCTCATGTTAGTTTCAAGCTTCCTGGCTGCCGGCCGTCATCTTGGCTGACAGTTAATTTGCATATCTCGCTGATTAGCCAATAAAAAGGGTAGCGGTTGTACGCCAATTACCATGTTTCTCTTTTATTAGTGTAGATAGATGGGTTGGCTAACACTTGAGAACTCACTGATGTATCTTAGCACCACAATTGGGAGAGCCAGATATTGTGTGCATTCCAAGGTCATGCACTAAGAAGTAAGCAGCACCTCCTATGGTATTCTTATCTAAAATATTGACCCCAAATATAGTTCAGCCTTTAAGTCTAATTACCAGTTTGCAAAATTATGGAGGGTAGAAGAACATGATGAACAATACCAAGAGGTTGAGGGAAACTCCTTTTGGACAAATGAACCAATTTCTTAAAAAATAATTGGTGCCGAAACCGGTTTGGCTCAGTGGATAGAGCGTTGGCCTGCGGACTGAAAGGTCCCAGGTTCGATTCCGGTCAAGGACATATACCTGGGTTGCGGGCACTTCCCCAGTGGGGGATGTGCAGGAGGCAGCTGATCTATGTTTCTAACTCTCTATCTCTCTCCCTTCCGCTCTGTAAAAAATCAATAAAATATATTAAAAAAATAATTGGTGTGAGAATAAAAAGAGGAGAAACTATCGCAGATTTTAAAAGACTTAAGAGACAACAATCAAGTGCAATGTATATTCTTATTTGGATTCTGATTTTAACAAAACAACTGTAAAAAGACATTTGAGACAACAAGGAAAATTTGAATATAAGTGATTATTATGGAAGTGGGGTCAATTTTGTGTTATAAAATAATGGTGTTATAATTATATTTTTTAGTCCTTACCTGCTAGAGGCATATGTGTATAGAAATATTTATGGGAATAATATAATACTTGGGATTTAATTTAGAATACTCTAACAAAAAGTTGGGGGTGGGCAATGAAAGAAGTAGGACAGAATATGGATACATCTTGAAACTAGGCCATAGGTGTACAGAGATTCATCACATAATTTCCTCTACTTTTCTCTACCGATATTTGTTGTGTTTGAACATTTTCAGATAAAAGTATTAAAAAAATCTTGGTGTCAAAAAGGGCAATTATGAAAATACCATGTAATAGTTTAAATGAAACCTACAAAGTAAAAATAGAGAATTTATATCTTGGTGAAAGAAAAGACTAATTGTCATTTGGCCATGGTCATAAGCTATGAATAAGTAACCTTCAAAATTGATCTTAAACCCTTCCAGTCAATCAGTGACAACTTCCCTCAGGAGCTCATACTTCTGAAAGTCAGCTAATCAGAACAGTCTCTGTCCATCAGCAAGCCTTTCATGGCCAAAGATCAATCAATCCCCAAACACTTTAACTTCTGAAAGTCTCCCAATCCTTGAACTCCATGTTTTCCAAAACACTAGATAAGATCACCAGCTTGCTTTGTTCAGTAGGACTGTAACTTACAAGTACTACCTCGCAAATAATGGCAAATTCAGGTCTTTGTTTTACAAAAGGAAGAAGCCCATTCAAGACAATTTTTGAAAGTCTGCTAAAATCAGAAAGATCAAACTTTGGGACCTTGAACCTGTATTTGTAATCAACTCAAATTGCACTGGCTTTTTGAAGGCAAATTATAGATGAGACTCAGCCACTGAATATGAATTCCCATCTCCCTCTTTCCTGAGCAAGAGGAATCAATTCAATTAATAAAACTCAGCATTATTAAAAAAAAAAGTTGGGGAAAAGAGGGATAGAACAGAGGGATGTTCTATAAGCTACTCCGTAAGTGTGATTTGTACATCTGAAACACAGAAATAGCCAATAAATGTTTTCAAAGAGGTATTTGCTTTTATGTTTTCTAAAACAGATTTCAATGTGTCTGTCAGAAAATAAAAAAAAGACTTAAGCCACTAATTAAATTGTGTATTCCACCTCTAATACCTATTCTGAGTGAATAAAAAATGATGTCTCAAACCACATTATGTGATGTGTGATTATTCCTGAATGAGATCTATAGTTTACAGAAGTGCATATATAAATGTTGAAACTCCAACGGAATTATTTTCTGATCTCTGATCTGAGTAATACTTTTCATTTAAGACCTCAAAAAAGAAGATTATATGTGTGTGTGTGTGTGTGTGTGTGTGTGTGTGTGTGTGTGTGTGTGTGTGATGTGAACAATGCTTAGGGTTAATTTATTCAAGATAAGTTATAAAAGTGTGTTTTAGCTCCTTTTACCACATTTATCATTAATATATTTATTTAGAAATCAATATCATCTGTATCTTATCAAACTGTGAAGAGTTTCGGTATGGTAGGTAAATAAGTTATTCAGGCATGTCATATATCACTGAAGTTCATTGCTATTCTTTATAAATTAAGAAATGACTTCATAGATTTCTCTGGTGACTGTGATTAAGTTGTTTTTAGTCCATCTAACTGATAGAAAAACCACCATCTTAAAGTGATCAAATATTAAATACCCATCTATATATAATTTGAGCACACCACAGAAAAATCAAACCCTTTGTGAATAAATTCAGTGTAAGAGAAATAATGTTTTGAAAGCTGCACCTGAATATCTTTGAAAACTGAAGCATACTTATGGATAAAGTTTTCAATATTTTCTCCTGTGGTCTAAGTTTTGATAACTTCTCAAGTACTTTTATCAATGTGCCATAGTACTATTCCTTTTTATTTTTAAGTTGTGAATTCTCCTAATTGGTTGAGTGATAGGTGGAGAACTTTAGTATCAATTAGACTTTAGCAGTAAATATTATAGTTGCTGAGACAACATAACTAAACAAATGTCCCGAGAGACAGTCTTAGGAGTGTGATAGTGACAAGGAAAATCCATTTTAAAACAGGCTTCTTATTGTGGCTTTGGGGGTCAGGAATCTCCAGAAATGTGTACATTTTGAAAAGAGAATCTTAGCCTATCAGATTTTCAGAGTGGTCTTGACTGTATAATCAGATTAAGGCCAAGTATACAGGGCAATCTTTTTAAAAAAATATATTTTATTGATTTTTTACAGAGAGGAAGAGAGAGGGATAGAGAGTTAGAAACATTGATGAGAGAGAAATATTGACCAGTTGCCTCCTGCACACCCCCTACTGGGGATGTCCCCACAACCAAGGTACATGCCCTTGACCGAAATCAAACCTGGGACTTTTCAGTGTGCAGGCCGATGCTCTATCCACTGAGCCAAACTGGTTAGGGCAATGCCAACCTTTTGATGGTATATAAACATTTTAGCCAAACTGTCTGGATGTTTTGTCTGCACAAATCAAATGAACCACTATTTGATAACTGAACAAATTTTTCTACTTTTATTTAGACATTCCAAGCACTTTTATTATTATCCCCACTTTCTAAACAAGGAAACTGAAGCTTAGAATGGTTAAATAATTTCTGCCAGATGGAGCTGGGATCCAGGCTCAGGTTGTCATATTCCAGAGGCCACTCCTTCTGAAACACCGTGTAATTCATATACCCCAAGAATACTTAACTTCAAGATTTAATTCATGAAATTTCTTGCACTTAGGGAAAATAAATATTCATCTCAACTGAAACTAATTTCTTGTTTAGTGTATCTTTCCTTATGTCTTCTTATTACATCCATTCACCCAACTTCAACTATTGTTGTTTCTTGGACCATTTCCCATCTGGACTAGAAGTTTCTTTAGTGCAATGGTTTTATGTTATGTTTCACTATATCCCTAGTACTTAGCACAAAACTCTGTACATAGTAAGTTTTAAATTAATATTTGCTTAGTTAAAGAGTACATTTTATTTCCTTTCCTAGCTGTTCATGAAGGAGAATAATCTTTTAAGCTACAACCTTATTTAGATTTGGGGTTGGTTTTAGATTTTTTTGAATGTTGGCCAATGAAAATCTGGCCAAATCAAGGAAAACCAGGTGTTCCAGAAAGTAAGATGTCCTATATACAATATCCTGAATCATTTTCTTGTCAGTGTAATCTGAAAATAGTAAGTAAAAGGTTATAAACCAGGATTCTCAGAATTTTATTTTAATTCTATAGTTAGACAACACAATTGTAGCCATTTTCTTGCACCTAATCTGAGGTGTGTGTGGGAGAGTGGGGGTGGGACAGAAAACAAAACAAACCAACAAAGAACCCAAAAGCTTGTACCTTTTCTAGGTGAAAAGATCTATTTATAAATTGAGGTTCATGAACTCCCTGGCAAGATTTGGCTGTGTGTACAAGTGAGTGCATCTCTGAGAACTCGGTTAAGAAATCTGCTTTGGGAGAGCTGAGTAGTGTGGTGATAAGAGATTTTCCCCTGCACCGCACTCTCAAAGCAGCTGTGTCAGAGCCCCAGCCAGCCAACTCAGTCACTGTTGGTATATTTTCCTCCATTCCCGCTCTGCAAGAGCCCTTAGAACAGAGAATGTGTTTTCCTTCATTTTTGTGCCCCTGCACCTAATATGACATATCCTATAAATGCAAAGTTCTCAATAAAAATGGAAAGAATGAAATCTTAGAAATTTCTAGAAATTATAGTTGTCTGGAATCTTAGAATCTTCTGAAATAGATGAATCCTTTACTATTATGCATTTAAGTTTCTTAGTGCATAAAATGGGACTAATATTATATACTCTGGGGGGATAAATAGGAAATGTTTAGTTCCTTCAGAGATTAATTGTAAGAATATTTTTTAAAAAATATTTTTCTTCCTGGATTCATGAACTTCACATTTAATTATGAAAAATAAAAGACTGGGCATTTTTCTAACAAATTAGTTTGGCGCATGGTAGAAAAAAAAATGTCAGTCTTTAAAACATTGTGACTCATGTTTTTTTGAGGTCCTTTGAGAACTTCTTCTCAAAAATTCCTAAAACTTTGTATTTTCCTCGGTGCTCTTATTCATGCTTGTGGATGAAACCAGTTACTAGAAACTCACACAGCTAGAAAATATTTGAGCTGCATGAGCAGGGCAGACAACATTGGACAGAGAAACAAGAACATGGGTTTTAGTCTTAGTTCAGTTATTAACTCGAAGGTGATCTTAAGAATGTCGTTTAATCTCTGAGGACTTCCATTCCATCAATCTGTAAAGTGAGAGGGCTGGTTTAGATGACCCTTATGCACTCTTTCAGCTTTCACAATCTATAAATCTTTAACCTAGTTCACTTCCTCTTTTGAGCAGGGACAGCTCAGTTCAGACTAAAAGTCTAATGAGAAGCAATCCTTTTAGGTTAAAGTGTGTTTACTGGATTTCTTTCTATGTGCTCCAGATTCGTTCTCACCTTTTCCACCCTGCTTTTTCTCCCCAGAGGCTGACCTCTAAGGACTGCATTGCCAGGCTACATTGCCCTGTTGCTTTTGGCTAGTTTCAACCCTTGGGAGGTATCAGCAGGAGATATGAAGATGGAAGAAAAGAGAGGCCAAGGTTTCCACTGTCCCTATTCTCCTCTGAGCCCTCCTAGGATGGGGGCTGCACTTCTCTGTTTCTGTGCTGAAGACCACAGCTCCTGTGCCACAGCTCTAGAAGGAATTGCTCCTGCTTTTGTCTCTTCCAGTCTAAGGGTGAGAGAGGCTTCTTTCTAGTTGTGGCTACCCTGGAGGTGCTTCTTCATTTCTTGTTGTTGGTTTTTCTTAATCCTGTCCTCATTTTTGTAGAGGCCATTCATTAAACTCTCTTTCACCCTTTCCCATT
>NW_006296285.1:491741-495956 GCF_000327345.1 Myotis davidii
TATTTTATTAAGTTGATTTAGGAATTGAACACAAACAGGAATTCATTAAATACTTTGATAGAAGTGGATCTGCACAGAGACATAATGGAAGTTACCTCCACTTTTGAAATCCTGACAGTTATGTCACTGGCTAAACAGAAAATTTTGACTAGTGTTTCATCTTTCTTAACAATGCTGTGGAAATGGTTCTTAGATTCATTGCCAGGTCCTGGGGATATTAGTATAGAAGACACTGTTTATAGATGTGCAGCTGGTTGGTTTATACTGAGTCTGATTTATTTAATTAGATTACTCACCTTGGGAGATGGAATATATATTTTCTACTAAAATCAAAATACCCCCAGTACATACATACTACTGAGAACTCTAAAGATGGTTGACCATTGACCAATCAAAAATAGACTCTTGGCACATTTAGGGCAAATTTTCTTCAAAAGAAATCTGGTAGAACTCACCTTAGTCCACTTCTACATCTCATGGAAGAACTGTACGGACAAATGGTATGGAGAAAAGATTCTGAGGACTCCCTGGAACTTTAGCACATTGAGATCTCTTCTGGAGTAAGAGTAAAAACAGAATTAGCAACCAATTCCCCAAAACAACAAGAGAAAACTAATTGTTTGCCTGACACAATGCAATTTGAGTAAGTCTAAAAAGTGGAATAAAAATTAATGGGTAGACTAGGGCAGAAGGAAAAGGCTTTCAAAGCAAAAAGAGAAGCATACTAGTAAGTAAAGGCACTAAGGTGTGGAATGACCTAATCCATTCAGGGTCAACAAGAAGAATATGTAGAGTTCTATTATAGAGTTCAAGGTAGAGATGTAGTCGGGAAACAGACCAGAAAGATCTGTATATGCCATGCTAAGAACTTTGTACTTCAGCCTATAAATCAGTTACTTATTATAATTAGTTAAATTATGTAATCCCTCCAATATATTGAAGTCCTAACCCCCAGTACGTGTAAATGTGATTCTATTTGGAAAAATGGTTTTTGCAGAGGTATTGAAGATAATGCCATTAGTGTGGGCCTTCATTTAATATGGCTTGTGTCCTTATAAGAATAGGAAACACCATGTAAAAACAGAGGAAAAGTCTGGAGTGATGCAGCTATAAGGGAAGGGATGCCAAGGATTGACTGTCACCACCCAACACTAAGACAAGTGAAGGAAGGATTCCATTGACAGTCTCAGAGGGAGCATGGCCCTGATGACACCTCTAGAATCATGAAGGAATAAATATCTATTGTTTTGAGCCACCTAGCTTGTGGTAATTTGTATGGCTGCCTAGGACGCTAGTATACTAACATAAGTACCTATAGGGACAAAGACTGTTACATAAATGGGTGAAGTGGACCACATGTAAAACAATAGAGAGTGGGAGAAATTGTGGCAAACTACAGAACTTGTGCTCATATTTACATTAAAATATTTTAAAATGTTGCCTGCAGCAAACAAGAAGAACCTATGGACCAAATTAGACCTCTTAGCTCCCTGAAAGTAGGAGTGTAACTCTACTACATATTGGTAAGAATTTAGAGGGTTTTAAGCTGAGGAGTTATATTAGTTGTGCACTGTATAAATATTACTCTGGTGGCAATGAGGAGGATGAAATAGAGGAGTATAGTAAGGAGAATTTTATAAGAACCAGGTGAGAGACAATACAAATATAGACTAAGGCAAAGATAGTGGATATAGAGGGGTGTAGTTTTTAAAGTAAGGAAGTAGGAGAATTGAATTTAAGGAAGCACTGAATGGATGGTAGTGTAAATGCCATGATTGTGCTGTATAATAATTACTTCAAAACTCAATGCTAAGAACAATTAGTATTTATTCTCATGGATCCGAAGATTGGTTGTGGCTTGGGTGATCAAGACTGGGCTTAGCTAGATGGCTATGTTTCTCATAGAAATTCTGTGGCTTGGATGAAATAGCACTGCTTCATGTGTCCTTCATTCTGTTCAAACTAGCAAACTAGATGGCATGTCCTTCTGATGGCAGTGGCAGAGTGCAAGAGGGAAAGAAGAATCCCCATATGACTGGGTTGAAATTGGCACACTGTCTACTCTGCCATTTCCATTGGCCAAAGCAAGTCCCATAACTATGTCCAAAGTCAAGGGTCATGGAAGTGCACTCCTCCCACAGATAGGCTACAGCAATAGTATGGATGTGGGAGGGGTGAAGAACTGGGGCCAGTAAGTCAATTTATAATAAACTTCCATCTGTCCACAATTGTTCACATTTCTTCCTTACACAAATTTTACTCACTAGCATCCCAGTACCTTCAAAAATCTCATCAAATCATGGCATCAGGCTTACAGTCCAAGACTTCAGCATCTATATCAAGTCCATACGTGGCTTTTCTTAATTCAGAGATCTATGAACTAATAGATAAGTTATCTGCCCCATATATGCCCAACATACAATGGTGAAAATAGGGGCATGCTGATCATAACAAACACTTCCATTAGAAAAAGGGAAGAAAGGGAGAAACATTCCACTGGCCTATAGCAATTTTGAAAACTCCCCTGGCAAGTAGAATCAGGTCATTTTGCTTTTGGTAGTAAATGTGTCTTAATTAGACCTGGGCTCTGCTCCCTGGGAATATCTTCTTAGTCCTTAATTCTTCATTAATTTTGGTTGACCTGAGAGTGTCTGCTTGGTCCTTAATTCTGCTCCCTGAGAGTGTCTTTTTTGTCCTTAATTCTTCATAAATTTTGGTTTACCATTGTAGATATTTTTTTTTGGCCATTTCTGAAGATGACATTGAAAAGATGCCCATTTTGGTGGCAGAGCAGCTTTCTAAAACTTCTATACCTTTTGTGTAGCTGATTAGGGGCCCAGAAGTCTATATGTTTTGATAAATCTCAATCTCTTTTAATCCAGGCTGCCAAGTCTTTTCTTGTAGATCTTTATTAATATGCAGCTAAAAGTAATCATCTTATGCTTTCAACACTTCAAAAAACTATCTTGCCCAAGTCCATCAAATCATTAAGTACATTGTGTATCTTCCAAGTTCATAGGTAACAGTCTTAACAAATGCTTTGCCACCACATATAGTAGGTCATTGTTTCAGTCTCCTCTAACAATTTCTGCCACCCAGCCCTAAAACCATTGTACGTATGATGACTTTTTCTTATGGGAGTATGCCCTTCCCAGAATCAATTCCTACATTCCAGAACTCACTGGTTTAAAATATCAATCATTTATTCCCATAGATCTGACGGTTAGCTGGCATATCGCTAACCAGGCATACTAGGCTGGACACAATGAGGCCAGGGCTAAGATGTGGGTGCAGAATCTGTACCATTCACCATGACTGTTGAAGAAGAGGAAGAGCAGACTGGGGATAAGGAGCAAAGAGCTCAGTGTGGATACATTGTTCTTGTGGTGCCTGTGGGACACTCAGGTGGAAAAGATGTGGGACTTGAGCCTAGGAGACTGGTCTTGGTTCGAGAGAGAAAGTTACATGTTGTAAATTGTGACTAAGGACATGGAATAGATGAATGTCCAAGGTGATCATATAAAGTGACAAAGGTTCTAATATGAACTCTCCAGGTGTACCAACATTTAAAAGGTGTGAAAAGGAAGAGCAGCTCACAAAGAAAGCTTAGATGGAACAGAGATATAGGAGAGAAAGTGTTGTGGAACACAAAGGAGGAGAATTTCATTATTGTGGGAATGAATTACACTGCCAAATACTGCAGAGTGGTCAAATCCTGAAAACAGAGAGTTTTTTGTATTTGGTAATTAGATCATTGATAAGAGAAACCAAATAACTTAGTTTCAAACTAGGACACATTTGAGAGTGAACAGAGATGCTATTAATAATTACAGCAGGGAGAGGAACCGAAGATGGCGGCATAGGTTAACGCCGGAGATTGCTGCCTTGAACAACCAATTCAAATTAAGCCTGAAACAGGGAACGGACAACATCCAGAACCACAGGAGGGCTGGCTCAGTGGAAATTCTACAACTAGGAGTAAAGAGAATATCATATCCAGACTCAGAGGAGGCACAGTGCTGAAGTGAAATTCTCAGGTGACGAGTGCGCGCGGAGCCGGGCTAGCGGCGTGGAGGGGCGGTTGTTTACAATCGGGAGGGAGCGTCAGACTCTGAGCTCCAGATCCGGGCGAGTCGCTAGGGACGCAGACTCAAACGGGAGAAGCGGGACTGTATGGCTTTGGTCGGAACTCAAAGGCAGCTTTCTCGCTGCGGT
>NW_006296285.1:497123-501899 GCF_000327345.1 Myotis davidii
GAACAAGGACTGATCCAGAGATGGAGAGGCATTGATTGGACTGTCGGGCTTTGGCGGGAGGGTAGGGGAGGGTGGGCGTAAGGGGGAAAGAGCAACCAAAGGACTTACATGCAGGCATAGAGGCCTAACCAATGGACACGGACAACGGGGGGGTGGGGGTGGAGGGTGATGTGGGGACAGGGACACATATGTAATATCTTAATCAATAAAAAATATATTAAAAAATAATTACAGCAGAAGAACGAAGTTGGAGGAATCAGAATACCAGATATCAAGCTATATTATAAAGCTACGGTTCTCAAAACTGCCTGGCACAAGAACAGACATATAGATTAATGGAAAAGAACAGAGAACCCAGAAATTGATCCAAGCCATTATGCTCAGTTAATATTTGACAAAGGAGGCAAGAGCATACAATGGAGTTGAGACAACCTCTTCAATAAATGGTGCTGGGAAAATTGGACAGGCACATGCAAAAAATGAAAGTAGATCACCAAATTAACAGCATACACAAAAATAAACTCAAAATGGATAAAGGACTTAAACGTAAGATGGGAAATCATAAAAATCCTAGAAGAAGCCATAGGCAGCAAAATATCAGACATATGTCATAGTAATATATTTACCAATACAGTTTCCAGGGCAATGGAAACTAAGGAGAAAATAAACAAATGGGACTACATCAAAATAAAAAGCTCTGCAAAGCGAAATAAACCACCAACAAAACAACAAGAAAGCCCACTGCATGGGAGAACATTTTCACCAATGTTATCTCTGATAAGGGTTTAATCTCCAAAATTTACAGAGAAATCATACAACTTAACAAAAGGAAGATAAATAATACAATAAAAAATGGGCAAAGGACCTAAATAGAGACTTTTCAAAAGAGGACATTCAGAAAGCCAAGAGACATATGAAAACCCACTCAAAAGCATTAATCATCTGAAAGATGCAAATCAAAACAACAATGAGGTACAATCAACAAACAACAAGTGCTGGCGAGGAGGTGGAAAAAAAGGAATCTTCTTGCACTGCTGGTGGGAATGCAGACTGGTGCAGCCACTGTGGAAAATAGTATGGCATTTCTGCAAAAAATTAAAAATGGAACTTCCATTTGACACCATTCACCAACAGCATGGACATGGAGAGCATTATGCTAAGCGAAATAAGCCAGTCAGAGGAAGATAAATATCGCATGATCTCCCTTATTTGTGGAATATAATGAACAACATAAAATGATGAACAAAAATAGATCCAGAGACAGAGAAGCATCAAACAGACCCTCATATCTCAGACAGAAGGCAGGGGAGGTTGTGGGGAGATGGGTAAGAGGGCAACCAAAGGACTTGTATGCATGCATACTAGCATAACCAATGGATATGGACACTGGAGGGGTGGGGGCATGTACTGGGGGGTGAGAGTGGCTGGGGAGGAGTAGATGGGGGGAAAAGGAGATATGTGTAATACTTTAAACAATAAATAAAAAATAAAATAAGAAAGAAATAAATGAATGAGAAAAAAAGAAGAGAGAAAGAAAGAAAGAGAGAGAGAGAGAGAAAGGAAGGAAGAAAGGAAGGAAGGAAGGAAGGAAGGAAGGAAGGAAGGAAGGAAGGAAGGAGAAAAATATTACAGCAGAACTACAAGTGCTCTTAGGCAACCAAGGACATATGGTCACATTAGTCTCTGATGAGACCTGCCAGGCTGTTTCTGCAGGGTAAGTGGAGTGTGAACTGAACATGATTTCCGGTTGGCAGAAGAGTGGTATGGACAGAGAAGTGCTGAGACTCCTAGAATAGATTTCTTCCTAGGACTTTGCTTCTGAGGAAGTGGGAAGAGGGGACAATGACAGAACCATGGGCTTCATACAAATGAATATTCTTCTAACAGAGGAGACCTCAAACAGCTTCTAGGGTTGTGAATCCAAATAAGACTGACTGAGATTTTCTAAGAGAATTTAGAAAGTAGAACCAGCTAGTAAGAACACCCCCACTTTTTTAATCTTCTTTTTTTTTTTTTTTAGCAACATAGGTAGAAGATCTGTTGTTATCAAAGTAAAAGAAACAAGACAGTGGAAAAGAACAAACACCTGGGCTCATGTTGGGATTTTTTTTTTTTCCAGAAAGAACAAAACCTTGAAATACTCTGTTGTCAGGGGATCTCAGTGTTAAAGCAATATTCATTTTGGAAAACCTAAGGTAAACAAATATATTATGATACAATGAGTCTCAAATTGGGTAGACAGTATTAAAACAATTCAGAATATGATGTATAGCTGCAAGAAGCATAATACTTTTTCATTCTTTTTTTTAAGAATATATTTTATTGAGTTTTTACAGAGAGGAAAGGAGAGAGATAGAGAGTTAGAAACATCGATGAAAGAGAAACATCGACCAGCTGCCTCCTGCACACACTCCCCACTGGGGATGTGCCCGCAACCAAGGTACATGCCCTTGACCGGAATTGAACCTGGGACCTTTCAGTACGCAGGCCGACGCTCTATCCACTGAGCCAAACCAGTTTCGGCCTTTTTCATTCTTTTGTCGCTGCTCACTTTCCCTCCAAGTCACTCCTCCCTCCACCATCTACTGTTAAAAATTATTCTAAAACCAGACTGATGGCACAGGTCCCGGCTTAACAAACCCTCTTTGTTAGCTGCATCAGTTGGCTCAGGCGTTCATGTGAGCAGGCAGCGAGAATAATTGCATGATAATCTAGGTCAAGTTTTCTCTTTCCCACCATTGCCAGAGAGTGAGAACGCCAGATTCATTGACTTCAGGAGCCAGCACCGGCACAGGACTGGGCTTTATCTGTGTAGTCATGTTTCTTTGATTGGGCTCCGTGGGGGAAAACAAAATCCCCGTTCTCAGGCAACACAGTGAATGATTCTAAGAGCTTTACCTGATCTCAAACCCTATCAGCATATTTATGCACATTTTGGTTCTTTTTTAAGAACCCTTTCAGTTCACTAGTGACTAATAGAATAATGTTACATTTCAGCTAAGCCATGTTACATTTGAAAAGAATCTTTTCTTTTAGGACATGAAAGATAACTGACTTAACAACTGGCAATGGAAAACCACTTCATCTATAACAGGGTCCCAAAGAGAGCCAACTGATTTTAAATGTTTGTTAATTTCATTGAAATTTCAGGACTCTTAAAAAAAATTAAAGACAGCTTTAAAGGAAGTATATAAAATGTAAACTGCCTCCTTATACACTGGCAGATTGATGGATCATTGTTCCCATTCTTTTTTTTGAATGAGAAGTGGAATATGATCTATGTTCGTCAACTTCAGTGTGGATTCACTGAATAGTATAAAGACCAAGTAAGAGCTGCCTTCAAAGTCCTGGCTCAATCTTTTATTAGCTGTATTAATTTGAATTACTTACTTAAGCGTTTTGTTTTATTTTTTTCTCATCTATAAAAAGGGGAAATCATAATGGCTACCTCATAGAAGTCTTGCAAATATTAAATGATGTTGTGTTTGAAAATTGCCCACTACATGACCTATTACATAATAATACAAAGCTTGATAAATATTAACTAAACTTTGTTTCTCTTGTCATGGACCCTGATTATGGAAGCCCAGAAACTAATCTCAAGAAGACTCTAGAAAACCTTAGTATTTGCGGTGAGGCATTGCATTTTCCAAACCTCATGTCTAGAAAATGGGGCACGTGTCAGTACCACTAATGGCTCTCTGCACAAAAATATTCAAGTTCAGGGAGGCCAGGACCCCCCAACATTAGGGAAATAGGAGACCTAACTCAGAACAGGTCTTGTACCTCCCTCATCTCAGTTCAAGCCTTCCCTGGAGCAGTATCAGAATTTGGGTTCTGTGTGCTCCTCAGGTTAGAATTCTCCAAATTACTGGCTTCCCTTTCCCTCCATAGCCCTTGAACATTTTGTCTTCTCAAGTCTTAGCTCTATTAGAACTAGGGTCACTAAACTCTGTCCTTTTGACCTGGCTTGAGGTCATCTCATAATGATGCTTATTCCTGGCCTGCCATTCATCCCCATGAGAGACCCACTAGATGGTTGAGGAACTGTCTCAATTCTACATGAACATTTCATCATTAATGATAAGAATTCAAGTGGCATATATAACTGTATAAAATACAAATGTTATTTTCTATAAACCAATCTTGCTGGTAGGTTTTATTTGACTAGTTTTGTGCAATGTTTCTGTGTCATGCTTTCTTCAAACACAATAAACATAAAATGACCACTGGAAAACCAGTCTCAAAATAATTCTTTAGTATGACTTTTAGGATGTGTTGTAGAACTATTTCCTATAAAGAAAAATTCCATAAACATTTTTTGTTTGTTTTGAAACAGTCTTAAGTTATTACAGTTGAAGATGAGATTGTGGGAAGAAAAACTTTTCTTTGTTAGTTCCAATAGAACAAACATATTACCCTCTATTGAAAACCCTAAAAGGGAGAACAGTATTGATGATAGACATTCTCTCATCCACGAGTGCTTAAAAGTAACTTTTAAAGTGAAAAGCTATGTATATATTTTTTGCAAAAGCAATTTTATTGAGTACCCTAAAAGTTTTGAACACATTTATATCTCTTTACCTAGAAATTTCAATTCCAAGGTGATATCTTACAAAAAATATTTTTCGAATGCCTACTATCTGTCAAAAACTTTTCTGGGTATTTAAAGTATATCAAAGAAGAATTATATATATACTACAGGCCTGGTGCACAAAAATTTGTGCACTCTGGGGAGGTCCCTCAGCCCAGCCTGTGCCCTCTCGCAGTCTGGGA
>NW_006296285.1:501951-508486 GCF_000327345.1 Myotis davidii
CAAATTACCCTTTTATTATATGCCTAATGCATGGGTGGGAGCTGGCTGGTTTGCCCTGAAGGGTGTCCCGGATCAGGGTGGGGGTCCCTCTGTGGTGCCTGGCCAGCCTAGGTGAGGGGCTAATGGCTGTTTGTAGGCTGGCCAAGGCCCCCAGTGGGGGCCCTCATCCCATGAGGGTGTGGCCAGCCTGGGTGAGTGGCTGATGGCTGTTAGCATGCTGGCCATGGCCCCCAGCCACCCAAGATCCCAGTGGAGGCTGGCTGGAAGCAGGTATCTGGGATTTATTTATCTCCTATAATGGAAACTTTATTGCCTTTAACGGAGGCCACAGCCAGCCAGGGCAGGCAGGAAGCTTGGCTTCCTCCATTGCTGGGGCAACCAAGCCTCCTGCTTGCTCCAGCTCTGTGGCTGCTGGCTGCCATCTTGGTTGGGTTAATTTGCATATAGTCTCTCTGATTGGCTGGTGGGCATGGCTTGGGGGCGTAGCAAAGGTACGGTCAATTTGCATGTTTCTCTTTTATTAGATTAGATAACTAGAGTCCCAGAGCATAAATTCCTGCACCAGTGGGGTCCCTCAGCCTGGCCTGTGGGATCAGGCTGAAACCAGCTCTCCAACATCCCCTGGGGGTCTGGGATTGTGAGAGGCCACAGACCAGGCCGAGGGACCCCACTGGTGCACAATCAGGGCCAGGGAGGGATGTAGGAGGTTGGCCAGCTGAGAAGGGACCATGTGAGGACTCCAGAGCATGTCTGGCTCATCTGGCTCAGTCCTATTGGCCAGACCCCAGCAGCAAGCTAACCTACCAGTTGGTGCGTCTGCCCCCTGGTGGTCGGTGCACATCATAGCTAGCGGTTGAGCAGCCTTAGCATATCATTAGCATATTAAGCTTTGATTGGTTGAATGGCTGACTGGACTACTGGACACTTAGCATATTAGGCTTTCATTATATAGGATGGGGTCCTTGCAGGGTTGTTCTGCTCCTGAACCTGCCCAGAGAAGCAGTTCATTTCTTTACCCAAAACATTCTCTCAGGAGATCAAGTCCATTAAAAATGAACAACTCAGCCTGACTGGCATAGCTCAGTGTTTGAGCATTGACCTATGAACCTGGAGGTCATAGTTCGATTCCAAGTCAAGGCACATGCCTGGGTGTGGGCTCGATCCCCAGTGGGGGGGTCTGCAGGAGGCAACTGCTCAATGATTCTCTCTCATCATTGATGTTTCTATCTCTCTCTCCCTCTCCCCTCCTCTCTGAAATCAATAAAAATATGTATATTTTTTAAATGACTAAGTCAGCTATTTATTTACTTATTTATGCAAGAAATAGTTACTTGTAGATGGTTCTAAGTGCTAGGGATACAGAAATAAATTTTAAAAAGACAAAAAGCCTTGCCTTTCTGGAGCTCCTATTCTAGTAGGAGAGACCTAACCATAAACAAGATAAGTAAGTACATCATTGGCAGATTAGGTAGTGATGTATATTAAGGAGAAAAGTAAATCAGGAAAGGGGGCTATGTTGTAGAGGAGGATGAAAAGATACCAGAATCTGAGATGGGGTGAGTGGGCAAGGCAGCCTCACTGAGAAGCTGTGAAGTTTTCAGTGGGACTGAGGCGTATTTCTTGCTGTGACCTTGAAACATTCAGGATAATAACTGATTTGCTGGACTCTAGTTCATCACCACGGCAGTTGACTTGGGATCAGACCCTCTTCTTTCAGGATACTTAGGAGCTAAAGTGATGGGTGGATAATTGACAAATAGGAAAATTCGGCTACAGTGTGGCAGAGCAGCTGGAGAGGAGAAGTCACAGAGGTAATGAGAGAATGTATCTAAAGCTGGAAGACACGTCAGGGACATCTCTTGTTTTAACTAATCGTATTTCTCTCCCCTTCACTTCCTCTCCTTGGCCTCTGCTTTGTAGTTCTTTGGCTTAGTTACAATTGCCTTTGAGACACCCTTCAAAACAAATAACCAAAACTCCTACATGTTTAGAAAATGTACAAGATAAGAATTTTTTATTGAAATGTGATAGTGTGCCCTTGTAACCACCACTTGTTGGTAAATACTGTGGATTTTTTTTTTAAATATTGAAAACAAATATTTTAAAGTGGCAGTACATTTTATGTCCAGAGAATAAATATTAATATAAATGAACCCTGTATATGTAATTTACAAACCTGGATTATTATACAAGCCCCAGTGTATTCCTTCCCACTCATTTAAATACGTGGTTCATACAGTGCTCACAGCTTGCCCGCTGAATACTCTTAAAGCAAATATGTCAGTTCCTTGGGAAAAATTTATATCTGTGACATCAACAATGAGGATTAATGATGTAATGCAGGGAAAGGAGGTAGATGGTTTAATAGTAAATATAAAATACAAACTTTTTTGGATAGCTTAAAAGTATTTTTACCTAAAAGCCTCCAAAAACTTTTAAAAAATTTGAGTATGGTCAAGTTCCTATTTTCTAAAGTAAGGGCAACAAGGCATGGCATGTCCTAACTGACAAATAATTGCAGTCCTATGTACTTGCTTTGGGATATATTTTTGTATGAACATTTGAATATCATTGCGTCTGATGTTCAGTATTAATAAGTCCAATAAAATGGATGCTGGGAGGGAGTCTAGTGTGTTTTTCCATTTTTATTCTATTTCAGTCTCCCCATGTAACTCTGCTACCTGGACTTCCAAGCTACTTCAGCTCACTTTCCCTCAAACTTTCTCTAGAGCAGTGGTTCTCAACTTTGGCTGCACATTAGAATCACCTGGGAATCTTTTGAAAATCCTGATTTCTGGGGCCCCACCCCATAACAAAGAAACAGAATTTCCAGAGGATGAGGCCCAGAAATCAGGATTTTAAAAAGATTCCCCGGTGATTCTAATGTGCAGCCAAGGTTGAGAACCACTGCTCTAGAGGTTAACAATGCCAGGAAGTACTCAATAAATGTTGACAGCTGGACAGATTGAAACCTGAAGAGTTAAATAAATCTGCCCTGGCTGGTGTGGCTCAGTTAGGTGGAGTGTCGTCCTGTGCACCAAAAGGTGGCAGGTTTGTTGGATTCTAGGTCAGGGAACATGCCCATTCGCTGTTTCTCTTTCTCTTACCACTGTTTCTCTCTTATCACTGTTTTTCTCTATGTATGTGTCTGTCTTTCTCTCTCTTCTCTCTAAGTCAATTTTAAAAAAGACTTAAATAAATATGAATGTTGAATTACAGTAAGTGGCATATGTGAGCTAAAGGGAGAAACTAGGTAGAAGAGGTGCTAATTCTTGATAGAAGGAGGTGCATATCTTTCTTTTCAGGAAAACAAACTATCAAGTGCCTCCCCACCACCTCATTCCATGCACCGTATCTTATTACTAGTCTAACTGAAGCTGGCATACAATGCCTTCCATAGATGGCATGGGAGACTGGGAAGAGAGACTCAGGAAATAAGTCTGAGCTGTATTTATACTCTTGACTGAAATATTTAAAGAGAATGTCTACAGTTACTGGAAACTGGATTGGAAACCTTGTCATTTAGGCTGTTGTGATCTTTCCTTTGTTGGCGTGTGTAGGTCCCATGCAGGGCACTTGGAAGGTGCCTCTGTCTGTCGGTGTTTGTGGATGGATCACTGCCATAGTTTCATTAACAGAACAAAAACTCAACCTGATTCAGATCAAATGCAGAGTGGTGAGGGTTCTGGCACCAGCCAACAGCCAGAATTACTCAAGGTCCAGCACACAAGTGACCTACTTAGAACTTTCTCTATCTCCTTTGAAACTCTTGCCCTTCCTGATTCTAGGGGCACAGGAAAGACGGGGCTTTAGAAACTCATTTGAAGGGCCCTGAACTGTCCCCACATTCCTGTCTGGAAAAAGCTTGTTTCTCTTTGGTTTCACCCACATTTCTTGACTCCCTAATTTTTTTCTCTTCTTTGAGGTTTCTCCTGCCTTGTTTGAGATCACTACTTCTCTCAAGGTGCACCTGACAAGGTGAATATTTAGTGTGCAGTTCAAACCCTGGTTGTTTAAGTGCATGCATTTACTTTTACATAGACTCTGCTCTCTTCTTAAATTACTGGGTAGGAACGGGTTTTTCTTTCATAGCTTTTCTTTGCCAGGGTACGGCTGGCCATTCTGTTATGGTACTGAGAGTGGAAGGTTGATTATCTATATATATAAAGAGCCGGGGCCATCCCAACTGAATGGGCAAGGAAACAGGCTGAGTGGGGCAACAAGGCTGGCAGCAGGGGTTAGTGAGGGATGACCAAACGACTAAACAGCAGGCTGTGTGGGGCGACCAGGTCAGCAGGGGACACAGTTGGCGGCACCCAGGCAGGCAGTGGGGGCAGTGAGGGGTGACCAGGCCAGAGGGGGGCACTTGGGGGTGACCAGGCCTGCAGAGGGGGCAGTGGGAGGTGACCAGGCTGGCAGATGGGGGCAGTGAGGGGTGACCAGGCCGGTGGGAGAGGGGCAGTTGGGGGTAACCAGGCCTGCAGGGGGTCAATTAGGGGTGACCATGCTGGTGGGGGGACAGTTAGGGGCAACCAGGCCGGCAGGCAGAGGCGGTTAGGGGTGATCAGGCTGGCAGGGGCCAGTAGGGGCCATCAGGCAGGCAGGCAGGGGAGCAGTTAGGAGCCAGCAGTCCCAGATTGTGAGAGGGATGTCCAACTGCCAGTTTAGGCCCGATCCTTAGGACATCCCCTGAGGGGTCCTGGATTGGAGAGGGTGCAGGCTGGGCTGAGGGGATCCCCCCATCCCCCAGTGTGTGAATTTCATGCACCAGGCCTCTAGTTTGAACATATTCAAGTTTCACTAAAAATCACTTGTTATCTCTGAAAAACTTGCTCCCTCCCCCACTGCAAGGGCCCATTGTGGGATCCAAGGTAGGTCCAGGACACCTATACTTTAAGGATGCAGAGGTCATTTATGTGGGCACTCAGGGATGAGCACCCCTCCCTGGGATGCTTCCTGCACTGTTGGGACAGAAATGCCCTGGGGAAGCTAAAGGTAAATAGAGTCTGCAGATAGAGAAAGGGCGGCAGCTAGTGAATAATCAGCCTTGCCACTGCAGATTGTCACATTCTGTAATATGGAAGGTTTGTTTCAGCACCTGCTCTTCATTAGCATAATTTCACATGCAACCATTTCCCTGAAGCTTTAATAGAAGTTGGTTCCACCTCCCTCCGTTCTTTTGTGTGTGTGTATTTTCCAACTCCCCCAGCCTTTGTCTACATAAATAAAGAGGCTCAAAGCCCCACAGTGACAGAAAACGGTCAGCCTTTCTCAATGCCTCTTCTATGAAGAGTCTTCCTTGATATGACCAAGCAGGGTTGCACGAACTTCCTACCCCAATGTGATTTCAAGTTAGATGACACACCCCTGTCAGTGCCGAGGGCCTGCCAACAGCATGGCTTCAGTGTGACTGAAGTGCACCCAGGTGAGCATTTCTCTTTGATGAAGGAAACTGAGCTTTGGTTTTGGTGCAAACAGCGATGCCTCTATTTTGTAGATGAAACAACTGGCATCTCTGAAGCCCCAAGTCTTAGGGCAGGAGGAAGAGGAAGAACAAGGTTTTGATATCAAAAATATTTTCTCATTTCCCATTTCTAACCATCATGAGTTTTCCTGTTGGATACAAAAATCAAAATTATGGACTTTTTTCCCCCCAAGAGAAGGATCATTGACATTTGTTGAGATTTCCAAGGTGCTTACAGGAGCACTGAAAGGTCCTATTGTTTAATCATATATTTATTTGAATTCTACTTATTATCTGGTAATTCAAATGTGGATTTGGTTCAGACCAGATACCCAATGGTAGTAAAAGGCCACGGCCTTTCTAAATGGGAGGTTTGCTCAGATAGGTGATACTTAATTGTAAGCCAGCTAACCATCCTTCTGAGAAAGGTACTGACTGTATCTGGTTTCTAAACCTGACCATTCATCCAAACCACATGGAGTATAAGGACAGCAGATCCTTGTGACCTGCAGAGCTACTGGCTCAGACTTTCAGAATGGAGTCAATAAATTGGAGTTTTTTTTCTAGATTATCTCAAACCCACTACACGTCTGCACTCCAGCATTAGGGAAGAGACCCTGGAATACCCTTCTGACTCTAGAATTCCAGGATGCTCTGAATGTTTTTGTATAGATGTGATAAGTGCTTCATAAACTAGAAGATATAATGTAAATATAAGGCATTGTTAGGAATCACCAAAAACCTCCACGTTTTCACTATGTGTCTATGTGGGGCTGAGTTTAGAACCAAGGAGCAGAAATCAAGATAAATTATTTAAAAAGGCATTTCTGTGAGTGAAAAAGTTTGTATTTCCCTGGGTTTTAGGTTGCTGGGAACATAGGGACGGAAATCAGAGACAAAGCTTGAAGCGTTCAGTAGATATGAGGGATTAGAGGAAAATGATGACTCAGAATTGGGACAAAGACAATGAACAAAAATCAGGAAAAGAAGTTGGACAGAAGACAGGTAGGTGGGAAAAAGCACAGAGGATTGAGCTGGGAGATTCAAACTCAACAAACAGGAATGAGGAGG
>NW_006296285.1:509723-516907 GCF_000327345.1 Myotis davidii
TTTTATCCATTCAGCCACTTGATGTCTTTTGGTTGGAGCATTTAGTCCGTTTACGTTTAAAGTTATTATTGAAAGGTACTTGTTTGTAGCCATTTCTTTTTTTGTGTGGCTGTTCTCTTTCTGACGGATGCTCTGAATGTTTTTGTATAGATGTGATAAGTGCTTCATAAACTAGAAGATATAATGTAAATATAAGGCATTGTTAGGAATCACCAAAAACCTCCACGTTTTCACTATGTGTCTATGTGGGGCTGAGTTTAGAACCAAGGAGCAGAAATCAAGATAAATTATTTAAAAAGGCATTTCTGTGAGTGATAAAGTTGGTATTTCCCTGGGTTTTAGGTTGCTGGGAACATAGGGACGGAAATCAGAGACAAAGCTTGAAGCGTTCAGTAGATATGAGGGATTAGAGGAAGATGATGACTCAGAATTGGGACAAAGACAATGAACAAAAATCAGGAAAAGAAGTTGGACAGAAGACAGGTAGGTGGGAAAAAGCACAGAGGATTGAGCTGGGAGATTCAAACTCAACAAACAGGAATGAGGAGATCCACAGAAGCTTGAGGTGCAGAACAAGCACCCAAGAGAACTCAAAAAATCAGAACAAGACACTTTGATTACTGAGGCAACACTTCCTCCAGGAGTTCTCTCACTAAATGCAGTTAGCTGGAGCCATGGGGGTGTCTTTGGAGAGAAGAATAGGCAGGCTATTTATGAAACAAGTGGATCTTACTGACCAGAAGGTCACCAGGTCTGCTGTCTCTTCAAGCTGGTAGGGTAAGAAACCCATATCCTGAAAGAACTGTGAAGAACCCGAGATCCTCAGCAAGCAAGCTATGTGACTTTGAGGCACTTACATCCCCTTGAGCAAACTGCATTTATCCTTGTTCAATTTCCTCATCTTTAAGATGAAGGTGTGGAAAGGACAAGGTCTTTAAGGTCTATAATTCTGTAAGGTCTATAATTCTAGGCATGCCAGTAGTGATGCTGCAGACAGCACTTCACAGCCAGATGCTGGCTCTGCTAGTGTTATCTCCACACTCAAGTGGGGGCAGCACATCTGGCACCAAGCCAGACTGAGCATGAAGGGAGTGAGGCTGGCACCTCTCTGAAAGTCAAGCGGCCCATTCATCATAGTGACATATTGCATGCTATCATGTACACTACAAATAGAACATAGATGATTAACCAGGCCACTGTCATAGCAACAGCATTGTTCAAGCTCTGTATTCTTGATAAACAGGCTATGTGAAAAAAACATGTTTCCCAGTTTCAGCTTTGCAAACTTATACCCTTAAACTTTCTGGTCTTAGATTTCTCAATAGGTTGAACCATATGAAAATTTTAATTTTCAATTCTTTACCTATAGACACAGCCACTTTATATACTGCAACTTATATATAGAAAATGGGTTAACCTGACAAATGATTTTAATATAGAACCATAGAGAAGTTCTATTTCAGTTTTGATTTTTTAAATATTTTAATTGATTTTGGAGGGGAAAGAGAGAGAGAGAGAGAGGAAAACAACAACAACACATCAATGTGAGAGAGAAACATCGGTTGCCTCCCAACCAGAGACCAAACCTGGACATGTGCCCTGACTGGAAATGGAACCAGTGACTCTCGGGTGAATAGTACAATGATCAATCAATTGAGCCACACCAGCTAGGGCTCCGTTTTGATTTTAATAAATATTTTGAATATCTACTCTGGATCAGGCCCTGAACGAGGATCTGCATACAGAACAGTGAACTAAATAGTCTCAATAAATAAATTAAAAAAAACACAATAAAAAAGTCCTAATAGCTAACCTCATAGAGCTTAAGATCTTTTGGCAAGTCAGATTTAAGTCTGATTATTTAAATGCTCCTAAAGTATCATATAAATTGCATCTTCACAGGTGAAGGAAAAATCTACCACCTGGGAAGGATTATTAAACTTTGTTTAGTTTCTAATGAAAAGATAATTAATACCCTTCTGAAAATACAGTAGAGAAGAATCTGAGAGTGAGCAAGCAACACCCCTAAGGAAAGTATTCAAAGCCTGAGATAATGAGAAATCTTTATAATTCAGCTGTTTGAGAGCATGAAGATGAGGGGTTATTTACTTATTGTGTATCTTATCACATGAACAGTCAGGCAAATGTGAGAAAATTATTATATTGTAACACATGTGGCATATGCAACAGAAAATAGTTTGAAGTTTATTGAAGTCTGTATTGCATTTTAAACATAACAAAGTTAAGGAGAAAATGTAGCTTTCATATTGACAGATCCAAATTAATGCAATGAGGTTAACTAGTCTTTTATTGATAGCATTTTAAAAGAAAATGTATCTTTATTGTTGAAATATTATAGATGTCCCCTTTTTTCTCCCATTGACCCCCTCCTCCTCAATCCTACTCCCTCCCAGGTCTTCACTGCACTATTGTCTGTGTCCATGGGTTATGCATATATGCATATAAGTTTTGGTTAATCTCTTCCTGCCCTCCTCCCTTCTCTCTGAGAATCATCAGTCTGTTGCATGCTTCCATGTCTCTGGATCTTTTTTGTTTACTAGTTTCTTTTGTTCACTAGATTCATATGTAAGTGAGATCATGTGATATTTGTCTTTTTTTCTGACTGGCTCATTTCACTTAGAATAATACTCTCTAGGTCCCTCCATGTTGCATCAAAAGATAAGAGATCATTTTTTTACAGCTGCATATTATTCCATTGTGTAAATGTATCACAGCTTTTTTATCTACTCATCTACTGATGGGCACTTGGGCTGTTTCCAGATCTTATCTATTGTAAATTGTGCTGCTATGATCATAGAGATGCATGTTTAAAACTGATTCATGTTTAAAACTGTTGGTTTATGGTGTAGAAATGATCAGTTTTTTTAAGGCATGGTCTTTATACTTTACACTTTTGAGAGTGGTTTATAATAATATGGAGAATGGATAGGTTCCAGATTTTATAGGTTGAATTGCATGATATTGAAGGTCTTCAACTATTTTTAACCTATTATTCTGACAATTTCATCTGACTCACCCTAATAACTAATGTGAAAGTTCATTTGTTGTTCATAGAAAGGTGATGGGGTAAATTCTATATGAAAAACTTTTTGGCCAATAAGGAAATCTAATTTATGAAATAGCTATTAAGTATATGACAATTGCTGCTAATATCTTGCTAACATTTTTTAATAAGCTGAATGAGCAGGGATCTGTTCAAGATGGCGGGCATAGGCAAATGCAGTACTCAAATCTACCCACAACCACATCAAAATTATAGAACTATAGAACAAACTATAGAACAACCATCATTCAGAACTGCCTGAAATTTAGCTGAACAGAAGTTTTACAAATAAGATTACACAGAAGAAGTCACGTTGAGACAGGTAAGAAGGGCAGAGATGCAATATGGGTGGGTCCCTTACCCATGTGTGGCAAATAAAAATATAGAGGGATATTTCAAATGTTCAAATGTAAAGGTTTTCCCTGAAGAGCAAGGGATCCCAGCCTCACACCAGGCACCCCTGGCCAGGGTTCCAGTGCCAGGAAGACAAGTCCCCATAACTTGCGGCTGTAAAAACCAGCTCTGATTGTGGTTGAATGAGACAGAGGGCTGCTAGAGTTTCAGATGTTCCTTCTAAAGGACCCATGCTTAGAATTACTTGAACTCACTTGCTCTGAGTTCCAGTTCTAGGGTACCAGGAACATATGAGAGTATGAGGAGCAGTTTTCTTCCCAACAGAAGTGCTGGCAGGGACCATTGTTTCTTTTCTGGGTACTCTCCCCACAGAGCCAGCAGGAAGGCAGCATATTTGAGTCTCCATAAACTTGGCTAACACTATTTACCCTGCCCTGGTGATTTCCTGAGACCCTGCCCCACTCAAATTGTGGGCCTTACCCAAACTGTTTCCAGTGGCTTTTTGATACAAATGGTCTGTCTTGGCTTATGCTTTGGACTTTCCTAAAATCTCTTGAACAAGCAGCACCTGGCCTCAGCATACCCCATACCTCTAGCTAAATGACCCCAAGCCTAGCACTAGTGGCAGCCAACCTTGGGTCATAGCTTGACCTCACCTGGGTACCTCTAAGCCTAGCACAATTAGCAGCCATCTGCAGATTGCTTTGTAGCTCATGCATGGTGGCCCTAGGCAGGACACAGATGGTCGATGATGTAGGCCTGAAGCTCCAAGGAGGCCCCAAATCCAGCATACCCACTGGACATCTTCTGACCATGTTAAAGCACCATCCAACTTCCTTCACAAGAGACACACTCAAAGGCAAATTCAGCAGGCACTAGAGCCTCTATGAAGTAAGTCCTGCTGCATGGGGTCAACATTTGCATAGCTGATCCTCCATGGTGGTCACAGCCAGTCCTTGTAGCCAATTAGCTAGTGGGTAAATCCCTTCCACTGAGGTTTCCAACAGCAATCAAGGCTCAACTACAACAGTAGAGTGCACACAGTCTACACAGGTAGTGCCCAGCTCTGGTGATCAGAAAGGCTGTGCCACTGGACCCTACATAAGGCCACTCTAAAAGCCCAGCTACACCTAATACATAGAAACAAATACAGAGGGCAACCAAAAATGAGGAGACAAAGAAACATGTCCCAAATGAAAAAACAGAACAAAACTCCAGAAAAAGAATGAAAGAAAATGGAGACAAGAAATCTACTAGATGTCAAGTTCAAAACACTGGTTATAAGGAAGCTCAATGAAATTAGGAGAAGAGTAGGTGAACTTAGTGAAAACTTCATCAAAGAGATAGGAAGCATAAAAAGAGTCAGTCAGAAATGAAGAATACAATAACTGAAATGAAGAATACATTCTAGGAAATCAACAGTAAAGTAGATGAAGCAGAGGATCAAATTAGAGATTTGGAAGCTAAGGAAGCAAAAAACACTAAACAGAATAGCAATAAGAAATAAGAATTTAAAAAATGAGCATAGATAAGGATAACTTCAAGTGTACCAACATTTTCATCATGGGGTGCCAGAAGAAGAAGAGAGAGAACAAGGAATTGAAAACTATGTGAAAAAATGATAGAAATTTTCCTAACCTGATGAAGGAAATAGAAATACAACTCCAGGAAGCACAGAGAGTTCCAAAAAAGATGAACCCAAAGAGGCCAATACAAAGACACACCAAAGTTTAAAGATAAAGACAGATTCTTAAAAGCAGCAACAGAAAAACAGTTAGTTATCTAAAAAGGAGCTCTCATAAGACTGTCAGGTGATCTCTCAACAGAAACTTTGCAGGCCAAAAGGAATTGGCAAGAAATATTAAAAGTGATAAAAAGCAAGGACTGACATATAATCAAAGTTATTCTACCAAGGAAAGCTATCATTTGGAATCAAAGGGCAGATAAAGAGTTTCCCAGACTAGAAAAAGCTAAAGGAGTTCATCACCACCAATCCAGTATTAGAAGAAATGTTAAAGGGTCTTTTTTAAGAAGAGAAGAAGAGGAAGGAAAAAAAAAAGATAAAAAATGTGAATAATAAAGTGGCAATAAATGCATATCTATCAACAATTACTTTAAATGCAAATATATTAAATGTTCCAATCAAAAGATATATAGAGGTTGAATGTATAACAAAATAAGACCCTTACATTTGCTGTCTACTCTCTTCAAATAGACAAACACAGACTGAAAGTAAAGGGATAGAAAAAGATATTTCATGAAAATGGAAACAAACAAACAAAAGATGGGGTAGCAATGCTTATACCAGATCAAATAAACTTTATTTTTATTTATTTATTTTTTAAATATATTGAAACATCGATGAGAGAGATACATCAATCAGCTGCCTCCTGCACATCCCGTACTGGGGATGTGCCCACAACCCAGGTACATGCCCTCGACTGGAATTGAACCTGGGACCTTTCAGTCCGCAGGCCGACGCTCTATCCACTGAACCAAACCGGTTTTGGCCAGATCAAATAAACTTTAAAACAAATCTATATAACAAGAGTCAAAGAAGGACCCAGAAATTCTACTTCTGGGCATTTATCTGAAGAAACCCATATCACTAAATAAAAAAGATGTTCAATGCAGCATGGTTTACAATAGCCAATATATGGAAATAACATAAGTGTCCATTCACTCAGATGAATGAATAAAGAAGTGGTGCATATACATGATCAAATATGACTCAGCCATAACAATGAATGAATTCTTGCCATCTGCAATAGCATGGATGGACCTGGAGGGCATTTTGCTGAGTACAATAAGTCAGACAGAGAAAGACATATGCCATATGATTTTACTTATATGTGGAATATAAAAACAAAATAAATAAACAAGCAGAACAGAAACAGACTTAGAGATACAGAGAGCACTTTTGATGGTTGCCAGATGGAAGGGGAGTTGGGGGATGAATGAAAAAAGTGAAAGAATTAAGAAACAAATTAGTAGTTACAGAACAGTCATGGGGATGTAAAGTGTAGCATAGGTAATATAGTCAATAATCTATATATATAAAAGCCTAAGTGACCATTACTACTGAGCAAATGGAACAACCAGTCACTATGACTTGCACTGACCACCAGGGGACAGATGCTCAGGAGCTGCCCCCTGGTGGTCAGTGCACTCCCACAGCTAACCTCCCCCTGCGGCCAATCTACCATGGTCTCTCCCCCTGGCTGGCAGGCCCCAATTTGCCTGCTGCCCACCCTCCACAGTGATGGCACAGTAGCAAGGGAAGATAGAAGGAGAAGGTGAGGAACTGCGGGTGGCAGGGTAACGACAATGGCAGCGTCGGCATCCCACATCCATTCCTTCCACGTTTGGCCCGGCAACTGATGCCTCCTCTCCTGACCCCACTGGGCCCTGATTGGCCCGGCCCTGATCGGCCTGGCCCCAATCGGCCCTGATCGGCCCTGATGGCCTGCCAGGCCTTAGGGACCCCATCCATGCACGAATTTCATGCACTAGACCTCTAGTATAGTAATAATTATGTATGGTGTCAGATGAGTACTAGATTTATTGGAGTGCTCACTTAGTAAGTTATACAGGGAGGGGAAAAAGTAGGTTTACAGTTGTGCATATATGGAACATAGAGAGTATACTTATTTTTTAAAATATATTTTTATTGATTTTTCAGAGAGGAAGGGAGAAGGAGAGAGAGATAGAAACATCAATGATGAGAGAGAATCATTGATCGGCTGCCTCCTGCACACCCCCTACT
>NW_006296285.1:517010-531183 GCF_000327345.1 Myotis davidii
GGAACTGTGACCTCCTGGTTCATAGATTGATGCTCAACCACAGAGCCATGTTGGCTGGCCGGAGCATATACTTATTTATTAATTACTAGGGGCCCGGTGCACTAAATTCGTGTACTGGACTGAGGTGGTCCCTCAGCCCAGCCTGCCCTCTCTCACATACTGGGAGCCCTCAGGGAATGTCCCACTGATGACTTAGGCCCACTGCCAGCTCCCCTTGGGGAGTGGGCCTAAGCCGCAGTCTGGCCTTCCTTTGTGGGAGGCAACTAGGTTGAGCAGGGGAAGGCGCCAGTCCCATCAACCCCCTGCTGCAGCCACTGCCAGTCACCACAGCCACCAAGGTTTTCATCAACATGGACTCCAGTCCCTTCATCACAAAAAAAATGACAACTTTCTCTAGGCATTTTCAAGATGTCTCGTTCATAGGATATGACATTTCTTTCTTTCTTTTTTTATATCCTCACCTGTCAGCAGCAGACCTTTGTTTTATTCTCCAGGAGTGAGGTGGAAAACCCTACATCACCTTCTTGGATTCTTATTACCCAAGTTACTAAGAATATTACCAGTGGCATACAGGGAGCTTAGCCAATGAGCGGTCAGAAAAGGTGTTGCCTCTGTAGTTCACACCTATCCCCGGCTCAGCCCCTGCCCAGGCCTAAGGCTTCTGGCTGGGTGTTAGGCCTGGGCAGGGGATGCACAGCCTGGTCTGATGGCCGGCTCCACCCCTGCCCAGGCCTCAGGCCTCTGGCTGGGGTGTTAGGCATGGGCAGGGGACTCCCATTCTGCTCTGATTGCCTGCCCAGGCCTAAGACCTCTGGCCGGGGTCTTAGGCCTGGGCAGGGGACCCCCAGGCTGCTCCGATGGAAGGCTCAGTCCCTGCCCAGGCCTCTGGCCTCTCCCTGGGGCATTAGGCCTGGGCAGGGGACCCCCAGCCCCGTGAAATCGTAGGCTCTGCCCCTGCTCAGGCCTCAGGCTTCTGGCTGGGGTGTTAGGCCTGGACAGGGGATCCCCAGCCAGCTCCGATTGCCGGCTCTGCCCCTGCCCAGGCCTCAAGCCTCTGGCCAAGCCTTAGGCCTGGCAGGGGCCTCCTCAGCTCTGAATGCAGGCTCAGGCCCTGCCCAGGAGCCCCTCAGGCCCTTCCTAGGCTGCTCAGGGCCCACACGGGGCCTACCTCGGAGTGAACTGGGTGCCCTATGATGTTTACCAGACCCAGGCCACTGGTGCCTAGTATGCAAATTAACTGCCATCTTAGTTGGGTTAATTTGCATATTTGCTCCTGATTGGCTGGTGGGCGTGGATGGGGTGGCTGGTGGGTGTGGATGGTAGGTGTAGTGGAGGTATGGTCAATTTGCATGTTTCTCTTTTATTAGATTAGATTGTATTATTTTTCATGCAAACAGCTGTAAACCTGCTTTTGCCATACTCTGTAGTTCTGAGTCTATTTCTATCAGACATTCACTCAGTTTCAGAAGAGTGAAATTTATTGTTTTTTGCAGGTCATGTCCAAACTTAAATTTTAATTTTACATTCAACTTTGAAGTTGTTCACATTGTGATCTAGCATTGTTAACTGAGCTCTTTCAGCTGTTTTTTATTTTACTTTAAGTAATTTTTTATTTTTCAATTATAGTTGACACAATATTAGTTTCAGTTGTATAAACCAGTGATTAAACCTTATACAGGATGGGGCAAGAGTAAGTTTACAGTTGTGAGTGTGCAAAACATAGAGATTATTTTTGTATTATTATTTATTAATTATTGTATTATTTCCCATATAAGCTATTTACTGCTTCACTAGGTTTTCCTTTTTAACTGTGAAACTCCCTGCTTTAGTGGTATATGTGCTGCTTTATATGACAAACAACCTTTGTTTTACTCCCAGAGTCCTCACTGGTCAAGGTAACAAACTCAGCATAGAATCTATAATAATAAAAGTGTAATATGCTAATTAGACCAGATGCCCTTCTGGATGACCTTCCAGACGAAGCAGGGGCTGCGGGGCAAGCCCAGGTCCTGGGTGCCAGAGGGAAGCCTGGGTCTTGGGTGCAGAGGGCAGCCAGTGCTGACAGCTGGGGAAAGGAAGGCCTACTCTTGCACAAATTTCGTGTATCAGACCTCTAGTTAATTATAAAACCCAAATTATTCAGACGAAAGATCATTTAGAGATAGGACCTCTGCTGCTCTAGTTCCTATGTAGTTTGAACTCTTTTATTCCATTGGGTGGTACAAATACTGAAGGTCAGTGTGACATTGCCACAAGATCTATCACATGCTTCCCATATTCAGACAAAGGAGAGAATGGGAGGTAAAGGCAGAAATGGTATGTGTGGAGTAAGACATATCAAAGGTCTGTGGAGTTTGGACAAAAATGACAAGCTGAAGGAGGACAGATGGTGGGTCAGGAATAGTGTTTACAATTCCAAAGCATTTCCAGAGGGATGGATTGTATTGCCCAGTATTTTATGGACCTGATCAATTTCTTAATCCTGTTCTTATAGACTAAGTTCAGACTATAGAAAAGAGTGGAAGAGGTTTTTTATAAAATAAATTGCAGGAAAATTATATTCACTTCACCAAAATTGAGCTTACAGTGGAGTGAATATGAGGGAACATGTTAATATAAAGTAAGAGCACATCATGACCTGGACTCCAGCTGAAATCAGATCTTCATCCAGAGGTGCTGGGTTATGGAAATCGAAGGTAGGGCAGATTTTCATCCACTTTCACTTTTTTTTCTGATCCATTTTGACTTATTATTGACTTTGACATTGAGGCCTCTATTCTGGGTTCCCTCCCCATTCCTTCTTTGCTAACAGACCTGTATTTTGCTCACCTTCATGTAAATGGTCAGATCCTTCAGGAGGGGCTGAATCATCCTCAGTCCCCAAGGATGAAATTACTATCTCAATGAATTGGTGTACTCAAACCCTGGACATTAAAGTGCTTACAAACAGTGAGTCCTGAGGGGATGTCTGCTGAAGACTCTCTGAGAGCAGACTTACTAGTAGGCAAAACACTATTGTGAGTGCTTTTGGCATCTGAACTAGGGATTCAATTGCAACCATGAGCTGCTTGGCCCAGGGACCTGGACAACACATTGAGGATGCAGAAGGACTGAAGGCACCTGGGTCCTGGTAACAGTGTTGAGGCCATCCAGACTTTGTTATGTGAAAGAGAAATGCCCTTATAATTTAAGATACTTTTCATTGGGCTTTCTATTATTTCAGCTGCAAGTATTCTTCTGCTACTGCCGGTGTTTAGTCTAGGTATTCTCAGTAAACAGACCCCTCAATCTATTTTATATGCTTATTTGCAGCAGAAAAAGAAAATTTAAATGTATCTTGTAAACCAATAAGATTTTTCAGTGATTTAATTAACAGAAAACACAATAGTCTGATGGCTTTTCTGTTTTTCCAAACCAATGCTATTTTAATGTCTCTTCTTTACCCATGTCTTCATATTCCAGAAATACCATGCTTCCCTCTCATTGACAAAACATTTCTTTTCAAGCTCAACATTGTATTTCCATTCAAAATAAGAATAAAGTTTACCACTTTTAGGAAAAGAGATATGTAAAACACAGAAATTCTTAGAGTTAAAAGGGACTTTAAAAACAAATGGCAAATAGGGGCAGAGGAGAATTACAAATATTGCATAGAAGCAACAGATATTTTTATTATATGAAGGGTTAACACCGATTAGCAAGGAATAAATGGGCAAAGGGTATGCACAGGAATTCTCAAAAAATATATGTAAAAACCCAATAAACATATATTTAATGCTTTAAACCTCATCAATCAATCAATAGAATACAAATTAAAGAGTGATACTACTTTTACACATCAAACTGTCAATGCCTGAAAAGGATGATGACACCTAGTGCTGGCAAGAGTGTGTGTGAAATGGCCAGGTCATACACTTATACAAATCTTCCGTAGGGTGGTTTGGAATTGTTTATCAAAGGCTTAGACATATTTTAGTCTTAGAAGTACGAACACTTTCTGAGAAAATTATTAGAGAATCATGCAGTATTTTCTTGTGTTAGGATGTTCTATTTAGTGTTATTTGTAACATTTTAAAAAATGAAATTATTAACTGCATAACATTAGCGTTAAATAAACTATGGTATATCCCTGAATGTAAGAGAATGCTAAATACAAATAATCCTTATTTCAGTCTCACCTTCACCCCCCCCATTCCAGAGGTACCTGTCTCTATCATTATCTGAGTGGTTGGGGCCTCTTTTGTGTAAATATGGTTGTCTGTCTTTCTTCAGTGGGAGCTCAGGGTTCAGTGTTCTTTGGTCTCTCTAAGTCAGTTACCAGTCATTCTTTTACATTTGAGCTTGCGAAATTCAGTTGCACGCATCTCTATTTCCATTCTTTTTTCTTTTAGGTCCTTAGAAAATTCCCCGTCATTTCAGTGGTGCTTGGGGCAGAAAGAGAGTTCAATGTGTCTTTTCAATCCATTATATTTCACTAGCAGTTCATATCCTAAGCTTTTTGAAAAGTTGATTGGCAGAGGCTGCTTGCAAGTTTTCAATGAAAGGGATTTTTATTTTTTCATTTATACATTTACTCAGAGCAGATGTTCTAGAACCTTCAGTATCACATGGTATGTTATGGTGGGAAAGAGGACAGACAGACTCACTTCCTATTCTGAGTTAGAGATTTTTACAGTGATTTAGTGGGACATCTCTTTTGGGTTTTGTTTATAGATTCTCTGTTTACAAAGGATTTTCAGATGTGTCGCTGGAAGTTGGGGTCCGAGAGAAAATCCAGGCAGTAAGTAGAGACATGAATCTGGCTGGTTCTCTCTGGCTCTTCCTCTAGCAGTGGTTCTCAACCTTCTGGCCCTTTAAATACAGTTCCTCATGTTGTGATCCAACCATAAAATTAATTTCGTTGCTACTTCATAACTGTAATGTTGCTACTGTTATGAATCGTAATGTAAATATCTGATATGCAGGATGGTCTTAGGCGACCCCTGTGAAAGTCATTTCAACCGTCAAGGGGGTCACGACCCACAGGTTGAGAACCGCTGCTCTAAGGGTTCTCCAGGGCTTGTTTTCCCAGACATGACCAGTCACATCTGAATCCCCAGAGCGGACACAATGTAGGCTGAGGCTTGGATTCCCGTTACATTGATTTATTTAGAAGGAGACTTTCAGATCATTTAGCTAACTTCTTCATTTTACAGGAAAGCCTCTAAGATCCAGGAAGTTTAAATAACTTTATTAAGGTCACAGACTAAGTAAGTGGTAGAATCTCATGACTGGAGGTGTAACCAAGAAAGTATAACACAAACTTGATATTCCATAAGAAAAGGATATTAAGAAAACAAGGAAAGTTACCTCACTGCATAAGATAGGAAAGGCAAGAGGAAATTTGCTTAGCTGATTTTAACTCTATAAAGGTAATGCCATGAAATGTGATCTTCACATATTATCTGCTTCCTTCTATCCAGCAACAAAATCTTAAGACAAAATAGCTCATGTTTGTCAGAGGCTAGAAATTTTAGTCCACATTAATGCTTGAGAAATGGAGGCTTTTAAAGCATACTACTCCTGGATATTTTTGCTTCCTCAAATCTAGTCCCTCGTTGAGTAAGTAAAGTCTTCCCATCTCCTCTTCTTTCTGATGATCATACATTGTTATCCATTTACAGTAGCTATTTCTTGCATTTATCTATCCATTTCTCTTTTTCCTGCAATAGCTCTAATCTTCACTTTGGAATGCAGCTCGGCTTACTCTCCACCCATGTGGTCTGGGGAATACGTAGCTGAGTGGTTGGGTAAGATATGGGCTTTTGATCCCAACTATTGCTTAACATTTCTAGTAGTGAAAGGAGGGCCAAGAAATGAAGAGATAGGAACATCATGCTGATGCTTTATTTGAGCTGTTGAACAACTGCACCTGAAACCACAAAACTCAGTTATGAATTCCACAAACTGGTAAAGTTACCCCCTCTTTTTTTCTTAGCCCAGCTTCAATGGGGAGAATAGTTTCTGTCACTTGCAAACAAAGGAATCCTAACTGTTAAACTATTGGTACAAACACATAAATGCACACTTATTTCTTCAGTATAAATATTAATTCATAGGAACAATGTAATCTGTTTCAAATTAAGAAAGGATATATTTTACTGCAATGGGTATAGAACTTTACATTATGAGACTGAGAATGCCAACACTTATTTTGTTCATTTTTGAGCTTCTGAATCTTGTCCAAATGCCTACAGGAGTGTAGAAACTGTGCCCTGTCAATACAGTTTTCAAATGACAAGATCATCTGCTATACCAATGACCATTTCATAACATTTCAAAGTCATGATACAAAGTGTTGAAATTACAATCTCTTTATAGAATGTCTGGTCACAGTCTAAATCTTGTTTTCACACTTTCTTCAAGTGAAAAGACAGCATTAGCAGAAAGTGCTTATTATGTTCAGGGCCCCAAAAGCCATCCACCACCCAGCCCTGGGGTAGGAAACAGTTATACTTTTAGTATGTCAGTAGCCAATTGTTTTTTAATCTACAATTTTTAAGTCTCTAAACCCTAATATACCTATCCCATTTTGTTTAAAGAACTGACCAAAGTGACAAAAGAAGTTCCCACCACCCTTTGCGAGAAGTTTTAGAGTCCAGACAACCTCCAAAAGGCCAGAGGAGCTGCTCAACCACAGAATGAAGAGAGATCTCTAAATTTTGTAGACCCATTAGCCTACTGTACACTCAGGAAATACTGAAGATTTACCAGAATCAAGTATGGTTTTTAGCACTAGCATATATTAAATGATATACACCTGGAGAAGCCCTCCAAGAACTAAGTTCCAAAATGTTCATTGTCTTATGAATTGAGACCTCCTTGTGTTTGGGATAAAGTGATGCAATTCTTTCACGGTTGTCCTAGCAACCAGACATGGAGTGAGGACAAGTCCCAAGTGTGTCTTCAGAGCCTCTGCAATGGCAGACACCATGCGACACAAAAGAGATTCTTTAGACAGTGGTTCTCAACCTTCCTAATGTCGTGACCCTTTAATACAGTTCCTCATGTTGTGGTGACCCCAACCATAAAATTATTTTCGTTGCTACTTCATAACTGTAATTTTGTTACTATTATGAATCATAATTTAAATATTGATATGTAGCATGTATTTAGGTGACCCCTGTGAAAGGGTCGTTCGACCCCCAAAGGGGTTGTGACCAGCAGGTTGAGAACCGCTGCTTTAGGAGCTTAGTTCCTTCCATGTACTCAGACTTTTCATTTCTAAAAGTATCCTCATCTAAGCATGCTTAGAAACATCACCATGAATTCTGTGACTACTCTACAGAAATGTAGTTAAAGGAAATCAACTGAGTAAGCCTTTTCTTCCCCAGATAGAACTGAGGCAAAGAACGGTTATTTCTTCTCTGCCGTGGAGGTTGAGATCTAGATCTAGGCACAAAATTAATGCCTAAGGCGAGGGTTCTCTGAGAGCTGTTCCCAGACTAGCAGCATCAGCATCACGGAGGAGCTGGTAAGAAATGCAAATTCATGGCCCTTCCCAGACATCCCGGGTCTGAGTTTGTGGGGTGGGGCCAGCAGTTTGTGTCTGAACAAGCCTCCATGGGATTCTGATTCAGCCGAAGTCTGAGGCCCACTGCCCTAAGCGTCTGCAGTGAGCTGGTCCTCTGGGGAGAAGCAGGCCATTAAGCTCCTGCCTTTTAAAACAGCTTCTTTGTGAGAGGATGGTCTGGGCTGTTCAGCTGAATGCAGGGAGGTCAGCAGAAACCCTGCCTGCAGCAGGTCCCTCGATGTCTTCAATTCCCAGGTGAGGTCAGCAGGCTCCAGGTGGCCTGAAAGAACAGGAGCTCCAGGATCAGAGCTTTCAGAGTTCAAGTGAACCAACATTCTTTTAAGCATATTCTAGAAAAAATAAAATCCAAAAATCTATAAAGTTCAAAAGAGACCAAATCTAGTTATTCTCTTCAGTTTATCACTTAGTTACTGCACATGATTGTGTGAGTTGTTACTTCCACGTGAGTAGTTCTTTGTGCTGTGGGAAAGCAGCCCTCAGGCAGAGATGGCCCCTGGCTCCCACCTAAGGGGATGGAACTTTTTTTGTCACTTTGATCAGTTCTTTAAACAACCCGGGGTATGTATATTAGAATTTGGAGATTTAAAAATTCTAGATAAAAAAATAAAAGACTACCAATGTACTAAAAGTATAACTATTTCCTACCCCAGGACTGGGTGGCGGATGGCTTACTGGGCCCTGAATTATTTCTGCCAATGATGTATTTTCACTTGAAGAAAGAATGAAAACCAGGTTCAGACTGTGACCAGACATTCTGAGTGCTCAAACACATCAAGAACTCGGCCCTGGAGCTTCTGTCTTGTCTCAGCCCTGGTGCCATTCTTGGAGAGCAGCTGCTGTTTCGATGTGCCCTGTTTTATGGCATGGAGGTAGGACATTAACAAGTAGTGTTTCCACTCCCTGTTTCTATAACTTCGGAGCACCTAAACCCAGTACCTCTGGCAGTGGTGGTGGTAGTGGGGGGGAGAGGGCTGTCAGAAGCTCCAGGGCTAAGTCCTGGGGCTCTTCCTCTTACTAAGCATCTCACATTTCTCTTAGATGCGGTTGTGTTTTATAACCACCATCTATGCCACCTGACTCGGCTTCTCCTTTAATTAGAGTATGCAGTCTGCTTTCAGCAATTGGAATTCGGGCCTATAGAAGAAATAAAAACTTGGCAATGAGACTAACCTGGCTTCAAATGCTGGATCCAGCAGTGATCAAAGGTAAGACTTCTGGCAAGTTGATGAACTTGCTTAAGCCTTAATTTTCTCATCTGTAAAATGTATGACTATAATTTCCATACTGCAGGAGCCCCGAGAAGAGGAAATGAGAAACTGTGAGCAAAATTATTTATATTTATATATGTATATATTTAATAAAGAGGTGTTATTTAATAATACTTTCCAGGGAATTCATCTGTTTTTTAGCCCTAGGAAAAAGTTGTTTTCAGGCTTCTTCCAAAATTTTTCTTTCCAAATGAAGTAAGGAAGGAAAGAAAAGAAAGTTATAATATCTGATATAATAATTAGAATCTCCCTGGGTGGCAGGTATTATATAATCTAAAATTTACAGGTGAGGCTGCCTCAGAGAAATAAGAGGAACAAATTCCTAAGCCTCCAAGCCTCAGCTCACTCTCAAGGGACAACCCTGGCTCTGATAGTCCCCGCTACCATAAAAACTGTAGCAATTTGAACTCAATGGAGATGTGGAGCTTCCCACACACACCAGGGAGGTTCTAGCTGCAAAGTTTAAGCAGATGTGAACCCAGGGTTGAAAGGCCACCGAGTTCCAGGTTCCCTGTACTGGTCTCCCCAAACATCAGGGTTTTCATGCTACAAATGATAACTTAGTGCTTTCACCTCTAATCAAGTAAACCATGTTCCAGTTACTGTCCTAGAAGAGTGTTGTCTGAAAAACAGAGACCTAAAAAAACCTGTCTGCCCTTTGTGGCGACACAAGTCCTGGTTCAACTTTTAATGGCCTTAGTCATGCTGTAGGAGTTATGGTGACTAAAACATTGTTTTGAATGTCAAACATGATTCCAGCCCAGATATGGCACCAGAACAAGACTATTAAAACGTGACTCTATGTGTGTTGCAAGAGTGGACTTGGTATTCTGGGGCCTGAGAGAGCTGAAGATCAAATCAAATCCCCAGGTCGTTGATTACAACACATGCACTGAATACAGGAAATGGTCCTGGGAAAGATCCCAATCCTGTTTGCAGTGTCCTGAGTCCATTTAGGGCAAAATTCGTCAACCACTTTACAGAGACACTGTTCACAGACTATAGAGAGCCTAGGAATTGAAAACGAGCACACTCAGTGCAAACCAGGATTGTAGATCCTTTTTGACTTGTCAGAGGAACCATGGAAAATAAACAATCCTCGGGTAATCTAATATTGCAACAAAATTAGCTGTATCTTTGCTTTCTATACAAGGTCAGAGCACAGAAGACAGGCTTCTCTTTTTCCTGTGAAAAGTCAAATGATTTAACAATTCCCAAAGATACCAGTTTCTTTGTACACCAGGGAGATCCACAAATTTGGCTGGTCTTTTCAAAGCATATGCATACAAAGTGGTATTATTTCATATATAGGTGTGGCCATCATTGTGTCTGGGTGTGTACATAATCACCCTAAAGGTAACAATTTCCATGGAATAAACAGACTAATAGCAATGAAAGAAGACAAGAAGACGCCCTAGTAATATAGTTTTTATTGGCTCTTTCCTTCACTCACTGCCTTGACAGAAAAATATCTGCCTAATCTCATAGTAGGTTCGGCTCTGTGGTCAGTCTTATTTGTAACCCTGGGACACCCTCCACACCATAGCCAGTCTTGTCAGATTGAGCCTGTTTAGGAAGCAGCTTCTGGGGGATTTCTTCCTGGCTGCCTTCCCAGTGCCACGGGGAGCTGGGCAATTCCACTGCCATGGCCGTCCAGGTGGAGGGAAATCCTTGACAAACCATGCTAAGCAGCGAAGGAGCATTCCAGTGATTTAGGGGGATTTCCAGAGTTTCTAAAACCTGCCTAGAGTTCCAAAATGCAAAAAGGCAGTGAAGAGCTGGTGAGCATTACTGGGCATGAGGTAAAGAAGAAACTCTTGCCATGTTAACATCCATCATTAAAGCAAATAGGATGAGTTATGTTTTCCAGAAATGGCTCTTTGGAAAGATTTGATGCACAGCAGTCCTCCATCCTAACTGACGTTTCCCTTGCATTCTAACATACTGTCTCAGAGACACATCAGCTCATGACTTCACAGAAAAATAGTGTGTGCTTAAAAGTTTTGTGTGAGCCCCGCTGGTATGGGTCAGTCAGTTGAGCGTTGTCCCATGCACCAGGAGGTTGCAGGCTTGATCCCTCAGTAGCGGGCATGCAGGAGGCAGCCGACAGATGTTTCTCTCTCATCAATGTTTCTCACTCTGCAGATGTCCTTTGCCACAGAGCTGCCCCAGTTGCGGGCCCGGCTGGGGAGGGATTGTAGGAGGTTGGCTCTAGGGTATGTCCAGCCCGTCTTGCCCAGTCCTGTTGCCGGCCACCTTCTAATTAATTTCCTTTCAATGTGCACCAATTGGTGCACTGGGGCACTAGTTTTAAAATAAGTAAATAAAAAATAAAGGGTTTTTTGATGTGTAAAAGGTTGAAGTTATAGCAAAATCCTTGCTGCATTAATGGTACTATATCAGAAGCCAGCTGTTTGGGATATCCATTAGGCTCAGGCTTCGTTTAAATGGTGAGTTTTGCTGGCTTTCCTTTAGGTTCAGCTTGAATGTCCTCCCTCAGAGATGCATTTACTGCTCATTTAATTATAACTAGCCCTCTCTTGACTCAATATATTTTTCTTCATAGCAAATCAGAAGCTATTTTATTTATTTCTTGCTCTAAAATGCAAGCAAGACCTGTGAAAATAGGAACTGCAGACAGTCACTCTAGTTCATAGTTTTGTTCCCAAAACTTCACAGAATACCTGCTACATACATAGTAGGCAACATAAATAAATAGTTGTTGAATTAAAGGTCAAAATGAGGCTGACTTTTGGTTAGAACACGAATATGTACCTCTATAATAGTGTCTTGAAAAGAAAACTAAAAAAGGAAATATGCCAGATAAGTTAATTTCTAAGGTAAAGATTAGATGGTCTCACCAGTAAGGGATAAAACTTAAGTATAACACATTTATTTAAATCTGGGTATTTAGCATATAGGGGTTTGTGTGTGTGTGTGTGTGTTGGGGGTGAATTTCCTCATATTATTTCTTTGGGGTGGATATATAGAGTTACAGAAAAATCATGTCCATATGTCTACTTCCTTTGGCGCTGAATCCATACCACATAGGGCCTAGCATGTGTGGTGTATCCAGTCAGAATGTAGGGCATGTGGCATGATCACTTTGATAATTACTTTATCCCAGTAAGAGATAGAGTTTCTGTTAACAGTAAGAGTTTAGAGCAGAAGGAAACTATGCATTATCTTTTAGGGTCTCTATCTCCTAGAATATAGGTGAGCCACGGGCTTGTCCTGCGGCAATTCCCAACATGGAATTGAGGAAAAACAATTCTTCATAAAGCCCATAGTGTGTATCAGACATCTTCCACCCTTAATATAATTCAGTTTCATGATAATATGTAGGGTACATGCTATCTTCTTTTCTAAAGGGAGAAACTGAGGGTCAGTGACATTAGCCCAAGGCCTTGGGCATTAAAGTGAAGGTTCTCTGGTTCCAGAACTTTGACAAGAGATCAGGACGAAGGCGTAATGAGTGACCCTCTCTCCTGGGTGTTAGGCAGAGTGAGTGGGGGCTCCGTACTATTTGGTTGCCAAGGACAAGAGCACCTTCATAGAAGGCCTAGTGTGTTTGTTTTGGTTCGGTTTTGAATTTATGCAGTTCTACTGGGAGTTAGTACTAGCCTGTGTTTTAATTTTAGTTTTATTTTTAACTAACTCAATCCCAAGAAGCAAGTTTGAAATCGAGCATTCAAAGAATGTGCAGAAGTTAGGCCACTGAAGTAGAAACTCCTGATTTTCTAATCTATAAAGTGGACACAATTGTACCCAGTGTTCATGGCACTATTATGGAGCTTAAATTAAGAAAGCGGGAGCAAAAATGCTTTGAAAAGCATCGTATTTTATCCAATGGAAGATTATTTTTTCTTCCATTTAAAATTTTCTAAGTTAATTAAACACACAAATAATTAAGTTTCCAACCATTATTCCTGAAGGAGATCAAAGGTTGGTAGTTTTAAATTTGGAAAAAGCCACTTTCTCATCTAGTACCCTTTTATTTGCACTTTCTGATTATCTAATGAATACATGCCAGCAGTTTCTTCACATTAGAGCTGCTGTATTTTTTTCCTCTTCTGGTGGCCTCTTAGAGCTAATTGTGTTTAAGGGGGGAAATCAGATATTTAGAAAGCCCACGGGTCTGAACTCATTAACGGGCCCTTCTGCTTTTATTGCATGCTGCAGGAGAGTTGTAAGCATGTCATTTCTACTCCTTGTCCCTCACTTTAAAAAAACTTGGACAAAGACCAAGCCGCACGTACACACTGTAGCTCATCACAAGCCTGCACCAGTTTGGCTCACGGTGTGCACTTTGTTTTCAGATTCTCTTAATACTTTAAGCACTTAACTGGAGTCTCCCTTCATTCCAAGCTCGAACCTGTGGTTTCAGGCAGAAGCAGCCCCCTGACATTTAGTGCCCCTGCCTGAGTTGATAAGGCTGCCTGGAGCCTCTCAACTCCTTTAAGTGCTAAATGTCAAGCTGGAATTGGGTGCCTCATGCTGAACAATGTGGGTTGTTTTAAAATGATCACTTAATACAAAGAGGTTCCCAAGCACACTAATGCTAGGGGTATTTAAACAAGGGAATGGGGGGTGTCTTTAAAATACCTTTTTAGTTGGCAACTTAATAATCTCCCTCTTGTTCAAATATTATTTACACCACACTACATCTGATACGCTCCGAAAGTTAAACAAGCCATTCAGGAAAATGGGATTGAGTTGTGACAAGGTGAATAGAGGCCCTAAAAAGTCTGGAGCTCATGTTTTCATATATGGTAAGATACACCTTAGCATATCTTTTGTCAGTACTGCTCAGGAGACTCTGAGGAATGTTGCTTGTGGATTCACAGGAGAATGAGACACATCCAATTGCATCTATTAGTCAAGCCTCTGAATATAGAAAGAGCAATTTCTGCATGAAATTCATTTCTTTTTTCCCCTCTCTCTTCTTAATGCTCTGAAAAGAAAGAACTAGAAGAATGATCATCTATATGCAAAAGATCCATTGGCTGCCTCCGTCCCCCTCTCCCCGCAAAATGGAACAGAGATAAGCCCAGGAACACTCCTGCTAGTGAAGTCTGGGAGATGTCCAGGGAAAATCTATGGCCCTTGCCCAGGCCTAGAGCCACCACCACGTGAAACTGATGGACAGTCACTGCATCACCACCCTCCTGCAATGGTGGTCACCTTGTACAACTACAGCTTCCCAGATACAGGTTCTCTCCTATTCCCCCCGCCCCCCACGAACTATATAAGGGTGTCCCAAAATTCACGCAAGAAGTAATTTTGATAGAAAACACAGGTTTATAATTAAAATTTGTAAATTTTTTATTGA
>NW_006296285.1:531238-543960 GCF_000327345.1 Myotis davidii
CCTGTGTTTTCTATCAAAATTACTTCTTGCGTGAATTTTGGGACACCCTTTATATTCTCAATCACTCAGTGACTCTTATTTTCAATCCTTGACTTTAAAGTCTCTAATAAGTTCAGAATATCATAATCTAAGACCTATCATTCATATAGTTTAGGAGATTCTTAAATTCTGAGCCTAAATAAAAAGTAAGTTCTCTCTCTCTCTTTCTCTCTCTCTCTCTCTCTCTCTCTCTCTCTCTCTCTCTTTCACACACACACACACACACACACACACCTATTTCACCTTGAGAAGAGAAACAAAGCTTTATAGTACAGAGTCTTTGGCTGGGGCTTCCTAGCATATCAGATGTAAGAAAAACATGTGAAAAGTCTCTTCCATCTCCTGGGTGTGTGGGAAAGTCTACCTATTTTATGTTCTGTAGGCAAAGCCTCTGGTAACAGATGGTGGAGGGAGAGAAGTAGGATAGGAGAAAGAGCTAGGTACTAGAAAATAGGCAATTGGCCTCAGGCCTGAGGTTCCCAAAAGCTTGGCCCATGATCTTGAACAAATCTCTGGGTATTTGTTTTCTTTTGTCAAATAAGGACATAGGATCCTATCAACGCCCTCCATCCAGATGCCTGGTGTCACTGTGAGAACAAAAGTGGTCAGAGTAGGGCACTGCCCTTGCTGACTCAAGGTATGTCACGTTTGGATCACCCTTCCTGTTGAATGAGACCCTGCGCTGCCTCAAAGACCAGAAGGTTGTGAGAATGGAGAACTCTAAGGCACATCCAGGAGGTCTTGTCTTCCTGGTCGTGGGCTGCTGTTAATGTTACTATTACCAATAACAGCTCTCTCAGGAATACTCCCCTTCAGAGTTGGAGTGCTTTTATATAGGGTCTCTCACCTGAGCCCCAAATCCTGGTCCTCTGGCCAAAGCAAAAAACCCACCTTCACTGCTTTCTGTCCCAGGTGGGCCCAACATTCCTGAGGGTAAGGAGCATGAGCCTGGACACCTCGTGGCTATCAGCTTGAGTCCCTTCCTTCACACCCATGACTGGATGGGGAATTGCAAGTGACTTAGAGCACACAGCCCATCCCCTCAGCTCCTCAGGCTCAGGGTCACTCGTCAGGCCCACCAATGGTCTTGTGGAATGGAGTGCTGGCTTTGTGGCCAAGGCCTGGGACTCCTAGCTTACAGGCTTCTGGTCTTTCCAGCTTAATCTATAGCATTACTGCAGTCACTGTAAGCAAGGGTGTGAAGCCCCAATGGCTTCAATTTCATCATTGGAACTGAGGACTAACACTGAATTGGTAATGGGAGGAAAAGCAGGGTTCCGTCAGGAAAGAGGGCAATTTTCTACTCATTGGCACCTAGAAGAGGCCTCCAGCGATGGCTGGCAGCTTTTGAAAATCCTTCCCAGATGCTGGCATGAGGATTTGCCGGGCCTATGTAGAAGTCATTTGATGCTGGGGGGCTGTGGAGTAATTGTGAAAACAGTTTCAACAGTCTTGATGGCACCGGACCTGTTTTCAGTTTATAAACCAGGTAGGAGCAAACCTATATGCACTGCTCTCTCATGGTGGGAGCTGCTGCTAGTGAATCTCAAGGGAATGAAGTGTGTGCTGTCAGCTTGCACCATTTCCCCCCAAAGATGCAGGATGATAATCTTGTTTTTCAGGGCCTCTGCCTATGGCTGTGTCTCTGCCCGTCCATAACTGGGCCCACCAGTGCCACACCAGGAGGAGCAGGCCAAGCTGGATTCTGTTCTGCTGCCCATATCTGTATCCCATCCGTTGATGCTGCCCAGGCAATATGTCTTCAACCAGTTTTCTTGGGCCTCAACTCCTCCTCAAAGAGCAGTTACTGGAGTTCCTTGTGCTCAGTTCCTCAGAGGTGTGGCCTGCTCCGCCCAGCCTAGCCCCATCCAGCTGTGTCCAGCCCAACACCACGGCCTGGGAATGTAGATGATGACCATGCCAGGGTCCAGGTCACCATTTAAAGGCACATGAGATTACAAAGTGACCCTGCTCAACTTGTTGAGAACATTTATACGTAAAACATTAACATATGGTGATTTTTAATATTAAGATATAAGAAAATATTCTATGAATATGGTTAAAAATCCCAGCACCATCGATTCATTGCCCTAATAAATAATTCTCCTTGGCCCTGAAAGTTGTTTTGCCCTCACTTGGACAAATAACTCTAATTCTAAGTAGGGTAGGTGTCACTTTCCATTCATTCTGTCTCCTTGGTGTCAGCTGAGGCACCAGGGAGGCACAATGTCTCTTTTATAATTTTCTCCATGGTCCAATGCTGCCAGCAAGAAAAATTATAACCTCTCCCGTCACTAAATCCAAAAGTCTGGTCCAATGACCTTTGCTTGAAGACTAAATTTCTCACCACTGCACCAAAAAAATCCAGCAGAGGGCTTTGATCATGAAAAGCATTAAAAGAAAACAACACACTAAACAAACAAACAAGTCAACCCAGCCCAGCCTGGGTAATGGGCGTCTCCTTTCATGTGGTTTCCTTTGCGCCTGCATGCTGTGACAGGTACAGGATGCCTCCGACTGCAGAACACTGAGACTGCATGTTTGAAGAGAGTGGAGAGCTGGGTTTAGAATCCACTGCAGGGCCCTGGCCCTCGCCTGTCAGCCGGCCTCACCCCAGCTGCACCCCAGTTGACAGCTCCCACCTCTCTGAGCTCATCATTGCAGGATGATTTCTGCAGCACATTCAAATGACTGTCCCGGAGCAGAGCGAAGGGGTGCCAGTGGGGCAGAGCACATGGGTGCCCACAGAGGTCCCCTGCCCCCTCCACAGCTGCAGTGGTTTTGTGTGCCCCTCAGATGCTCTCTGCTCTTCAGGGATGTTCCCGGCTGGCTGGGACTTCTGTTGGGTTGATCAAGAGTTGCTAGGAGCCTGAGCCAAGAGTGGCAAGGATAAGTGAAGGCTCCACCAAATTTTACTGTACTCTAGTTGAGGGAACTTTTGAACTGGTGTCTGGTTCTATGACAAGTGTATGGGGATATAAATGTAAAAAATTTCCCTAAAACGTGGGACACAGGCTACACTGCTTAGATACACATATTAGAGCATGATGTCCCAAGGGAAGAAGCATTTGTCTCCCCTTGTAACCCTGTGTTCATTGTCAGTTTGAGGTGCCTCAGGCATGGTATGTGCATCAGGTAAATGCCCATTGTGGGGTATCAGAGCAGCTTTCGTGTCCACAGGACCAGGCATGCTTTCTTTCACAAACATGAACCTCCTAGAGACTCTCAAATATTGGAAGGGACTCTTCAGTGGGAGGTCCTACCCGAGCAGACAGAGACACAAGTCAATGAGTTGATGTTCCATTGTTGATGTGTCTCCATTTGAGTCCCCAGGCCCCTGAGACCCTGGGGAGTGCCAGGCACAAGAATATTGGGAGCTAGTCACAGAGAGCAGCTGTGAGAAGCCATGATCCAACCTGGACCAATGGGTTAGACATATACACTCAGGTTCCTAGTACAACATAGAATAAAAAAATCATTATAGTAGGACTCCACTGCAGAGAACACAAAGGCCTTGACAGTGGAACTAATGCCAAGCATCCCCACAGCCCAGGAAATTGCAAACTGCCTTAGAAGAAAGGAACTCGGAAAGATGAAGAACTAAAGAGCTGGGAGAGGAGGAACTTCACAGAGAAAAGTGCTGCTGTGCTACTGAAGACCCCCAACCTGGGGAAAGAAAGGAGGACTTGCCCTCAAATCAAGGCATGCAATGGAGTTGGGCTTCAAGAAGACCCCATGAAGATGGACACATGTCCTCTGGAGTTTGGAGGATGGGTATTTGATTCTCTCCTTCAGTCAAGTGTGAGGGACCATAGTCTTCATGCCCAACAGCTCCAAGGAAGATAGTTTCATTGGGATGTGAGTTTATTTCCATCAACAGCATGGCAAAAACACCTGTGTTTTTCCTAATGCGCCTGAAGGGTCATTTTGAAAAGAATCTGACTTAGAAGAGAATTCTATTGGAGAGGTGAAGAGATTTGGGAGATCAGTGGAAATCCAGAAATCCAATGGCCCACCAGCATCAAGGAATCAGAGGTGGGGCTCCCAGCCAGAGAAAGGGCATACTTCACATATATTCTCACTGGGGGCCCCTGAGCCAGAGGACACCTGCATGCAAGACTGCCCTACACCTAATCCTCTCACTGTTGATCCAGCTAGGGAGAGGGCCAGAAACAGGGGCTGCTGAGAAAAGAGGAGGAATGAAAGAGCAACATCAGAGAGTTAAAGAAACCAGCCATCCCCACCTTCCTCACTGCAGGCTTTACAAGGGGAAACACTTTAACTCTCAATAAAATTTGGAGTTTTGATTACTATACAAGTCTAAACATATTAATTGCTGGAATGAGATTGTTTCCTGGGATTAAAAGTGCTTGGGAAAGTTATATCTGCTTAGGATTTCATCTAGGGACATTTAAAGAACTAATCCTCAGAAATACTTTAATGGAGACCGTTGAGAATTTCCTTTTTCTTTGTTGCACCTAGTAAGTTCTGCTCATTCTATAAAATACATCCCGAGAAGAAATCTCCTCACCAAATCTTCACAGTGATCATCCTGATCTATAAAATAAAAAGAAGGTAGCTGCGTTAGTTTGCTACCATAACAAAGTACCACAGGGTAGGGGACTTAAACAATAGAAATTTGCTGTCTCCCAGTTCTGGAGGCTGGAAGTCTGAGATCAAGGAGTTGGCAGGTTTGGTTTCTTCTGAGGCCCCTCTACCTGTATCTTCACATAGTTTTTCTTCTGTGCATGTCTATGTCTAAATTTTTGTTTTTATAGGGACACTAGTCACTTTGGATTATGAAGCACCTCATGACTTCATTGGTTACTTGAAAATTCTGTCTCCAAATACAATTACTCTCTCCATAACTACTTCCAAATGGAATTTTTTTAAAAGTTAAAAACATGACTCTCACAAAAATACAGAATGAACACATATAAATTTTTTATTAAATCATTAATAAAGAAATCAATAAGATGATAAAGCTGATTCTAAGAGCATTTTGAGAGTCAGGCCATTATACATATTTTGAAAAAAGTTAGGATTGCTATGTTAGATGCAAACTGGTTAATGTGCTATAGGGCATAAAACTATAATCTTTGGAGTGATCTTGTTCCCATAAAAGAATCTACAAGTTAACATGTAATTTTACAGTGTCTGGGTTCTAATCTATAATAATAAAAGCATAATATGCTAATTAGACCAGACAGCCGAACGACCTTGTAGGCATCATTCTGGATGTCCTTTCGAATGAAGCTGTGGTGGTGGGGGCCGAGGCAGAGGTGGTTAGGGGCGATCAAGCAGGCAGGTGAGCAGTTAGGGGTGATCAGGCAGGCAGACAGAGCAGTTGGGGTGATCGGGCAGGCAAGCAGAATAGTTAGGGGCGATCAGGCAGGCAGGCGAGTAGTTAGGGGTGATCAGGCAGACAGGCAGAGTGGTTGGGGGAGATCAGGCAAGCAGTTGAGCAGTTAGGGGCATCAGGCAGGAAGGCAGAATAGTTAGGGTGATCAGACAGGCAGGCGAGTGGTTAGGGGTGATCAGGCAGGGAAGCAGGCGAGCAGTTAGGAACCAGTGGTCCCAAATTGTGAGAGGAATGTCTGACTGTGGGATTGGGCCTAAAACAGCAATCAGACATCACCTGAGGGATCCTGGATTGTGCATGAATTTCATGCACTGGGCCTCTAGTCTATATAATAAAAGCCTAAGCGACCATTAAGGCAGAACGAGCAGAACAACCAATCACTATGATGCACACTGACCACCAGGGGGCAGACGCTCAACACAGGAGCTGCCCCCTGGTGGTCAGTGTACTCCCACAGGGGGAGCACTGCTCAGCCAGAAGCTGGGCTCATGGCTGGCGAGTGCAACTGCGGTGGCGGGAGCCTCTCCCACCTCTGAGCAGCGCTAAGTGGCAGTGAGCTGAACAGTAAGGAGCAGCAAGCAGGCGGGCAGTAAGGAGTGAGGAGTCCTGGACTGTGAGAGGGCACAGGCTGGGCTGAAGAACACCCTCCAGTGCACGAATTTTGTGCACCGGGCCTCTAGTCAAATAATAAGTAGCAAAGTAAAACACAAGTACATTCTAGATAATTAAATTATCTTCAGGAAGGCTCATAAAACAGGCTCCAGTATGACACAGAAGAGACTCACGTCACCTCCATTCATCTTATTTCTAAGTTTTTGATAATATGTCTGGACATTCATCATGAATGATTCCTTCCAACACTGGGGCCTCTCAGTTTTCTGTTTTTATTTCCTCTGATGACCTTGTTCCCCATTTACCCACATTCCATTTCTTCTCCCGAATGTTCTTATTTCCCAGACCATCATAATCCATTACTAGGAATCCCCCCAATTAATTATCTTAATTTAACCATCACATTTTCAGTCACCATCTCTTATTTTTCCAGTTCATTCCCTCTAGTTTCCTAACTCTAGTTTCTAAGCTCCAATAGGAACTATAATCCATTAGTCCCATCACCTCTGCATGTCTCTTATCACCCTCTTGTCTTCACATACCTCTTTACCCAGTTTAAATCCCATGTCCAATCATTATTCTCACTCGCTTTTAGAGGCCATCAAATTTTTTGCTCATTTATCACTTTGTCTCACTGCTTGGCTAAAACACAGCCATAATGCAGCTCTACTCCTAATTTATGCCTTTCCCTATGCAGCTAAATATTGCTGGTGAAAAATACCAGCATATTGACTTCTCTCACTTGAAATTCTTGATCATTAACCTCATGTGGACCCTTAGTGTTGCCAGGAAATCAAACTACATTTCCCAACCATGATCATTCTTACCCCACTCTCCTAAATCAGGGATCAGTGAGCATTTTTCTCTAAAGGGACAGATATAAATATTTTCAGCTTTGTAGGACATCATGTCTATCCAACAGCTATTCAGCTTTACAGCCCCATTGTGAAAGCAGCCACAAACTATACAGAAATGAATGGTGGTGGCTGGTAATCTGCTACTCCCTGTGCTCTAGATAACTAAAGCATTTCTTCTCTCTCTTCAAACTTCCAATACCTCCTGCACTATTCTTACTCTCCATTGAAATCCTATTCCACTGATAAAATAGAAGCAAACAGAAAAGAAAGTCCATGAATTCTCACCACCACATCTCCCAATCTACCTGCCTCTGTGCCCATTTGCTTTCTCTCAGGTGCCTGCAGACACACTGATTTGCTCAGGGAAAGGTCAATCCCTCCATTCAGGCACGGCCTCCCCTCTGCTCTCACAAACCCCAGAACACTCCTGCAGTACTTGTGTGTTTTCTCTTCTCATCATGTTTTCCCTCCCTTTTGAGTTCTCCCTGTGACCATACAAATGTATTGATATAGTTAGGATATATCAATCCTAACTTCTTGACCTCATTTTCCCTTCTAGCTACTATCTCATTTCTCTCCCTTTCTTTGCAGGAAAAAGTCTTTGGGATCACCCATTTTTCTGTCAGATTTCTGTCCTCTGATTCTCCTTTCAAATCACTGGGACCAAATTGTTGTCCTATCTATCACTTCAGGTAAACAACTCTGTCTGCGATGCTCTATGACTCACATTGCTGTGCCAAATGGCCATTTTCTGTCTTCATTTATTTCAACCCACCATGTATCCCTCCTCCATAAAACACTGAGTTTTGTTTTGTTTTTCACTTGACTTCTAGAACATGAGATTCCTTGTTTTCCTCTTGTTTTTTTGGCTTCTCCTGTGAACATTCTAGGAATCTTCCCACTTCAGAGCCCTTGTACTTAGTTCTCTGCTCCCAGTCCTGCTCCCTGGGTAGCACATGGCTCTCTCTTTCACCCTCTGCTACTTGAATGCCACCTTTTAATGAGGCTTTCTGTGATTACCTACCCAAAATCTCAACCCCTGTTCTCCCAACACTTCCTAGTCTTCTTCCATGCTCTACTTTTCTTTACTTAAATACTTAGCTCCATCTAACATACTATTTTACACATTTATCATGCCATCCTTATCTTGTTTAGTGTCTGCTTCCAAGAATGTTAAATATTTAACTATATTTTGCATGGGTTTTGTAACGATCAAATGAAGGTGATCTTTGTAAAATCTCAAGACAAAAGGTTTATTATGACAGCTACTGATATATTGGGGAAACCAAAGAAAGATCGGGTCAGCCAATGGATTTTTATTATACTTTTTCTTTACAAATCAGGAAGTAAATGAACTCCTTTCAAATACATTCATCTAGGGAGATGCAGACTTCTTTTTGTTTTATCTTCTGACCTTTGGGATCTTTAAAATTATTCTAAATTTCAGGTTAGCAAGTATGAGACTCCTCTGTTCAGATTATTTTTGGGACTGAAGTATGATTCCTGTGGCTCCCTATTGAAATCATACTCTAGACAAAAAATTGGTTCCCAGTTTTTTCCATGCAATTCTAGAATCATCTTTCTATGACTTCAAAAACGCTATTCAGTGCTAATAAACTGTCGATAGATATAATTGACTATGTCTGTTTATGTAACGCATCCATTTGGTAATAGGTTTCTCTTCTTCTGAGTTTGTTTTGGGGTATGGATATGGGATTCTGGCTGGGTCCTCTACAGTAAGCCTATTTTCCAGTGCCATTTTTATTGGCAGAAACTTTATATGCCAATCTAAATGGATTGATGAAATTATTTTTAAAATACTCTTGAAAGGTAATCAATAATACAGGTTTGAATTTATGTAGATCAGTTTTCTCAGTTCCCATCTAGTGATCCAGACTGCCAATCATGACTTTAAAACAGTAAATGCTTTTTTATACTACTAAAAAGAGGAGCCAGACAGCAGAAAAGAAAAGTTTGACTTCAAGCAGAAGTAAACATATTTTCACTAAAATATCAGAAGAGGGGCATAGATTCCTTGGAAAACTGAAAGAGTGCCTTTATGAGTGTGATGTGATCCCTCAAGAAAGCTGGACACTTGGCCTTTCCCAGGCTAAACCATAAGCTACAGTTCCATTTGAACCCTGCTTGTTTCTGGTGCTTGAGGACATCTCATGGAGCATGAGCACATGTGGTGTGATAATCAATTCAGTTAAAGGATTCTTCAAAATGATTGTGTGAGCTTTTATTTTATTTTACTTCCCAAAGAACTCTTTGGTTGACTGCATTTTTTCAATTTTCAGTTGACTGCCAGCAGTGACTTTTCTGAGTGGTTCTAATAGCAATTTTCTGATGAGGGAAGACAATCCTTCAGTTAAGCCTAGTTAGAACCCACTAATAAATTGTCTGATGAATTCTCCAGGTTTCTCTAACCTTGCCACCAGATTCTAAAGATGGTACACCTGTATTTCTTAGGGTTCTGCATCAAAAACAGGAAGCAATGCTGCTTAACTTAAAAGGGCATTTATTAGGAAGATCCTGCTCCCACAATCTACCAGGGGCTGAGGAACCAGGTCTAGGAGCATGCAGAAATGAAAGCAGCTCCAGAGGGACAAGGCGCTGGAAGCAGAACGATCTCATGATCCAAACAGTCTAGTTAGGAGGTCACCACTACAATGAATGGTCTCCCACGTTCTGTTCTTCTTTCTGTCATTCTCAAAGTCTACATAGTAGACTCCTTTGGAAGAGACTGAACCATGCTTGTATGTTGGGAGGGGTGAGGAAAACTCTGTATCCCTCAGATTTTGATAATGAAGAAGTACTTTATCATCAATATTTCACCTCTTGGAGGAATGTTGATAGGAAAGTGAGTGGATGCTGGCAGCCAAATATGATGCTTTATGTTACAGCACACTGCAGGAAACAAATCACTTACATTGTTAAACCAGAACTATCAGCTTACATACATTAATTCCTATTTAATGCTCCACAGATGATGAGTAGATTTTAAATCCTTAACCGTATTGATAATCTATTGCTACATAACAAAAATACTCCCAAAACTTTGTGCCTAAAACAACAGACATTTATGACCACACAATTTCTGTGAGTCAGCAGTCTAGGCATGGCTTAGTAGGGTTTTCAGCTTCTGGGTCTCTCACAAAGCTGTAATACAAGTATCAGCCAGGACCGAGGAAGATTCAGCTTCCAAGTTCACTTTCATGGTTGTTGGTGTGATTCCATTTCTTAAGGATTCAAAGCACTGGGGTTCTTAGTCCTTGATGCTCTTGGCTGGAGGACATGCTCAGTTCTTTGCAACATGGGCCTCTCCAACATGTCAACTTGCTTCATTAAAGCCAGCAAAAAAGTCTGCTAAGAAGAGGGGAGTCACAGTCTTTTGTAACCTCATCACAAAAGCAATAGTCCTCTGTGGTGCTGTATACTATTGGTTGGGAGGAAATTACTCAAGAAAAGGGGATTATTAAGGGTGTGAATACTAGGGATGATTTGGGGTCATCTTAGAGGCTGCCAACCACGTAAACACAATGATTGTGTTATATTAAGTTGTATTAAGCAGATGGACTTCTCTACTTCTCTCAATAACTTGATTAATTGTTTTGGGTTGTGCAGAGGATAGGTGTGAATCCCACATCAGCCACAAGAGTCAGGAGACAGTCTGCAGCAGTGTACACAGGCATATCCAAGAATGATAATATGCACTTTGACCAGAACACTGACTTCACTCAGGGCCTTTAATTCTACTGGCTTCCAGAACAGCAAGGAGTTCAGCCCATGGAACTACTAAAGCCATGAAACTCCAGGGTCTTTTCTGGAAACTTGAGTCCAGCTATATCCTTTGAGCTCACATTTCTTCCATGTTTGCTCAAGTAGAACACAAGTGCATCCAGTTATCTGATTTCTTCTGCACATTCATATTCATGCTATTTTGTTCTTCTTCTGCCATGCTCAACCTCCCTCCATTCCCAACCCCTGTACATCTCTTTGTCTTTGCAAATCTAAGCTCCATGGTAGACAAATTATCATCCTTAGTCTCCTCTCAGATACCTGTTGCCTCTGAAATGCTCTTTGCTCCTCAGAGTAACTAATTCTGCCACTTCCAACTTAATTACCATTGCCACAGGAAAGCTTCCCATGACTGTCAGGCCATATTAGGTAGGTTCTCGTGTTTTATATGTAGTCACAGTGTACACTAGAGTTTTTCTTACTTTAGTTGTCATACCTTTAAATAGCTACTGTGGTCATTTTTGGGTTTAGTAAATCCTTTCCCTGTATTATAAATCCATGAGAGTAAGGACTTTATGGTTTTTGTTGATCATTGAATCACCATCTGGCCCAGCGGCCTCAGAGATCACAGGTGGATGGAGCATTGTCTCTTTTCTTGTATTAAACAAATATTTTAGTTCCATTCCTCTTCTTGTATTTTAGAAAGCTTTTTTTTTTCTCTAAGGAGCCAGTTGCCCAGTAAACCACAAGAGAGAAAAGATATTAATTTTCCTGAGAGCTCAGAGGCCAGTAAACTGTTTCCTTCCTCTGCAGATCTGCCTCCAAATCATCACTCACCCATGCCCATAGAAAAATCACCATGCCTTGGAACTGTTGTCACCCATCTACACCACCATTCTTAACCCCTCCTAGCTGTACTCTGGATTTCTTAGTAATTTGCTCTTAGTCATCGAACTCTTTAGCATTTCACATGCATTGTCTTCTCCTGTACCCCAAATGCCTCACTCTTTAATTTCAGGACATCTGTACTCATTTACCCAGAAGGGTCTAATACCTCAGAGGAAAATGGGAAAGCACATCTGCAGCGGCTACATGGAATATCCAGCACCTCAGGCTCACTCATCCTTGACCTCTACTATTTCAACAATGGCCATCTTCCCTCCAGCCATGGCCACCCTGGATGTTCTTATCACCCACAACTGTCCTATCACTAAAACCTTAAACTGCAGTCTTCCTCCGCCCTTTTGATCATCACCCTTGCACTTCTGGTCTGCACACTTCCTGACCTTCATACTGTCTCTTCTTCTATCTCATCAAGGTATCAAATCTGTTGCACCATTGTTGCCATAGAAATTCATTTTATTTTATTTTTTCTATTCTATCTATGGTGTATCACTTAGTGAGGGCTCTGGAGTCAGACACCATCAGTTTGAATCTAGATAACAAAATATTTGACTTCTCTGAATTGCTATTTCTTCATCAGAAGATAAAGACAACAATATTATGTATTTCATAGAATTATTGAAGATTAAATGATCCTATATAATAAAGAGGTAATATGCAAATTGACTGCCATGCCCTTGCACAAGACGGCAGCCCCCATGTGGTCAAAGATGGGCAGCAGAAAATAGCCAGCAGGGGAGGGCAGTTGGGGGGGACTGGGCTGGCAGGGGAGCAGTTAGGCGTTGATCAGACTGGCAAGGGAGTGTTTAGGGGGTGATCAGGCTGGCAGGCAGAAGTGGTTAGGGGCAATCAGGCTTTCCACCTATCCATCCCTAGCACTCTGCACCAAACATAGGTGAGCAGTTGGGAGCCAGGAGTCTCAGATTGTGAGAGGGATGTCCAACTGCCGCTTTAGGCCCAATCTGGCAGTCAGATATCCCCCAAGGGGTCCCAGATTGGAGAGGTTGCAGGCTGGGCTGAGGGACACCCTCCCCCCAGTGCACGAATTTTGTACACTGGGCCTCTAGTATAATAATGAATGCAAATAACTTAGTAGAATTACCAACAATTAAAAAGTGTGCTATTACCGTTCAAGATAGTCAGGGTACATCAGTTTCTTTCCAATATCCTCTATCCCTTTCTCCTTATACTTTACTGCAGTTTATGTT
>NW_006296285.1:544053-544587 GCF_000327345.1 Myotis davidii
GCTCCAACAATCTCCTCTTTTAGCTATGTGCTCTCCACATGATTCTGAGCACATAGTGTGGCCCAACCTCACCCAAATTAGAAGCATCAAGAAACCTTCCTCAATTCTATGTCTCCTTTATCTTTTTAAAAAATTTCTTAACCAAAATTTTTGACTCTGTTTTGTCTTAATTATTCTATTGAAACAGATTTTACTGAATCATCACCGTCTTTCCAGCTTCTTAGGAAGGACAGCCTTTCCTTAGCCATAAAGTAGTTCCAGGGACCACCACATCCCAGGGTAATGAAAACCTACTCTTCATACATCCACAACAGAGACCATCTGCTTTAGAGTTGGGGCAGCTTTCTCAATGGAGAAACCTAGAATCGGTGGACATCTTTTTTTTTTAATTTTATTTTTTATTACAAAGGGTATTACATATGTGTCCATTTTTCCCCCCGCCCTAGACAGTCCCCTAGCCTCCCCTATTCCCCAGTGTCTTATGTCCATTGGTTATGCTTATATGCATGCATACAAGTCCTTTGGTTGATCTCT
>NW_006296285.1:545138-569286 GCF_000327345.1 Myotis davidii
AACATACAAATAGACCAATGGAACAGAACAGAGAACCCAGAAATCAACACAGGCCATTATGCTCAATTAATATTGGACAAAGGAGGCAAGAGCATACAATGGAGACAAGATAGTCTCTTCAATAAATGGTGTTAGGAAAACTGGACAGATACTTGCCAAAAAATGAAACTAGACCACCAAATTACACCATACACAAAAAAAACTCAAAATGGATAAAGGACTTAAATATATGACAGGAAACCATAAAAATTCCAGAAGAATCCAAAGGCAACAAAATCTCAGATATATGCCGAAGCAATTTATTCACTGATACAGCTCCTAGGACACTTGAAACTAAAGAGAAAATGAACAAATGGTACTACATCAAAATAAAAAGCTTCTGCACAGCAAAAGAAACCATCAACAAAACAACGAGAAAACCCACTGTGTGGGAAAACATATTTGCCAATGTCATATCTGATAAGGGCCTAATCTCCAAAATTTATAGGGAACTCACACAACTTAACAAAAGGAAGATAAACAATCCAATCAAAAAATGGGCAAAGGACCTAAATAAACACCTTTCAAAAGAGGACATTCAGAAAGGTGGACATCTTTTAAAGAAGATGGATTGACATGGGCGCGCGCGCGCGCGCGCCCACACACACACACACACACACACACACACACACACACACACACACACACCTTCATGCAGTCCTTGAATCCCCACTGTAGTATAACAGCATCAGGCCATCTTTTTATTACTTCTTTCACCTGCCAGGAAATCTCTTGATATTTACTTTAACTCAATTGAGTGTTTCTGAATGTGTGTGTGTCTGTGTATTAGGAGGGAAGGAGGACAAGGACAGAAGAGAGCCTGCTGTAGTGAGGCTGCTCTCCATTACCCATAAAGATGGTACAACCTTCCCTTATTGCAATCTCACTCAGCCCCCAAAATCCTTCCCAGACACCCTGGCCTGCTTATCTTGCTTTAAAATCACAGGGTGGAAGGAGGCAACCAGGCCTGAAGCTGTCTGTTGTCATCTCTACTATTTTGTGCCCAGACAGCGAGTCCTTTGAAAAAGAACCATGCCCACCGCTTTCCACCTTTCCATCCCTAGCACTCTGCACCAAACATAGTAGGAATTTAATTAAAATTTGTTGATAGATTAATTGCATTCTTACCTGGTCCTGTTGTAAAAGCTGAAGCCTGTCTCTATGACGCCTTACCTGCCAGCTTTAGAAGTCACCCCAGCTAGATAGTGAGAGAGGAAGCCAGAAGCCTGTGCCCAGAAACATTCACAAACCTTCCCAACTGTCATGGTCAAGAATAGAGGACTGAGGCTTGCCCATTCCCTTCCCCAGATCCATGCTCTCTGGCCTTCACACTGCCCCTCGTTCACCCATCTTGTGGTCCCTGCTTCTCTCAGCCTCAGGTGCAAATACCTTCCCCCATTCTCTCCAGACACTGTGGCTTCTGCATTCATTCAAACTCCTCTCCTCCTTTTCCTGACTGAACCTGCTAGAGGGCAATGGCCCCCTAACCTCACATAAAGGAATGACCCTGGATTGGGGATCAGGAGACCCAAGACCTGGCTCTGGGTCAAATACCAGGCTCAGAGACCTGTTCTTGCCTACCACTCCGCTCCTTTCCTATGAATAGCATCTGGATCTGCCCTTACGCAGTGAAAACTAGGCAGGACCTAAACTCCAGCCATTTGTTGCCTGAGCTTCTTATAAATCATCCAGATCTCTGGCCCCTCTCCTGCAGGTTTGGGTCCAGTGGGCCATGGTTGTAGCCTGGGATGTGTGTAGATAACAACCTATCTTGTAAAGAAAGTTTGGGAAGACTGGTTTAGGGACTCTGAAGTCCCATTCAGCTCCGACAGGGTCCTGCTTAAAACAGGACTTCGACTTCCAAACAGCAGCCAGAATCACAACCTCATGATTTTTGCCATATTTATGCACCCATGGACTTCATAGCTCCATGTCTTTCTTTAAGTTATCCTGCATTAAAAAATCTTCTTTAGCTTATCATCTCTAAAATCACAGCTTCGAGGTGCTATTTCCCCTCATGTATGTAAATATGGACATATAATTCAAATCTAAAATGTTAATTTCTATACCAACAAAAATCATTTCAAGCATTATCCCACCAGGATGTATGTAGTACACAAGAATTTTAAAATATTGATTAAAGCTCTAAGAACAGTTAACTTAGTTGGTGTCCCCTAAGGGACATTTAACCCCTTTTTACTCTGCAATCAGAATGCTGCAACCCATATCCCTGGGATGAGGGGAGCCTGCTGGGGAGGGTCTTGGCAGTTTCCAGAAGCTTTGTGCTGTGTGCTCAGGATGCTTATCTCTGAATTAAGTGGCTCAGAACGAATGAGGCTGACAGAAAAGCTCTGTTTAATCACAATCCCTAGTGCAGTTTCTGGTGCTGTTACTCTGGGAAAGGAGGAATGCACACCGACCTCGGTATTATACAGCAGTGCTCCTGGTATTGTCGAATCCGTCTTCTTTCCCCTTCAACGCGCGCAAGCGCGCCTGCGCACACACACACACACACACACACACACACACACACACACGTCTGCTTTTAAAAGAAACCCCAGTTAAGGTAAGCATGATACCTTAAAAGCCAAGCCTTATCTTTGCTCCCCATCAGGCTCCCTTAAAAGAGCTTGCTGTCTGGCTAGCAGTTCTCTAGGAATCTGTTTTCTTTGTGGCAGCTGCAGAACCTAATGAATCAAGCCAATAAACCATTTTTGACAACATCTGCTTCTTTTATTCCTTTCTCTCTCCAATCCCAGCCCCAATCTAAAAGCCTCAGACACCATCCCCTCCCACCACCATGGTGAAGGCAGTTTCTGTAACTTGTTAACGGTGCCATTCTTTAACAAATCTGAAGGCCTTGGCAGGGGCCCAGAGGCCAGGGATCAAGTTCTGCTTTGCAATCTACACATTGACCAAGTTCTTTACAGAACTTGGGCAACCCCTCCCAGCAGGGTGCAGGGTGCCTGGCAGGGCTGGCTGCCCCCAGATATGTCCTCCCATTGTTTGTCACCACCTCTGGCATTCAACCATTTGTCCCTTGAGCCATGTTTTAGCCTTCAGTGTTTTCTATCCAAAATTCAATCCCCAGAGACATGTAGTAACACCTCACAGGGTGAGTCAGTACCTGGCTAAATCACAGGGACTGAAGGAAATGGGTCACCAGGAGGGCAGGCAGAGCTCAGAAAAAGGGGTGAGGTGAGGGGTTATAGTGAGGAGAGATGGGAGGGTCCACAGGCCTCTGCCTGCTCATGCTTTAGCTGACCTGGGGTTGGAAGCACAATTTAGCAGCGACACCACAAATGGGTGTGGATGACCTGAAGTCTGCGGAAAGGAGTTGCTAACTTCCCAAGTACCTATTTTTTAAATGTGGAGAAAATACAAAGTTTTGGTCATTGTTACTCAAGTAAATTCTGTAATTTCTACTGCAGTCTTTCTGCAAGACAGTAAGACAAGTAATACAGGGTGTCCCCCCAAAATGTATACACACTTTAGCAGCCAATAGCTCAATTGATGTTTCTTTCTTTTCAGATTTAAGCCATTGAAATTAATAATGGCAGCCAAAATGTGTATACATTTTGGGGGGACACCTTGTATATAGTATTTATATTCTATAGAGGAACTTACAGACTGGTGATGAAAAAGACAGGTATACAAAAAAAGGAAGGAAGAAAGGGAGAGAAGGAGGAGAGGAGGAAGGGAAGCAAGGACAAAAAAGGAAAAACACATCTAAACTCAAGGTTCAGACTCATTTTGTGCCACAATCAAGGTAGAGATGCCCCAAGAATTTAGAAGAGGAAACCATTGCTTCTTATCCACAAGGGATGAGATGAAAGAAAACTTTCAGGGAAGACTGATAGATTTTTTTTCTGTCTATCTGTCTGTTTATTTATCTTCTTCAACTATTTATCTATTTTTCTATATATAATTATCTATAATATACTTCTATCTACTATCTATCTATCTATCTATCTATCTATCTATCTATCTATCATTTATCTATCATGTAACTCTGATTGTGTTCTTTTCTCACTCTCTAGCATCAGTACTTTCCCACTAATGCTCTGCCTTTAGTAAAGTTAAATTAATTAAATAAGGAGGCCATTAGACTGAACTGGTTCTAATATGTTAGCAGCTTACATAAGCAAACTAAAACCTAAGCCTATAAATGCCTAAAGATTAAGAAATAAAAGTTTAAGGAAAGGTTAAACTGGGTGGATCAGTTGGTTGGAGTGTTGTCCTGTACACTGCAAACATTGGGGGTTTAATTCCTGGTCATGCCATATGCTCAGGTTGCGGGCTTGATCCTCAGTTGGGGTGAGTACAGGAGGCAACCGATCAATGTTTCTCTCTCACATCAATGTTGTTGTTCTCTCTCTCTCTTTTTTCCCTTCCTCTCTTTCTAAAAAGCAATAAACATATCTTCTGGTGAGGGTTAAAACAATTTAAAAAATCTAAGGACATCTAATCACAAATGACCAATTAAGCTTTTCCCAAATAATACAACCACTTAAGCTATAGCCAATCAAGTAATGCCCTGGCTTTGCTTTTGCCTCTTTTCTGTAAAGTCTTTCCTCTGGCTTCTCTCAGTGGAGCACTCCTAACAGTTGCTGGTTTGCCACTGCCCAATTCGAGTCAATTTTTGCTCAAATAAACTCTTACAATTTTGAATATGCCTCAACTTATTATTTAACATTATTCAAGGTCTATTTCTCCATCCAGTCCTAGCTTTTAAACTTTATTCCATCCTAGTTTTCAGTACTTTTCTCATGTCTGGCATGCCAGTCTAATGGACCCACTGTCTTCAGCCATGTCTTATACTCCCTGACAGACACACCTGCAGTCATTCTGTTCTCATCACCAAAATTCCATTTTATAACCCCTTCTCAGCTCTGATTTGCCAGAAGCCCTCCCCAGCTTCTTTATAAACCAGCTCAGTGGCCAACTTCACCTTGAAGGCTTCCCGAAGTTTCTCAGCTAATAGAATTCAGGTGTTGCACTTAAACTTAAAAAAAAATCTTATATTTGTGTTGTGGTTTCCCTCCCAGACTAAAAGCTCTTTGAGAGAAGAGGTTGTGATTGTGCTGCTTTTATATATATCATAACCTGCACAAAGCACAATGCCTAGTAAAATGTCTGTATATAGTAATGGGCACTTAATATAGATTTGTTGTTTTAAATAGGAAATCTTCCCAGAAAAGTAGTCAGTCTTAAATTTCTATGACATTGTTAAAGAAATACTCTTTTTTCAGGTTCTCATTTAATCCAGAGGCCCCATTTTCAATTGAGTTCTGGGACCCTGGAAAAGAAGGGCACTGCACATGGCAAGGGATTCCTTAAGAGTCTGTGAATGACAGTTGCTGGTCGAGGCTAATGCCTAGGCTGCGGGAATGAGGAGCAGCTACATGGTTCCCCTTCCACATTGCAGGTGTACCAGTGCTGGTCGGGCAGGTCCCCGTGAGCAGCACAGAGAGGAAATGGAGGGAGTACCTCTCCTGATTTGACATAGGCCCTCCCTAGTACCAACCCTGCCAGGGCCCTGTTCTTAGGGAACACATCGTGGGGGCTCCTGCCACATCCCAGCAAGAACAATGCCAGGTGCTTGGTGGGCCATCAAGTAATATGTGTTAAACATATGAGTGTGCTTGATGCAAAAAGTAAACCCAGAGGTCAGGGATGCTCCCTTTATCTGTGCCAAGACTGTCAGCACTACCTTTACAGGAAAAGCTGGCTCTGACTGTTACTAAGTTATTAAAATTACAGAGATCCTGACTTGTGTGCACTAACATGGGCTTCCCACAGCATCTCCCCTCATAACATAATATTCCAATACAGAAGTTGACAAGCAATAATTCCCACAAGGTAAAGGCCTTCTATCTATCTTATACTCACACAGACATTCACGGGAGAGGCTGTGAAGCATGGCAAATTACCCACTCTGAAAGAGCAGTCCATTTGTGCCCTGACTGAGCAGTGTCCATCTTTGGCTGTCATCATTACATTTTTCATAAAGTAGTTAAGCCAAGGTCGTGTTCCTGGACCCTGAGAAGTCAGTAAGCTTGGAGTAGGAACAGAACTTGCACCTCCAAGAGGGGACATGATGTCCAGAGGGAAGTTCAGTTGATAGTAAACTGGAAGGTAATCGTCAACGTGCCACTCTGGAAGTTTTTCAATGTACAAGTGGAATGAACAAAGGCTTAGAAAGGGTGTGGTCCATCAGGCCCTGGGGTTGGTAGGAAGCAGAAAAAGCGATATGAAGTCAAAGGGCATTTTTATGCAGGGTTTACATCCCAATGTTATAATGTAACTGAAAAAGAAAGTAAATTTCAGAGAAATTGCCTTCACAGCCACCCTGGTTAGACTTCACCTGTTGTGCGAGCTGGTGGATGGATGTGAGTGGTTCCTTCTGAGAGTGATATACTAGTAGCTGGGCACCTGGGCAGCGCTGCCAAGATTTCCTATAGCATTTTGTGGACCATGAGAGCACTAGGCTAGGAGCTCAGGGACACCTTGCATGAATGAACCCAGTTGACTGGTATCTCCAACTTCAGAGATGAGCTAGGGTTTTTGTTTGTTTGAATTCAGAGAAACCTCAGTGTAGGTACTTATTTTGAACCAAGAACTAAAAGGACATGTATGAGTTTGCTAGGACTGCCGTGACAAAATACAGAAGACTGTGTGGCTTCAGCAACACAATGTATTTCCTCACTGTTCTGGATTCTAGAAGTCCAAGATCAAGGTGTCGGCAAGTTCTATTTCTTCTAAGGCCACTTGCCTTAGCTTGCAGATTTCCTCACCATGTATCCTGATCTCCTCTTCTTGTAAGGACACTAGCCAGGTTGGACTAAGGCCCACCATAGCAGCCTCATTTTCACTTAGTCACCCTTTTAAGGGTCTTATTTCCAAATACAATCACATGCTGAGGTTTCAAGAGTTAGGGCTTCAACACATAAATTTTAGGGGAGGCCAATTCAATCCATACCAGTAGGGAAAACTCTGGAGGAATGAGATGTGCAATGATTTTCTCTTAGACATGCCTTCATTGTCCAACTTCTCTCTAAGGCACACCTTCCTGGATTGTAGGGAGACATTGCTTTTATCCCCTGATGTGCCCACCCTAGACACCCCTTTGACACAGATCCTTCATCATGATTTTGGGAAAGCTCCAAACAGTCTCCCTGACTTACAGCAGGAAAAAAAAAAACACACACACACAAAAAAACAGTGCAATATAAATATTGTGTATATTTAGCAAGATATTTAAATATTTTATAGAATCTAAAGTAAATAATGTATATATTTGAAATGTCAGTGTAAATATTTTATAGGTTGCAGTACGACTGGCAAGTATGGAGTCTGGGATGATTGGAGCTCTGTACAGGACCAATGGCAGGCAAGGCCAAGGTCAAAGGAAATCTGAATAGGATCACCTGTTGTTTATATATCAGAAGGCATCTCTTTTTCTCCCCTGCCTTGCACTGCTTGGAACACACACCCCTTCTCAAATGAATTACCCACAGCAACTCAGGACCAACTTTTGTCTGACAGCCTTTCAGAAAAAGAACAAGACTAGGTCAAGGGCAGCATGTAAAACACTAAATGACCAGCTAAAGTCATATTTATTTATGTGATTACTATCTGTCTCACCTACAGAATATAAGTCCCAGGAAGGTTTTGTCTGTCTTATCACTGTATCCCATGGCCTAAAAGTGCAGACACATACTAGGCAGTCAACGAGTTTTTCTTAAATGAAAAAGTGTTGAGATTTGATGCCAAACTGAATACTGGTTCCAGTACACAAGCTTCAGAACAGTGAAAATCCCAGCTCCATCCCGAAAGGGCCTACATTCTTTATTGTTAAGTCATGCAAACCTTGAGTGTAAGTTTATTCCCATTGATTTATAGGAACTGGATGCAGTTAGTAGTGTGAGGGGATGCTATTGCTGTTCATTAGGAGTTAGATGATATTTTGGATCTTGGAACCGAGGTGAGCCTCACTGTAGTGGAGAACTGTCTAGGAGCCTTGGAGGTAGAGAGAGGCGTGGTGTAATGGGGAGAAAGGAAGAGAACAGCCAGAGAAGATGGCAGGGGCAGAGGGAAGGGGGGCGCTAAGAAGATACCAGAGGATCTTTACTTCCTTCTCAGGTCAGCCCAGGAAGTGCCTCTTTGCAAGCCTAACCATGAGTAAGTGTTTCAAAATTAAATGTAACAGACTATCGTTATGGACTAGTCACCCAGAATTGTTACTGCATTCAGAATGCAACCAGTAATAGCATTCACAGCAAATACTTATATAGGACTTACCAATCCCATGAGTAGTAGAAAGTTGAGGTGAAATAGAAATTCAGATTATGAGTGAGTTATCTAGAAATTTTAATTAAAATTTAATTTTAAATTTTAATTTTAATTTAATGCTCCTTTCACCCATGAATATTGAACTCTGGTGTCAGTAGGTGAAACATGTTCCTCCTTCAGGATGCTGCCTCGTGTGTGTGTGTGTGTGTGTGTGTGTGTGTGTGTGTGTTCCTTATTTTCAGGTCTAGGACCCAGGAATGGTAGAGTATCTGCCAGGTAAACAGAATCTGCTTCAAACATATCTCACCTTTCACAAAATCACAGAGCCTGAGGAATGAAAAGGCCCTCAGAGAGCCCAGGTGCAAATGTCCACCTGACAAATAGGAGAGTGGCCCTGGGGAGACACCATCACGTGGCTGGCCCTCAGCTTGTTAGTTGTACCTGAAACCAGGTAATGTCCCGCCCCACACACAGTAGCAGATTTGCTGTCAGTCTTTGGAACACAGTGAATTTCAAGTGGCTCTGTTAATTGGAGAGGTGTGGGGAAGGGAAAGGACAAGAGAAGAGACAAAGAACATAGACAAACCTATTTTTCCTTTCTGAAATCACTGTTGGAACAACATGAGGCAATTGAGCAACCAGTCCCAGGCTTTTTAAAAGTGTTATTATTTTCTCAATTAAAACCAAAGCCCTAAATTCTCTGCACCCAGAATAGCAACAGAGACCTGTGCTGCCTTATATTATGTCCAACACAAACAACTTTCTTCCCACATCCTGCCTAGCGATGTTCTAATACGGTTATGAAATGCCATTCAAACCACAGTGTGACTATCACACAAGTCACACTGTGTCAGGAGTGGACCTGCCCTCAGTGCCACTTTATCCATGGCTCAGAGGGCTGTAGATGAGGCCACAAGTGAGCTAGACAGCTCACAGTATGGGAGGCAAGCACATGGTGGAACAGTGTTTAGTTTTTTATGCCAGAGGAGGAGATGGGGCTTCCAGGCGCCTAAGATTATGTGTTGGGTCTTTTTCCAAGGGCAGCTGCTGGGGAGAGGGCACACTGCACACTCTCCCCTTGGTTTATGACCAGGTCCTCAAGTTCTGCCACTGAGTCAAGGCAAATGGAACATTTCCACATTTATGGTAGTAGCCTGTGCTGGGCACGGCGTCACTTGGATGAAAAGTCAAATCATTCATTCTCCAGAGATTCTACCGCAGGTGGTCCAGGCCCCTACCCGAGCGTTCCATATTACTGTCAGGCGACCCCAGAGTCTACAGCTGCAGTGGAGCTGGGCTCTGTTACTATCCTGAGCTCCAAGAAACATTGAACTCCATTTCACTGAACTACATGTGCAAACCAGTACATTTTAGTGACACTCTCAATACCATGAAATTGAACCCAAATTCTGTTTCTTTCTTTTTTATTTTTCTTTTGTCTTATTTCTTGATTTGTATTATTTTGGTTGCCTTTATTTTGTTTGTGTCACCTTATCAGGCAGAAAATTCAAGAAACTAGAAGATTCCCTTTTGTTTAGTTTGGATGATAAATAGTAAATGAGTGACTACTGTTTGCTAGACTAATGTTGTCTCTATGGATTGAGAGATGAACAAAAATCCATTCAATAGTTACTATCTAATAAATGCTAGGGAAAATCTAGGCATAGCGAGAAATAGAAGCAGGGGAAAGAGGTCTCTGAGTCAGACAGAGGGTGCAGCAAAGGCACCTGGGGAAGGTGCCATGGAGGTTACAGTTGACCGAGTTTCTGCATTTGTATTTGTAATGCACCACTTCTTATAGATAATTCAGAAACACCCAGATTCAGGGTTAAATAGAGTTGGGTTCACAGGACAGCTATGCCTCTTACTACCTGTATTAGTCAGGGTAAGCTAACTGTAGTAATAAGGAGCCCTCTTACATCAAAGGCTTAATGTGGTAAATGCTTATTTCTCACCCATAACACAGTGCAGATCAATGGAGTTCAGCTCCACATAGACGTTCATGCTTCTTACATGGCTCCTCCTAGTCTGGGGCCTCATGCTCCTCAGCAGTCGGTTGCAGGGGAAAGAGAAGATGGAGAAAACATGCTTGCTGTTAAGCTGCCTCAGGTCAGAAGTGACTCACATTACTTTTACTCACTTTCCATTGGTGAGAACAAGCCACGTGGCCTGCCTAGAAGCAAGAAGACTGGGAGGTGCAGCTGTGCCTGGGCCCTAGGAGGATGTGGGTGAATGTGGGCAGTCTCTGTATCACTCTGTGTCGCATCAGCAAGTCACCAAAGCGCTGTGAGTCCCGGACACTGGCTGAGCCTGCAGCTTCCCTCTGCTGGGCGCCTGCATGCTTTTTTGTTACCTGGAAGCATTTCAATTACCAGCTGTCCAGTCACAACAATCAACAGGTCAGCAAGCATGTTGCCCGACCCTGTGCTGGTCTGGGAACACAACGGTGGTCCCTGTCCTGACAGATGCTGACACACATCGCGTACTCAGAAGAGGCTGTCACATACTGCATGGTTCTTTTTGTAGTCCAATTTTAAGAAATCCTTTAGAGTAAATTTTATATATATTAAGAGGGTGTCTTTAAACAGATTAATTCATGACCACCCTCAACCTTTAGAACTCATGTTTTCTTGGGGAACTGAAATGTCACTCTCCTTTCATGCCTGGAGATAACAAAGGACGGGGCCATGAAGACTGACTTTGCCCTGCTGTTTTGCTTACAGAGTGTGAGGTCGTCCAATATAAAATACTCCAGATACGTTTCCTGGTACAGCATGACTTGAAAATTATATGCTTTCAACTCAAAGCATAATTGGATACAAGAAACTAACGTTCATGCTGTTTTATAACATGTTTCTCTTAGCCTGTGGCCTTTCGTCCCATCCCTCCCCCCTCCTGAGTGCACAACTGTTTCAGAAAAGAGATTAAACTTCAAAAGAATCCAAGTGTAATCTCTGAGCGGCTGTGGATTTGTCAGGAAAACCCTGTCTCCACAGCAGGCTGGATACTGTTACCCTGCACCACATTCGTCACTGAATCCCAATTGGCAGTGTTTTTACAGACAGTCTGGATAAAAAAAGGAAAGATAAAATTTATGAATGTCCGGGGTCCTCCCGGTTATCTGACAATGTTAATCTTGGGTGTTAATGCTGTAGAAGACATAGACTAGTCCTTTGAAAATTGAAAATGAGGACATTTAAAAGAAATCAAAGAGCAAATATCAAACAAACAATACTTCTTCCATCATCTATCCTGTTGTCTATGTAATCCTCCGTACTTTAGTCTGAGAGATCCCTTCAGATTCTGAGGGCCTTTCAGGAGATTATCTGTATCAGTTAAGGCTTTGAAGTACGGGCTTCTGGCATCTCATTAGTGACAGAGATCAAAAAACCGAAGCTGGAGTGCAGTCCCTGGCCTGGAGGGCCTCATTCACACATCACAGAAGCGCTAAATTATCAAAGTCCGTGACAACCTTTATGTCTTACCTGTTTGGTCACAAATAGCCCTTCCGGCCTCCTGCTGCCTTCCTCTCCCTTGTTCTTGCTTTTTCTTCTCTTGACCTAATTCCTTCTGTCTTTCCTAAATTGAGGACATCTGAAAGGTTCTAATGGCAGTGCTCTTCTATGTTAAGAATGTATTTTATTTTTTTAATTTCTTTATTGATTAAGGTATTACATATGTGTCCTTATCCCCACATTACCTCCCGACCCCCCACTCATGCCCTCACCCCCCTGATGTCTGTGTCCATTAGTTAGGTTTATAAGCTTGCTTGCATAAAGTCCTTTGGTTGATCTCTCCCCCTTACCTCCACCCTCCCCTACCTTCCCTCTGAGGTATTTTAAACACTTTTGAAAAGAGGAGAGGGGGCGGATATCCCAATGGGGTTGAGCAGTTTAAGTGGAAAATATTCCTTTGATGGGAAAATATTTTAGCAACCGGACGCTCTGCACTTTAATGGTACCATGGTAGATTTAACCATAAAGTGAAATTGTTTTTCTTATGGTCCGAACCTGGCATTGGACAAACTCAAAGAATACTTATGATTTGCCTTGTGGTGTTTGTGAGTCTAGACTGTGAATTAGCACAGCCTCCTACCCATGATGTGGTGTCTTGGTGGGAAGTTATCTGGGAAGGTTGGAAAAGATAGATAGGAATTCTAAGCATCTGTCCAGGTTACTGCTTACATTTTCCAGAAAATGTTCTACCTCCCGGGACCGGTTATCATGCAAAGATGCTGCAGGCTATCACGAGAAGCCTTAATCTTCCCTGGGCTTTTCTCTTCTTATCTTCTCTGCCTGTGCCTGCTCTTCTTTTTCAAAACATCAATATTACTGCTCTTTTACCTGGGTTCATATTCATTCGATGAAATACCAATCTTGACTCAGTCCAGTCAGCTTCTCAAATCCCATACTTCTACTGTGGGATAAACTGTTGGATGCTGCTGAAAGTCACATTTTCCTAGTCTCCAACATCAGTTAGGTCTTGCAACCCTTCTGCGTTTCTCCAGTCAACTCTCTGTGATTCTCCACTTAACGAACTTACTTCTGCCCTTGAGGGCCCTGTCACCACTCTCCCAACACTCTCTACTAAATGCTTCCCCATCAGGGTGAAGACAAAAGCCATTGGGCAGGAACTCTCCCAAATTCTAACTCACTCCATTTCTCCCAGCTATGAGTCTCTCCACCCGCTGCCCATCCCGTTCTCTCTCTCCAGTCCCAGCAGTATAGGTGTCCTTCCTCTTGACTACAGCCAATCTCATTCTTCCTGCTCAAGACATCACTCCCTTCCCACTCCTTAAGAGCCTCAACTAACTCATTTTTTTCTCCTCCCCCAGTATTTTCAGCATTCCCAATTCAAAAGCCTTTCTCACTTGTATTTATTCATGTTCAGATATCTCCCATCTGAAAAGCAAAACATTTCATCCTTTGAGTCCATGTTTCCCTTTAACGACTGCTTTTTTTTACTCTGATTTTCTTCTCAGTAAAGGTGCTTAAAGACTTGTCTGAGCTGAGTGTCTTCATTTCCCCATATCCCATTTGCTCCTCATTCTATCACAGTTTTGTTTCTGCTATTCCCATTCCATTGAAACTCTTATCCCCAAGGATAGTAATGACTGTCTTACCATAAAATCCAATGGTCACTTGAGTTTTTACCTGAATTGTTTTCTTATTGGCATTCAACATAATGAACAGTGCTTTCTTTTTTTTTAAAATATATTTTATTGATTTTTCACAGAGAGGAAGGGAGAGAGATAGAGAGTCAGAAACATCGATGAGAGAGAAACATCGACCAGCCGCCTCCTGCACACCTCCCACTGGGGATGTGCCCGCAACCCAGGCACATGCCCCCGACCGGAATCGAACCTGGGACCCTTCAGTCCGCAGGCCGACGCTCCATCCACTGAGCCAAACCGGTTTTGGCAACAGTGCTTTCTTTCATTGGCTTTCTTGGATGCCAAGCTTTCTTCATTTTAAAAAAAAAAATCTCTCTGGGTGTCCTCTAGAGAAGTGCCTACCATAAGGTGGGTACTTTAGAAATGTATGAACAAAGAACTTGCATTAATTTCCTCTTGATACCTGTTTCCCATTCTTTTCTCTTTCCTTTTATTCCCCCCTGTGCCATGGATCAGTCAGATGCTGCTCTCTGGTGGGAGGTGGGAGGGATTATTGGTTCTTACCCTACCTTGCATGATATAAACCCAGTGGCCTGAATAGCTACAGGAAGTCTACCTAAGGGAAATAGAGTCCTGGCCCAGGAGCTGATCTACAATCACAGAACAACCTAGAAGGAAAGAGAGCCATTGAGACCAAGTGTATCGACTGACTCATCATCGTTCATGAAGTGAGAAGGCATTTTGTCAACATGTTATAAACTCCTCACTACCAGGGGCTATTTGTTTTCTTTGTAAATTTGAAGTTCCTTAAAATACGTGTTATTTCTGAATTATTTTTGACAGCTAAAACCCTTCAATATGTGACTCTATCTGGCAATTATAAAATGCAACTTCTCAATATCAAAGCCCTAAATTATCTGCAACAGAATGACAACAGAGACCTGTGCTGCTTTATATTATGTCCAACACAAACAACTAGTTGTTGGAAAAGTCAACATTCTCTTTTTTATTAGCATATCCGAATGTCTGTGGTAAAATGAAGGCATGCAAGAAGTTTTGTACCACTCTACCTTTGTTCTGTAAGTTTATTCTGGCATATTGGTAGCACTATAACTGCCATGATAAACTAAAAATAAACTCAAATTATTCAAGGCCTACTTTGTGCCAAGAACCATGCTTTGTGCTTTACATAGATCAGTCTCATCATCACATCTTTAAGATGAGCATTATTGTACCCATTTTACAAATGATAAAACTGAGGTCAGGGAGGCATCTTACCCAGGTAAGTGGCAAGTCAGGGAGACTGGATTTGAGTCAGTTCTGTTGGCCCCACGATCATCCCTTAAGGCCTCCAAATGCTACTCTCATAGAGGTCAGCACTGACCATCATGTTGATGAGCCCACTAGGTGCAATATCTAGGTCCAGGGATATTTAACCAGAGGTGCTGATGCATTTATACTAAATTAGCACAGGTGTTACCTCCTGCATTTATCTGTTCCTCTCTGTGGAGGATGCTAGAGAGCAACTGAAAGAGTACATGGAGGAAGAAAAGTCTCATTGTAGATTCTCATTCAGTTGATCAACAAACCCATTTATTGAACAAGGCATTTTATTAGGTACTTGGGAGATTCAAAGATGAACAAAATCCTGTTCCTGCTCTTGGGAGCTTGCAGTTTGTAAGAGGTGATGGGCAAGTGTCCAGAATCACACAAAAAATGTGAGGAAGGATGTGATATATGCCAAAGAGAAGTTCAAAGGGCTCTGCAGGTAAGGAGAGCTAATGGAATTAGGGAGCTGAGGGTCAGGGTTACATCATCAGGAATGCACACTGCCAGGAGCAGGGAACATTCACTGTGCTGGGCATTGGGGGTGGAGGGATGCAGACCCATGTAGGAACAAAACCCTAGAAGCAGAGAGGGAAAAAGTGAAAATGAAAGTGGGGCAAAGAAAAACATTAGTATGAAGCTAAATCAGCGGTTCTCAACCTGTAGGTTCCGACCCCTTTGGGGGTCGAACAACCCTTTCACAGGGGTCGCCTAAATACATCCTGCATATGAGATATTTACATTACAATTCTTAACAGTAGCAAAATTACAGTTATGAAGGAAGTAGCAACGAAGATAATTTTATGGATGGAGGTCACCACAACATGAGGAACTATATTAAAGGGTCACGGCATTAGGAAGGTTGAGAACCACTGAGCTAAATGATATTTCACAATATTTCTAAAATATTTATTTTCTCTCTCTTCCTCTCTGTGCCTGGAAAAGGAGAGGCATGAAGGAAAACAGGCAAAAGAGAACACAAATATAATGATCTGACTCAGAGTAAACGTTGGCCCACAGAAGTCATCTGGCTTAGATGAGGGATCCTGCAGCCCCTCCAGGGTTTGACTGCCACAGGGCAGGGCTCTCAGAATTGTGTGACCAGCAGAAAGTGGAGCCTGGCTTAAGTGGTTTAAAAGCCTGATTTCAGCTGAGATTGTCCCAAGAATGCCCGGAGCAACAGGAGCAAAAGGAGATAATAAGCAAAATGGCTTGGCATTTCACCCCCTGCTCTCTTCTCCTATCACTGAGCTTAATGAACAGGCTTTTCTGTCCAGTGTATACACTTTCCTAGGGCCTAGCAGGGGAGGACAGGCTTATTAAACTGTGATTGGATCTGAACTGTATGAAGTTTCTAGTGTGAGGTTGTTGGGACAATGAGGGGGACAAAGAAGACAATAATGTGCATCCGGAGCATTTGCTAAAGCTTGAAGGGGGGAAAAAGCCTGAAGGGGCCAAAAATATCTGTACTGATTGCATCCGTCCAGTTTGTGCCACTTACTTTAACCCCAGAGAGAGTGTGTGCCCTGCGTCTCCAGGCAGCACCTTTTGTCTGCTTGAAGGGATGTTTGGGGATGAGCCTCTGATGTGACAGCAGTGGGAGTGAACACATTTGTCACATTTGGACTTGATGTGTGGGTTCTAGGTTTAGTGGGAGGAGAGCGGTGTCCTTCACAAGCTGCCTGTGGGACTGGAAGGGTCTTCCTGAGGGAGGGCTCACTTTTGTCCCTGATATGTAGGGTTTTGAAGGAAAAGAAAAAGCGATGACTGAAGGCTGACGTGTTCCTTGGCTCAAAATTGGGCCCAGCAGATAATGAACCCTTTCTGGTTCTTTCTCAAAAGGGAGCTGCACGTTGTGGTGCTGTCATCTGTTTGTGTTTCCGACATTGATCGTTCTGGGAGGCTCATGATGCCGATCTTGGTTATTTATGTTCAAAGCTTTTCTCTAGGGGAATGAGGACTTTTGTCAAGCTGGGAACTACCTTATAAACAAGGCACAGCTATGCATACAGAATAAGACCTTCAAAGCCTCTGCTCTCATTGTGGTCACATTAAAGTGGAGAACATTTGGACCAAAGACCAGTCTCCCGAGGAGTTTCTGGCCGGATCCCAGTCCTTCCTGCTTCCCTGAGCTGCCTTCAGGCTCAGCTCCTGTCACACCTCCCAGACTGAGGGCTGGCCAAGTGCCTCTCCTAGCACACTTGGCTCCTCTGGGTCTCCCTGTGAAATCCAGGTCACTACTTTTGTCAGAGAGGTAAGAGGTCAAGGACTCAATATGCCATGGAAGCACAAAAAAAAACATGTTGTAGGATGGGAAACGGAGAGAAGGTAAATATACTTTGCCCCCAAAGATCATGGCCATGGTGAGAGGCACCTACTTGTTCCATGAAGGTAAGATGCCCTGGATGAGGCTCAATTAGCTATAAGTATAAGTCTTAGCATTTCAGGTTTCTCAAGGGCTACAAAATATTTATATGCAAAAAGTACAGATTGGGTTAGGGCATAAAAATTCTTATCCTTTAAAATGTGCATTTATCTGTGAATCAATGAGACTAACTTTGGGTTAACTTCTGAAGCGTATACAATCATTCACTCACCAGGCAGTTATCAAATGTGTACTAAGTTCCAGGCCTTGTTCTGTGCTATGAGGATATAACAGTAAACAAAACAAAAACTCTACTTGTGAAGACAAGAGATGGGAATAGACAAATAACCAATGATGGAATTTAGTATAGTGTACAGTGAGTGATAAGTACTGTAGAGAAACTAAAACAGAGTGAGGTGTAGAGAGGCCTATGGCCAGGGGCACGCTTTTACTTTAAACAGGATGGAGCCTCACAGAGAAGGTGGCATTTAACGAAGACCTAATGGAGTGGAGGCCTCCAGCCATGCAGCTGTCTGTGGAAAGAGTTTTCCAAATGTTCATTCATAATAAAATGCCCACCCTAGCTGGTTTGGCTCAGTGTATAGAGAGTCAGCCTGTGGACTGAAGGGTCCCGGGTTCGATTCCAGTCAAGGGCACATGCCCAGATTGTGGGCTCAATCCCCAGTGTGGGGCATGCAGAAGGCAGTCGATCAATGATTCTCTCTCATCATTGATGTTTCTATATCTCTCTACTTCTCCCTACCTCTCTGAAACCAAACAAACAAACAAACAACAACAACAAAAAAATAATAAAATTACAATTTTTTTTTATCAGTGGCCCTCAGTGTAAAGACCTCATCCAATTCTCTGAGGCCACAGTACTTTATGGGAACACTGGAATAGAGGGGCCAGCCTCACAGATTACTTCTCAGGGAGGAATCAGGAAGTTTCTGAGTGGTGAGGGGCTCAATAAAGCAATTGCTATATCCTCAATAAAAGTCATAAACACCTCATACAACCAAATTAAATGATGGAAGTAGAAAAGGAGCTCCCACCAAATGGTCAACTCTTAGCTGCTATTCTTTCCTCCTTTCATCCAATTTCAATAATGTTCAATTCAATTCAGATATGAGGTATTATTAAATATCTGCACAACTGGCTCCTGGTTTCATAGCCAAGGATGCATGTTGTCCTCTAAGACACATAAATGGAAACCAATAAAGAACCCATAAGTAACTTTTGTCTTGTCTCCGGAGAGACCAACAGAATTAACTTGATGAAATGACCTCTGTCATTAGTCAAAATTGGCAGACCTCATCCTATGCTACAAAAACATATGGAACTTGGTCTCTCTCTGGTTTTTATCATCATATGACAAGAGAGCACAATGGTTGCTTTCTGTCTGAGGTCCCATAGCACCTACATCAGAGGAATAACACTGAGCACCATGACTTTCCTCAGATGCCTCAGGGTTAGTTTCTCTGCAATCACCCTGACAACCATCAACCAAATAGATGCTGGCACCCTCTCCATCCCCCAATGTTAGCGAGATCCACACAAGATGCCCTGATGTAAAAACGAATGCAACCAGAATTAGTGTCAGCTAAAAACTCACACAAGAGACTTTTCCTGGCAGAGAGAGTGGAGCTATCTAAACTGAGGTTGCAGAGATTATTATATGCGAGGAATGTGAATGGTGAAGGCAAAAGATTTGTGAGCAGAAACAGTCCAAAGTGCTTCAAATTCTAGCCCTCACCCCCACTCCAGCGGAGTCACTTTGATAATTTATTAACTCTTTTTTTTGCCTCACTTTCTTCATCTGTAAAACAGACTGTGATGTGTAGAGTTGTAAGTGTTCTACCTCACACATTGTTATGAGAATTAAATAAGTTAATATTTGTGGAGCATGTACAACAGTTCTTGGAATACAGTAAGCACGTACTAATAATAACTCTTTATTATTCTCATAGAACAAGAAACATTTGTACCTCTATTCTTTGGCTTACTATATATTTTCTAAAATTTCTGGAACCTAATTTCAAATTCTGCAAAAGAGAGTCTGGAGGATGAAAAGGAAAGCTGCCGAAACTAAAGCAGAGGCCAAGTGACAGGTTTAAAGACTCTCAAGGAGCCCTCAGTGGCTGGATTTGGGGAGGGGGCCATCCACCCCACTATCCTGGGAACCAGACTGGCACTTTCCCCACATGGGAGAACTGATAAAAACTCCAAGTTTCCAGCTGACACTGTTGGTATCCATACAAGGATCTCTGTCCAGCAAAGGGCATAGTAACATGTTGGACCACCCACAGAGGAATAGGTCTGGGACAGGGAAACACACCCACCATTTTCCCTGAAAGCTAAACAGTGTCTCCCCGCCTAAAGCTCTTTCAGAAACAGATTTTTTTAGTGATTGAGATTGACAGCTGACTAGCAGGCAGAGACAGGCAGAGGCGGAGCCCAGGGAATCAGGGGAAGTTTGTTGACCTTGCCCTGGGCCCCATGCTGCTAACAAACCTACTTTAGAGGGAAGATTGGCCCCTCCTGCTTGCAGCCAAGACCTGTGGAGACTGACAAAAGCAGTGGATTGGTGGATCACTTGGGACTTCAAGCAGATTGCTGAAAGCCACAGGACAATGCCTGACAGTGGTTAGCACCTAAGTGCCTCACAGGAAGCCCAGAATTTGGCAGAGAGAACAGAAGAGAGGAATCCAAAGTGAGCTCCCATGGAGCATTAAACTTGGCTGAGACGAACACCACTTCACTTTTTTTTATCTCTCTTTTTCCTCCTTTTTTTCTTCTCTTTTCCTTTTTAGTTTTTTCTCTTTCCTTTCTTTTTTCTCTTTTTAAATTTATTTTCTTTATCTATCTGCTTTATTGATTTGTTATTATTCTAGTCTCTTGTTTCATTCATACATCTCATTTTCCTCTTCCCTTTTTCTACTCAGTTTAATTTTTTTCCTTTCTTTCTTTTTTCTTTTTTATTCTCCTGCTTTCTCATCTTTTTTTCTTTTTTTGTTTTAGGTCTATCTGCTTTCTCCTATATTTTACTTTTCAATTTGTTTCTTGTCTTTTCATTTATTTTCTCCCTCCTTTTTTTTAAACTCTTTTCCTTCCCCTATTCCTCTAATTCCATAGTCTTATTTTCTTTATATCAGCTCTGCATCTACATATTCTGCCTCCCTTTTTCTTGTTCTATTTGTTTGTGCTTTTCCTGTTTGTTTATTTGTTGTTCTTTTTTTTGTTTGTTTTTTTCTCCTCGGATATTTTATTTCTTTTTTCCCCCCTATCATTCTTGCTCTTTTCTCTTTCCTAATTCTCTCTTCTCTGGCAGTTGCTTTTGTTGGTGCTGTAGGGGTCTTATGCACATTTTTGTTTTGTTGCTTCTGTTTCATGTTTTGTGTTGGTGTATTTTGTTCTGTTCAGTCAGCATCTCCACAAAAGCTCGCATGACATGGTCAGAGTTGAGCCACATAATCAGCTAGCCTGAGAGGAGACTCCATCCATGAATGGGACAATAATATTCAAGACCCAACTATAACAAGAAAACCCAAATAACTCAAGTAAGGGGCTTCCCTAGAGGACTCAGCTCAGGAAACTTAAGAGAGTGCACCGCTGGGTCCCACAAAACACTTACTACATAAGACCACCCCACAAAATCTCGGAGACATAACAGTTTGATCTAATACATAGAAAGAAGAAGAAAGTGACAGAAAACATGGGGAGATAGAGAAACAATCCCCAAATGAAAAAAAGAAAAAGAAAAGGTAAGAATGACCAGAAAAGGAACTCAATGAAATGGAGGCAAGCAACTAGTCAGATAAAGAATTCAGAAAAATTGTAATAAGTGTGTTCAAACAATTCAGTGAGAACTACAAGCAACTTACTGAAAATTATAAGGACATTAATGAGAATATCAAGGGACTTAATGAGAGATAACCAATGAAAAATAGGTTTAAAGAATAAATAAGAATATATTGGAAATGAGAAACAACATTGCTGAAATAAAAAACACCCTGGAAGTATTCAAGAGTAGATCAGAAGAAACTGAAGACCAAATCAGTGAATAAGAAGACAAGGTAGAAAATGCACCCATTCAGAGCAGTAAATGAGAAAAAAAATTAAAAACAGGAGAGTTTAAGATAGCTTTGGACAACATGAAATGTAAAAATATTTGCATCATAGCAGGACCAGAAAGAGAACAATCTAAGCAAGGAATAGAGAACCTGTCTGGAGAAATAATGGCAGAAAAATTCCCTAATCTGGTGAAGGAAAAAGTCATTCAAGTACAGGAGACACAGAGAGTCTCAAGTAAGATGAACCCCAAAAGACCCATACCTAGGCACATATTAATTAAAATGGCAAACATTGAAAACAAAGAAAGAATCTTAAAGGCTGCAAAAGAGAGACAGAAAGTTAATTACAAGGAAGTTCCCATTAGCTGACTTCTCAATAGGAACACTTCCAGGCCAGAAGGGAATGCCATGAAGTATACGAGGTAATGAAAACCAAGGTACTGAATCCAAGACTACTCTATCCAGCAAAGCTATCATTCAAAAATCTAAGCTGAAATAAAGAGCTTCACAGACAAAGAAAAAAAAAAGGCTAAAAGAGCTTATTACCACCAAATAAGCACTGTAATAAATGCTAAAAGAACTGTTGTAAGAAGAAGAAATAGAGAGAAAGGGAAGAACACAGGCATAGGGAATAAGAATGGCAATAAATAAGTACCTATCAATAATAATCTTAAATATAAATGGCTTGAATGCTCCCATCAAAAGACATGAATGGAGCTGAATGAATAAAAAAACATGACCCATATATATGCTGTCCACAAGAGACCTATTTCAGAACAAAGGACAAACACAGGCTTAACATGAAGGGATGGAAAAAAATTTCCAGGCAAATGAAAAAAAAAATAAAGCTGGGGTAGCAATACTAATACAAATAAGAGGAATCTGTAAATCTCTCTGTAGCTCCTGATAAATGGCCCCAGGCATTGGCTGAGTTCGCACCTCCCTGGAGACCTAAGAGCCAGTGTATCTGGTGGACAGCATCCAACCATACATGATTAAAACTCTACACATCCATAAATGACACACCCAAGGGGCAGACTCAGTGAGCACCAAAGCCCTACTGAAGCAAGTCCTGCTCCATAATGGTGTCTCCTGCACAGCTGCTCTCCCACTGTAGTCTCAGCTGGTCCTCACAGCCAATTGGCCTAAAGGTCAATTTTTCTCAGTGACACCAACATCAACCAAGTCTCAACTACAACAAGACTGTGCACACAGTCCACAAAAGGGCACATCTAGAGTGCCCAGCTCAGGTGATTGGGGAGGCTAAGCCACTGGCCCTATAGGATACCTACTACACAAGGACACCCTACCAACTACAGGAGACATAGCAGCTCTACCAAACACATAGAAAACAAACAAACAAACAAACAACACACACACACACACACACACACACACACACACACACACACGGAAGGAGCCAAAATGTGGAGACAAAGAAATATGTCACAAATGAAAGAAATGGAAGCAAGCAACTACTGGTTACAGAGTTGAAAACCATGGTTATAATGTTATTCCAGAATCTTCATGAGACATGCAAGGAACTTAGTGAGATTTTCAAAAATCTTAGTCAGAATGTCAAACATATGGAAAAGGACCAGTCAGAAATTAAGAATACACTGATTGAAATAAAGAATAATATACAGGAATTCAACAGTAGAGGATTGAGAATCAAATCAATAATTTGAAATATGAGGAATGAAAGACACCCTATCAGAAAAGAAAAAAGAAACAAGAGTCCAAAAATATGAGGATAGTGTAAGGAGCCTCTGGGACAACTGAAAGCATACCAATATTAACATTATGGGGGTGCCAGAAGAAGAGAGAGAGAACAAGATATTGAAAACCTATTTGAAGAAATAATGACAGAAAACGTTCCCTATATGGTGAAAGAAATAAACTTACAAGTCCAGGAAGCAAAGAGAGTCTCAAACAATAGGAACCCAAAGAGGACCACACCAAGACACATTATAATTAAAATGCCAAGGGCTAAAGACAAAGATTTTTAAAAGCAGCAAGAGAAAAGCAGTTAGTTATCTACAAGGGAGTGCCCATGTGACTGTCAGCTGATTTCTCAACAAAAACTATGCAAACAGAAAGGGAGTGGCAAGAAATATTCAAAATGATGAATAGTAGGGACCTACAAGCAAGATTAATCTACTCAGCAAAGCTATCATTTAGAATTTAAGGTCCAATAAAGAACTTCACAGACAAAAAAAAACTAAAGGAGTTCATCACCACCAAATCGGTATAATATGAAATGTTGAAGGATGTTTTTTAAGAACAGGAAAAAGAAGAAGAAAAAGATAAAGATTAAAAAATATGAAGAATAAAAAGGCAATAAATACATATATTTCAACAGCTGAATTTAAAAATCAAAATGAACAAATAAGAAATCTAATGAACAGAATAAACAGGTAAATAAAGTAGAATCAGCAGCATGGAAATGGAACAGACTGCTGATTCTCAGAGAGAAGGGGGGCAGGAAGAGATTAAATCCATGTCTTATATGCATATATGCATTAACTATGGACAAAGACAACAGGGTGGTGAAAACCTGGGGTGGGGCAGGGCGGACCTGGGTTGAGGGTGACAATGGGGGTAAAACAGAGGGACATCTGTAAGACTCACAACACTAAAGATTTTTTTTAAATGAAAGAGGAAGGAACACTTCCAAGCTCTATGAAGCCATCATTACCCTAATTTCAAAACCAGATAAAGGTACTACAAAGAAAAAGAATTACAGGCCAATATCCCTGGTGAACACAGATGCTAAAACCCTCAACAAAATTTTAGCAAATCAGATCCAACAATACATTAAAAAGATCATACACCATGACCAAGTGGAATTTATTCCAGAGATGCAAAACTGGTACAATATTCACAAATCAATAAATGTGACACATTACATAAACAAATTGAAATACAAAAAAAATC
>NW_006296285.1:569510-575912 GCF_000327345.1 Myotis davidii
TTCGACAGAGTACTGGAAGTATTAGCCATAGCAATTAGACAAGAAACAAAAAATAAAAGGCATCCAAATTGGAAAAGAACAAGTAAAACTGTCCTTATTTGCAGATGAGTTGGTATTATACATAAAAAACCTAAAGATTCCATTAAAAAACTATTAGATTTAATAAATGAATTCCACAAGGCAGCAGTATACAAAATTAACACCCAGAAATCTATGGCTTTTTTATACACCAATAATGAATGCTCAGAAAGAGAAACTAAAAATACCATTTACCATTGCAACAAAAAATTAAGATACTTAGGAATAAACGTAACCAAGGAGGTAAAAGACCTCTACTCAGAAAACTAAAGGACATTTAAAAAAGAGATAGAGAAAGACATAAACAGACGGAAGAACATACCATGTTCTGGGATTGTTGGACTCCATCATTAAAATGTCGACACTACCCAAAGCACTCTATAGATTCAATGCAATCCCTATTAAAATACCTACAGCATATTTCACAGATCTAGAACAAACACTCCAAAAACTTATATGGAACCAAAAAAAGACCTTGACTATCAGCAGAAATCTTGAGAAAGAAGAACAAAGTTTAAGGGATCCCAATATCGGATATCAAGTTATACTACAAAGCCACTGTAATCTAAACAACCTCGTACTGGCACCAGAACAGGCATATAAATCAATGGAACAGAACAAGGAGCTCAAAAGTTGACCCAGGCCATTATTCTCAATTAATATTTGACAAAGATGAAAAGAGAATACAATGGTGTAAAGACAGTCTCTTCAATAAATGGTGTTGGGAAAATTAGACAGGTACATGCAAAAAAATGAAATTAGACCACCAACTTACACCATACACAAAAATAAACTCAAAATGGATAAAGGACTTAAATGTAATTTTTGAAACCATAAAAATTTTAGAATAAACCATAGGCAGCTAAATCTCAGAAATATCTTGTAGCAATATGTTTACCAATACATCTCCTAGGGCAAAGGAAACTAAGGAGTAAGTAAACAAATAGTAAGTAAACAAATAGTAAGTAAACAAAAAGCTTCTGCACAGCAAAAGTAACCACTAACAAAATGAAAAGAAAGCCCACTGCATTGGAGAACATATTTGCTAATGATACATACAGTAAGGGGTTAATTTCAAAAACATAAGAAATTCAGACAACTTATCAAAAGAAAGACATATAATCCTATTAAAATGGCCAATGGGCCTAAATAGACACTTCTCTAAAGTGGACATACAGAAAGCCAGGAGATATATGAAAACATACTCAAAGTCACTAATCGTCTGAGAGATGCAAATCAAAATGACAATAAAGTATCACCTTACACCTATCAGAATGGCTACCATCAGCAAATCAACAAATGACAAGTGCTGGCTAGGACGTGGAGAAAAGGGAACCCTTGTATACTGCTGGTGGGAATGAAGACTGGTGCAGCCACTGTGGAAAACAGTATGGAGTTTCCTCAAAATATTAAAAATGGTAGCGCCATTTAGAATAGCTAAATTTGGAAACAGCCCAAGTGCCCATCAGCAGATGAGTGGATAAAAAAGCTGAGGCACATTTACAAATAGAATACTACACAGCTATACTAAAGAAGGAACTCTTACCATTTGCAACAACATGGATGGACCTAGAGCAGTGGTTCTCAACCTTAGTTGCACATTAGAATCACCTGGGAATCTTTTTAAAATCCTGATTTCTGGCCGAAACCGGTTTAGCTCAGTGGATAGAGCGTTGACCTGCGGACTGTAAGGTCCCAGGTTCGATTCCGGTCAAGGGCATGTACCTGGGTTGTGGGCACATCCCCAGTAGGAGATGTGCAGGAGGCAGCTGATCGATGTTTCTCTCTCATCGATGTTTCTAGCTCTCTATCTCTCTCCCTTCCTCTCTGTAAAAAATCAATAAAATATATTTTTTAAAAAATCCTGATTTCTGGGCCTCATCCTCCGGAAATTCTGCTTCTTTGTTGTGGGGTGGCCACAAGATTAGTAACAAAGAAACAGAATTTCTGGAGGATGAGGCCCAGAAATCAGGATTTTAAAAAGATTCCCAGGTGATTCTAATGTGCAGCCAAGGTTGAGAACCACTGACCTAGAGAGTATTATGCTAAGCAAAATAAGCTGGTCAGAGAACGATATGTATCACATGATCTCACTCATATGTGGAATCTAATGAACAAAATAAATTGTTGAACAAAATAGATACAGAGACATAGAAGCATGGAACAGACTGCTGAACTGCAAATGGAAGGCAGGGGAGGATGGGTGAGTGAGAAGAGATCAACCAAATAACTTATATTTATATACATAACCCATGGACACAGACAATAGAGTGATGAATGCCTGGGGTGTGGGGGGTGGGGGTGGGGGAGCGGCTAGAAGAGGTCAATGGGCGAAAAGAAGGGATATATGTAATATTTTCAACAATAAATTTTTAATTTAAAAAATAAATAAAACAAAAAGGAAAGTTGCAAGGGCACTTCATGGAAGACAGAACTTGAGGGAATGCCTGATTGAGCTATGTTTTAGGACTTTTCCTCCATCACTTTCCCCTTTTCCTCTTCTGTTTTCTCCTCCTCCTCCTTTCAATTTTAATTCCTCTTTTTCAAGAGGGCTGAGGAGAGTGGGAATTGTAATTCTCTACATTTTTAAAAGAGTAACAAACATTAACAGTATTGTTTTGAACAGTTAATTTTACTTTAGATTTACCCACATATTTACCATGCTCATTGTTTTTTTTTTTTTTTTCTTCCTTCATCTCCACTGCTCTATTTTGGAATATTTCCCTTCTAATCCTCACTTCTGTATTTTCTATATGTTTTATTCTCTGTTGTTCATATATGTATGGTAATATATATATATATATTTTTTTTTTCTGTTTTATCTTCCACTTCACTAATAATTTCTTCATCCATGTCTACACTGCTCTTATACTCATTTATTGAGCTCATAATTTTTGTTTTATATATTTCAGTCATGTTATTTCTGTTTTGTTTATTTTTCAATATTTTTTGCCATTTTTCATACTTTGCAATTCTCTTCCAAAGTTTTCAACATTTTTTTCTCCCTTGAACATAGTAAGCATAGTTATTTTAAAGAGTGTGTCTGGTAATTGTACCATCTGGAGTCTTGCTGTGTTTATGACTTTTTTCACATGTTTTTTGTAGTTTTCATTATGTTGTCTCTTTTTGTGCCTAGATATCTCTTGTTTTTTTTGTAATAGACATTGTATTTGAAAAACAGTAGAAATTATAAGACTTTATCTTCCAGAGAAGTTTTTTTCTTCTTTCAGGCACCTGGGTATACAAGTACTTTTAGATTATCTTAATCCAATTTGAGAAACTAATATTTTTAGTGTCACACAGATCTTTTTGAAACTGAGTTACAATCCATTGAAGACCAGTTTACCTTTCTCCTGGTGGTCAGCTTTTCTTGGTCTCAGTCAAAGATTGAAGCATTTACCAGATCCTTCCACACTGGGTAAGCCTTGGACACATATTTTTGGCCTCCTAGCCCCATGAGGTTTCTGTTTTATTTTTATTTGGCTTGATTAGGTTTTATCCCAGTTGGCTTTTTTATACCTTCAAGAAGATTTTTAAAATAGTTTTTCAGGTTTTCTGATTGTCTTCAGCAAGAGAATTTGTTCAAATGTCCAAGGGTATTATTTTTGTCACTCCTTCCACTGAGACATTTTTGTGAATTTCTGTAAGTGGTATGAGAGATCTGTATGCAAGTCCTGTCTTTACTGCTAATAAGCAGTATGAATTTGGTGAGTAATCTCAGCTTTCTGGATTCCATTTCACTTCTATATCATAAATTTTAATTAGATGATCTTTAGTGTCTCTTAAGGGTCCAAAATTTTGTGATTTCTTGGTTCAGAGCTTCCCAAAGGGAAAGTATAATACATTGAGAATAGATTTCTTTAAACTTGTGGAAGTTTAAACTCACTAAAATATATCAGTATCAAACATATTTGCATCCATCTAATTTCAATATGTTTGTTAGGAAAATGTTTCCTGAGATTTAAGCCAGTGACTGATTTCAATGTTCCCATATGTGAGGCTGGAGAAAGCCTGAAGCCCATCTCTCTCAAAAGGTCCACTCAGGAGGTAGGAACCACACGAGCTTTTTAGAAGAGAATTTAATACAAGAAATCACTGGCCATGTATTGTGGGAGTTTAAAGGCAAAAAGGGAACTCAAAGGCACCAACTGCTGTGCTGCAGTTACCACCCCTAGAGCTGGAGGATCAAAGGAAACAGGATGAAATTACTAAAGTATAGAAGCTTGGGGAAGGGCCTGTGGAGTGAAAACTTGGACCTCAGAGACAAAGGCCCTGCTGGTGCTGGTGCTGGTGCCTCAGGACCTTTGAGGAGAGTCCTCAGGGGCTGGAACTGGGAAAAGGCCCTGTCAGCTGGTTGGGTGTGATGAGGGAGAATGTTAAGCTGGTTCTAGGAGTATTGAAAAAGCAGCCACTAGAACAAACTGCTTCTGTCTAAAGAAAGACACATCTTCTCCCTCACCCAGCTTTACAGCCTCTCTCTACAGCCCTACCCCAACTGGCAGAAACTCAAAAGGAGAAACACAGCCCTAGCATCACAGATATTTTAACCACAGAACGTTTTTTACTAACCAGCACCCCATATTCACAATCTGTACCAAGTCTGATATTTTGTTATGCTGAGAATTATTGGTCAGAATAATGAACCTAGTTTATGCTCCAAATGTTTCTGTTGTTTTATCTAGGCATATTATGTCTATGTAAGAAATATGGGTACAATGATTTGTAGCAAAAGAAAGTGAACCTTCAGAGTAATAATTGAAAACATAGCTACTTTAAGAAGCAAAAGCTTTATAAATTTCTGTTTTTAGCCTATCTTTTTTTACTATTTGAAGAACTACCTTACCTTAGCTTACTCAACAGCACTCATTCCACTATCCTATATAATAAAAGCCCAGCAACCAAATGGCGGAATGACCAGAACAACCGGTCAAACAGTCACTTTGATGCATAATGACCACCAGGGGGCAGACGCTCAGTGCAGGAGCTGCCCCCTGGTGGTCAGTGCTCTACCACAGTGAGAGCACCGTTTGGCTGGCCAGGATGAGCAGCTGCTCCTGCTGCGAACCCTCGGCCAACTGGCCAGAAGCCGGGCTGCAATCTGCCTCCACACCCCAAGCTCCTTCTCCTCTCTCCCTGCCACCTCTTCCAGACACCCGCAGGCCACGCAGCACCGCCACTGGGCTGACCCCTGAGTCTGGGAGGCAGGTTCGTGGCCACCTCGGCACTGAAGCCTACTCCTTCACCTCTCAGTGCTATTGTCCCGGGCCTGGCCTCGACTGGGTCCCCTGGAGAGGCGAGTGCTCTAGCTCAGGGAGTAGCCACACAGAGGGCAGGTCCACAGCCACCTGGCTAACCAGGATGAGCGAGGCGATCCCCACAAGCCACACACCCCACCAGTGGACGAATTCCGTGCATTGGGTCTCTAGTATTATAATAAACTATTAGACAATTCTTGCCTTTATGTCCCCGAATTAACAACATTTGAAACATCACTGCAGTGTGCTGACGCTCTGAAGGCTCCCTCTGACTCATATACTCTGACATGAGTCTCTGTCTAAATAAAGACAGACTCCGAGGGAGCCTTCCCCAGAGTGGCCTATGATTAATCTGGTGACTTGTAAACAAATAAGCTTCCTTCAGCTTCAGTTTGCTACATTTCTCTGTCCCTTCCGTTCTTTGTAAAGACTGGCTCAAATTGTGTTAAAAGTCAAATTTTATTACAGTGAATTCTACAGCAGTGTTTAAGTTATTTTTATTATTGTGGAAATTGTTATATCTAGTAATGTCTCAAGAATTTAATTGGGCTTCAAAATCTTAATGTTAACTTGAGACCCTATTGAAACAGTTATTTTATCTTATAATAAATGAGTTACTTGTATATGTTAAAGTGCTCAGGATTTTTCAAAACCAGCCAAAGAGAGGAGAACACCATATGCTAGAAATTTATACCTAAAATAATGAGCACAGGGCCTAACATCTATGCAGCTAAACATACTTATACATTTATAGTATAGAGCAACCAGCATAAACCAAGACCAAAGCAGAAGAATTATATCAATTAAGCATGAACTTTACTATCTACACTAATAAAAGATAAAAATGGTAATTGGCATACAACCCTACCCTTTTCATTGGCTAATCAGGACTATATGCAAATTAACTGCCAACTAAGATTGGCAGTTAACTGCCAACAAGATGGTGGTTAATTTGCATATGTAGGCACAATGCAGGGAGGCAAAAGGGAAAGCAGGAAGAAGCCCCCTGCCACTGACAGTGATCAGAAACCCAGGGGGGAGCTAAGAGCTGGGGGGCAGGGCAAAGGTG
>NW_006296285.1:576737-590468 GCF_000327345.1 Myotis davidii
GCGGCAGCAGCGGAGTGATGGGGCTGGTGCCTTCCCCTGATCAGCCCGGTGGCCTCCCACAAAGGGAGGCCAGACTGCGGCTTAGGCCCACTCCCCAACAGGAGCAGGGAACAGGCCTAAGCCATCAGTAGGACATCCCCTGAGGGCTCCGAGTATGTGAGAGGGGGCAGGCTGGGCTGGGGGACACTCCCCCACCCCCCACACACACACCCAGTGCACGAATTTCATGCACCAGGCCCCTAGTCTATATAATAGAAGCCTAAGAGACCATTACAGCAGAATGACCAGTCGCTATGATGCTCACTGACCACCAGGGGCAGATGCTCGATTCAGGAGCTGCCCCCTGGTGGTCCCACAGGGGGAGCATTGCTCAGCTAGAAGCCCGGCTCATGGCTGGTAAGTGCAGCAGCAGTGGTGGGAGCCTCTCCTGCCTCTGTGACAGCACTAAGGAGCAGTGAGCTGAGCAGTAAGGAGTGAGCAGGCAGGCAGTAAGGAACAAGGGGTGCTGGACTGTGAGAGGGATGTCTGTCTGCTGGCTTAGGCCCAATCCTGTGGCAGACGGACATCCCTGAAGGGGTCCAGGACTGCGAGAAGGTGCAGGCCGGGTTGACAGACCCCCCCCCCCTCCAGTTCATGAAATTCGTGCACTGGATCTCTAGTGTTAGGAATAATGATAGTAAGAAGGATTTCAAGGCTTAAAGTACTTTATATCAGAAGTTGTCATCAGGGTTCTTAAGATGCAAACAAACAAACTAACAAACAAAAAAATCCTCCTCAGTAAGTTTAAATAGACACAGAATTCATTGAAAAATAGTTAACAGTTTCATAGATTCTCTAGAAAGGCCAGAGAAACAGACTTGTAAGCAATGCCTCCAGGAATAGCGCCCAAATCTCCTGCCAGCTAGAACCACTCCAGTGAAAAATGCAGTGGCCCCACTGATTATATAGCACAATGTTTCTCTTAACCAAGATGGATAAGCCCTAGAGATCTGCTATACAACATTGCATATATAATCAGCAATCATGTATTGTATACTTAAAAAATTGTAAATCTCATGTTCTTGTCACAATAAAATAAAAAGGTTTAATATATAAAAATAAAGGGAATACAAGACATGGCACTGGAAATCGTCTTTTGATCCTGAGTTCTGGCCTCTACCAGTAGAAATGCTGCCTCTACCATCTCCAGAGGCAGGGTGGTGTCTGCTTGCACCGTGGGTTCTGGACAGCGTTTCCTTCTGCTGGAGACCTAAGTGGCTGTGTCTGGTTGGCCGTCTACATCACAGCCGCTTTGCCTTAGCTGCCAGTGAGGCTGAGAAAGCATGCTTCTGCCTGCACGGAAGCCTGAGGAGCAAGTTTGGGAGGCCCTGACTCATAAGAGAGGGAATTCCCAAACACAGGAAGAATGTTTAGAAGTACTGGCTACCAAAACGAATAGAAAAAGTCACTTCTCCAAGTGTGGTACTTCGCATCTGCATCTGCATCATAATATCTCAGGGTGCTGATGAAAAATGAAGATTTCTGGGCAGTGCCTCCAAATCTTATGAATTAGAATCTCGGGCACATCAGCAACCTACATTTTCCATAGTCTCCTCAGGTGATTGTAGATGAATGATACAGAATGAGAATACCTACACAGTTTATATTTTCAAATGTACTTTGAATAATTATATTTGACTTATTTTTAGAATTGAATAAGAAAAACTATAACTGCTACCTCAGTCAGAATTCAAAAATTTCTGTAATTCTATATAGAAAAGACGTCTGCTGTGGACAAGAGAAATAATAAATGTCTGCTATCCTTTCCACAGAAGGAACAACAAAGGAGGAAGAAAGAGTGTTATATGTGTTTAGGAACATGGACTCTGAAGCTAGATTGCTTGAATTTGAATATACTTGATCTCAATAAACATCTCCCAACTTAGTTGCTTAAAACAACATTATCCTGTAATTTCTGTAGGTCAGGAATTAAGAATAGGCTTAGTTGCATAGCTCAAGCTCTTGCAGGAGGTTCTAGTCAACCTGTTGCCTGGGGTTATAGCCTAGTGTGAAAGCATGACAGGAGAACACTGTCCAACATCACACATGTGGTTGGTGGCAGAAGGTCTCAATTCCTTACTAGCTACTAGCCAGAAACTTCACTTCCTCAGCAAATGGGCTTCTGACAGTATGGCCACTTGCTTCCCATCGAGCAAGTAATGAGAAAGGGAAGGGGTGGGGGAAAGAGAAAGAGACAGAGGAAGAGGGAGAGAGAGAGGAAACTTAGCAGCTGAAGTACTTTTGTATAGCCTACTCTTGGCTGTATGATGGGCCACTACTACTAAGCAGCCCTCTGATGTGGGATTACACAAGGCATGAACACCAAGAGGCAGGGATCCATTTTTAAGATTACTTATCACAGCCATCCTTGTGTGAGAAGTTCTTTCCTTTGTGTTCCTTTCAAGTCTTTCCTCAATGTTTATCATAATCATATTTCATCAGTATCAAAATATTGAAGATGAATTAGGGGAGGCAGGAAAAAAAACAGGAATTTCATTACACTCCATTCAAGTCATGTCAACTCTATCAAAGGGCCACCCTGTGTCCCTCATGAACTGGACACATGTGTGCTTCAGAGGCCAGCACTACAGTGCCTGTCATCACAGAGCTGGACAAATAAGTCAGATCATGCATTATTAAATCACAGGGCAAAATATAGCAATATAAAAAACAGAAGGTGTGTGTTCATACAAAATGTAGTCAAGAATCAATTATGTCATTTAATTTTTAATTCATAAATTAAATGAAGAGGTTAGACTAAGAGGGTCTCAAGATCCTGTTCAGTTTTTGGCTTTCTAAGGACTGTGGGAGAATGGAAGGAAGCCCTGCCTGGTGTCATGACCAGGAAGCTTTCAAAGTGACCAAGGTGGCCCCTGGCCTTCAAGGAAAGGTGGGGGGGATGCCTGGGCTTGAAGGAAAAGGTGGGGGCTGAGGAGGTGAAGTTACTTACGAAGTCTCAGAGGCCAGAATTCACAATTTTATTGCACTTTAGTAAAGAATGACTAAGTGATTTTGAAATTCCTTTTGTCTATTTCAAGATAAAGACTTGGACTAACATTTATCCTTTTCTTTGAAAATTATACATAACTGTACATTGTTCTAATCTATAAGGTCATGCCTATTTTTTCTTGGGAATATTACTTTTCTTTTACTTGAAAATTTGTATTTGTATTACTGGTATCCTAAAAAGTCAATCCATTGTATTTAAAATGCTGGTGTTGTGCTTGTATCAGTGTGTGTAATAGTGGGCACTTCAGCAACATCCTTACAAAATCCAAAAAGTAAAATAAACATCCACCTAACTTGAAAAGTAGGTATGCTGGGTGAGTGAAAACCATGCTTAATTTGTTGTCGTTTTCTTCCACTAATCTATTGATATACAATTGTAAATCTTTTTTTAAACCTCTTCTTTCTCACGTTACTATTTCCATGTGTGCAGCTTTATAATCTATTTCCCTGCTTCCTTTTGGAATGGATTTAAAACATGTAGCCCTCTGCAACTGTGGTCTCTAGATGCCTTCTTTGCCGAGGGAGGAAACCAATGGGCTCCAGTCTCTGTTCCCTGGGACAGAGCAGTAGAAATGCAGAATCATAGCTTCCACTCCAGACCCACTGAGTCAGACTATGCATTTTTAACAAGATCCCCAGACAGCTAGTATGCACATTGAAGGTGAAAAGCTCTGCTCTAGGCTGTCGTTGTGCATGGAGGCTGGCAGATGGACAAGGTGAGTTTTGCGGGCTTTTGAAGATCTCCCCTTATCTCTGCTTCCCTGCCTCCCTGGCTTCCTCCATTCTTTGCTCCCTTCCCTTTTCCTCCCTCTTTTTCTCCCCCACCAACCTGCACAGAGTTTATCTTTTTATTTTTCTATGGAAATATTGAAACGATTGAGACTTGTTTTTGTTTTTCCCCATCACTTGGAGCTGTTCCCTTTCATCTTTGATTCAGCCAATTTCCTTCAAAGCTAAATATTAAACAGATCGGTCTCCTGACAGCTGACCCCAAATGGGGACATGGTCCTCCCCCGGGGGTTGGAGAGCTGAGCCGACAAAGGTAGAAGAGAGACAGGATGGAGCCAGTTCCTGTCCCCTGGGGAAGCCCCAAAATTGTGTCTCTGCCTTCACATCAGCCAAGTAGCCAATACCCAAACAGCAGATAGCTTCTGGAAGGCATTCTTGTAGAAATTCCTTTTTTTGCCAGAGGGTGAAAGGGTTGTAATTGATTTTGTCTGCCTCTCAGATGGACTTAGAGAGACACAAAGGTCTGAACTCTAATAGAAAGGTAACATTTTTAGTAAAAGGCGAAAGATTTATGCAATCTGAAGAGAAACCAGAGTATAGAAAGGTAACATTTTTAGATACGGAGCAAACTGGAGCAAACATTTCTATGTGGCCACGAGATCTAGTTTTGTAAATTAGTTTTTTCCCCCACCAGCTTGTCATTCTATTTAGTAAAGTAGGAAGAGTAAAGTTTATTAAGTTAACCATCTTCTAAAAACCTAATTGTTTCAAAACCCACAGATTAATAATAATAATAATAATAATAATAATAAAGCTAATTTTCCTAAAAGCTTCCAGACATTGGTGGCCACCTCTCATTGAAGAGCACAGCCCTGACCCCTGATGAAAAGAACCCACGCCGGGCACTCCTTACTGCGCCTGGAGCGTGTGCCTAAGCACAGTGCGCTGTTGGCCTCACACCTGATGCGCTGAATGTCAATATAGGAAGATACGAAGAGAAGAGATAGACAGAGAAAACAGAAATGACAAAACACCCCTTTGCCTTACCATTTCACTCTGAAATGAGAGAGAGCTGATAGGGCTCCATAATGTTACCTAACCACTGAAATGCCAGTGTCAGAAAAGAGCTGATAATTGTTTTAGACAGAGAAAAACCAACCAACCTCCTAGTCATTGTGAATGAACAAAGCTGAGAGAGAGGGAGAGGCAGAGAAACATCCGTTGCCTGCCTCCTGCACACCCCCTACTGGGGCTCGAGCCCACAACCTGGGCATGTGCCCCGACCAGGAATTGAACTGGTGACCTCGCCGTGCATGTGATGATGTTCAACCACTGACCCACATGGGCCAGGGAAATTATCAAAGTTTCTGAGAGAAAAAAAGCACAGGAGTCAGAAAGGCTCCCCATAGCCTGAATAGAAAAACCTGGTAGGAATACATTTGCCTGCAAAAGTAATGTGGAAAACCTATGAATTTTGTTTCACAAACTGTTGTTAGGCGTTGTGAATTCACCTCATCCCTCCTCTCTAATTATTATGAATTTGAGTGTTTTTGTGTGATTTTTGAAAATGAAAAATAATGGGCTTATATTTATGAGATTTTACCCATTTCATGAGCCACTGGAAATAAGAGGTGAAAATGTGAGTTTATTTCCTCTTAAACCTGAGTTCAAACAAGTAAAAGCCTAGGCATTCTTAAAATGTTTGTAACATAAAGTAGAATCTAAGGCTATCCTGGTTTTGTTATTATATTTCTTTTTTTATATTTTTTATTGATTTCAGAGAGGAAGGGAGAGGAAGAGAGAGAGTTAAAGAGAGGGAGAGAGAGAGAGAAACATCAATGAGGAGAATCATTGAATGGCTGTCTCCTGCACACCCGCTACTGGGAACTGAGCCCACAACCTGGGCATGTGTCCTGACCAGGAATCAAACCATGACCTAGTTTGTAGGTTAACATTCAACCACTGAGTCACACTGGCCAGGCTATTAGTTTGCTTTTTAATTTAAGCTGTACCATAAGGTTTTGTACACACTGTGACACTTAAGATCATTAATACATATTTAATAAAATAAGTTTTCTAAATGGTAGTGGAGAATAAAATTCATAATTGTGTTTTCATTTCTGAGGCAAAGCTACTGATACTCAAAAAAATGCCCTGAGTGAAAGTTATAAACCAAGATTATAAGAAAAATTCTAGCCCAAGATGGGAAGTCTTAAAACAGAGGGCATACTATTTATTATTCTTTGGAGGGAGAGAGAGGAAGAAAGAGGGGGAGAGAGAGAGAGAGAGAGAGAGAGAGAGAGAGAGAGAGAGAGAGAGAGATTAACCTCAATCAGACTTCCGATTTATATCCTTTTGTTTTTCTACATCATCTTCATATATCTTTCTGTAATTTACATATTCTTGTAATGGACTTAGAATCTTTCCCAAACAAGGAAGAACAAATATTAGTTATTTTGATAGTTGTCTGCTCAAAATTAATTTTTACATTTTTAAACCTATGGCTATTCTTAAGTTCAGTTACCAATGGGTTTTGTAAATGTTGTTAAATAAGCAAGGGCTCCTCCTAGTGATATTGCTAAATCAATGCAATGTCCTAATTCCAGGTTCATGTGTTTTATTTGTGTGTAATAGGTTATTAGTCTTACTAAAAACAAACTGAGAATCTGTTGAATTTTCTGAGATCAATAATGTATATATGGATTTTTCTAAAACTGCAGTAACTTCTTCAGGCCACTAGGGGCCATTTGACTAAATTACAGTTATTTCCCTTTATCTGTGATTTCGCTTTCTAAGGTCTCAGTTACCAGTAGTCAATCATGGTCCAAAAATATTAAATTTACCCACCCACTGATATTGTCTGCTGCTGACATCCAACCATCAACATCGTCATGGCACAATGATAAGGATCAGCCAAAGTAGATGATCCTGCTTGTGACATCTTGTCAGCAGGTCAATGGTAGCCTAAAGCTGTGCCACAGTGCCTACGGAAGTCTCCTCACTTTATCTCCTCACATAGGCATTTTAACCTCTCACATCATCACAAGAAAAAGAAGGGTGAATATAGGACAATACGAATTTGAAAGAGATGACATAACTTTTGTTACAATATATTATAAATAATTACTCCACTTTATTATTAATTACTAGAGGCCCAGTGCACGGATTTGTGCACCAGTGGGGTCCCTTGGCTGGCCTGCACTCTTGTAATCCAGGACCCCTTGGGGAATTTTGGACTGCTGGTTTCAGCCCAATCCCCGCAGGCTAAGCCGAAGGATCCCTTGGTGCATGAATCTGTGCACCGGGCCTCTAGCTGCATATCTTTCGTTAATCTCTTCCTGCCCTCCCCACTCCCCCCTTTCCTCTGAGATTCATCATTCTGTTCCATGTTTCCATGCCTATGTGTTGAGCATCTGTCCCTGGTGGTCAGCATATGTCATAGCTATCGGTTGAACAGTCGGTCAGTCGCTTAGGCTTTTATATATATAGACTAGAGGCACATGCAAAACTTTCATGCACTGGGGGGGGTCCCTCAGTCCGGCCTGCAACCTCTCATAGTCTGGGATCCCTCGGGGGATATCCACCTGCCACAGGGGTGAGAGAGGCTCCCGCCACTGCTGCTGCACTTGCCAGCTGTGAGCTGGCTTCCGGCTGAATGGCACTCCCCCTGTGGGTGCGTACTGACAACCAGGGGACAGCTCCTGCATTGAGCGTCTGCCCCTGGTGGTCAATGTGCGTCATAGTGACCAGTCAGTCTATTTGCATATTAACCTTTAATTATATAGGATTATTGTTAATCTCTTACTCTGCCTAATTTATAAATTAAATTTTATCATAGGTCTGTATATATAGACAGAAACATAGTTTATGTAAGGGTTGTGTACAATTGGAAGGTTCAGGCATCCACCTGGGGTCTTGGAAGGTATCCCTCGTGGATAAGGGGGCACTAGTATTTGTCCCAGTTCAACTGGGCCAAAACATGACCTGCTTTCACTCCATATTCCTAGGGGTAGAGTCAAACTCATTATATTCAATAATTTAGTATTTTTATAATTGTATAGCTATTCAAAATCTCTTTAAAAGTAAAAAATGTGAACTCCCTTAATATTGACATTGGAACCAATTATGGTACAATAGTGATGCATGAACAAAAAGATCACTCTGGTTTATTTATCTTTGTCAGCAAAAGTGGGGTAGAATAAAAGTTAGAAAACTGATGTCCCTTTTACTATTATCTGGTTTAGTCAGCTTCTGTTTTCCTATTCCTTACCCTAACAAGGAAATGTAGCTAATATATATTACTACCATCCACCTCCCACTACACTCTCTGTCCAATATCACCCTTAATTCTTTGTGTAAGATGAGAAGGATTGCACCAGTTGCTCAGGGAAAAGAAGTGCTCTTTCCGTTTCTTTTCCCTGCCGTGTTTATTTATTAAGCCGTTCCATTCCAGGCTGGGCAAACCAAGCACCCCTGTCTTTTTTTAAAAGTAATTAGCAGATTGCATAAGACATCATTTTCTTGGTTTTACCCATGAACCAGAAAAAAACTGTTGGACATAACCAGGTAACTCCTCGCCCTGGAGACCGAGGTGCTTGGGATGGAGCAGGACCAAGGCTCTGCTGACAGCAGGACGGCCTCTCCTTTCTTTTGATGAGGTTACAAGATGGTTCATCTGTTAACTTGTGGAAATAGCTTTGAAGGAAAGCAGTGCAAGCTGGTTTCTTGTAATTGGATTTAAGTACTGTTGAATATAATGTAGAAGTGACGCATCCTCCTAATAATTAAAGTTGTCATCTCCAGGTTTTATTCAAAGTTTCAGTCGTGCTTGAACTCGCAGATTTGCCTTAAAGCTTAGATGCTTCATCTCAAAAGGCCTTGGGAGTGTAACAGGGAAGCCAGCAGCAGGTTGGAATTTTCCTCCATAAAGTTCTGTGTTCTCAAAATGCAATCCTGGTCACCCGGACAGCCTGCTCCTGCCACATAGGGGATTGCCAAAGAAAGGATTTCAGGGTGGGTGGGCAACTCCCCTTCTTCTAATGCATGTTGTGTTGGGGTGTCAGCGTGTGGACTGAATTCCCCAGGTTGGAGTCTTTATGGTTTCATCTCCCTTATTGTGCTGTGGAATTGGGGAAATCAAATTTGAGCTTTAGGATGTGGACAGGAGGCAGGAGCTTTGCCTGTAAATTACAACAAAGGCTGAACTCACAGGGCCTGGCAAGGAAACAAAGTGGCCACAATTGGCTTGGGCCTGGAGCCAGCGCCCCTGCAGAGCAGGAGCCGAGCGGAGGCCTCCCCCCAGGGCCACTGCTGCTCAGCCTATGCTTGGATAACACACAGACTCTTTGCTGCTTCTCCTGAATCATAGCAACAAGCAGGTTGGGCCAAGATGGAATAAATGAAGTCGAGATTAAAGAAAATTTTAAGAGTGAGATGAATTAGTGAATTGGAGAGGTGATTTTTGTCCTTCCCATTCTCTTTATTTTCAAAGTATCGTCTCATTCTCCTTTCAGTAGTGGGGCCAGCGTGGCTGGTGGAGCAGCTCAGACCTCCAGAAGGACCTCAGGGGCAGAAGTGTGGTGAGACTCTGGAGCCAGTGGGGCGGACCCTGGGTGCCAAGGGGGGACTATGTATAGGCTTTTTCATTAATATTGAGAAGGAGCCCAGGGCTTGTACTTACTGCAGCCCATAATATTCCTGGGAAGCTGAAAGTAAAAAACAAGGACACTCACAGAGCCCATAGGTTCCCAGGTTAGTTCTTCACTTTTCCTCTCGTCCCCGCCACACACACACACACACACACACACACACACACACACACACACACACTCCTACCCCATGGAGCTCAACCTTTGAGATCACCGTAAACTGCCCCAGGCAAGAACATCAATTCATTTGTCTCTTGAGACACTCTCTGGTATGTTTATGAAATGAGCACTGGAGACTCCAATTTCACAATCAACAATGTACCCAAATATAGAAAAAGTTTTGTTCCAAGATAATTTTGTCTTTAAACAGCAAGATCAACAAAGGATGCCTTCAGGGAACTGGTGGTCCTGCACTCAAGTCTATGCGACTCTGAACTGCCTCTCAGGAAAAGGAGAAGGATGTGCCTCCAACACAAATCTGTTTCCATCACCTCGTGCTGACCAACAGTAGGGATGAAGCCCTGAACAGTAAAGTGTAACTTAAACCATTAGGACCTTAGCACTTGGGTTAGGTGGCACTATTTAATGGACTCCGTAGTTTAATGAAGTCCATTAACTAGTGCCAGGGCAAGGCAAGGCCTGTGGTCTAACTGGTTGGAAAGCTTTTGATGAAACCCAGGGTGCTGGTTGTCAAGCCTCTCTCCCTCTAAAATGTTTAAACCCTGGATAATTCCCTGGAAATGTAATCTGGGTGTTTTTGACTCATGTATATGTAAGCTCATCCCATTGCTATTTTCAAAAGGCATTCCATGGAAATTCAGAGTGAGCTTTTTATCTTTATTTTATCAAGGACTCCAGCACATTAGATTCACAATAGTCAACATGGGTTGATGCAAAGTCTGACTATTTCTGTCTTAATGTTTGTTTGCTTTTTTCGTACTGGCCTTGATAAATTTCCTAAGACAAGAAATTTACTATGCTGTCTTCAGAGTAGAGTATCCTCTCTTTGAGCTGGGAAATTGGGATCCCATCAGTAAGCAGTGAGGTAACATAGAGTTTCCATTATTTTCTGTTTAGGGAGTAAAAAAAAAATAAGGCAAAAATAAATATCAGTTCCCAGGTTCTTGCTGTGTTATAGGAAGCACTTTCCATTCCAGCTGGTAGACAGACAGCTTGGCCTTGATGTTATATCAGTGATTAATGGTTCCAAGGCATAAACCTGATTCATTCAGTACACATAGGGTTTTGGAGCCATAAAGGCTTGGATTTGAAAATTCTGTCCCCTCCATGATTCCCAACTAGATGTCTGACCTGGGTGAGTTATTGAAACTCTCCAAATCTCAACTTTTTTACTTTTTAAGTGGAGGTAATAATCTGTAACTTGTAGCTTTTAGCTAATGTTTATGGAGTGCTAACAATGTGCCAGATATTGTGCTAAAAAACTTTATACACATTATTTTATTCTACCCTGACAATTTCCTTATTCTAGAAAGGGGAGAATTGGATTTAAGAGTGTTCATAGAGCTGGGACACAAACACAGTGCTTTCTTACTCCAGGGTTCTCATCCTATTACTGTGAGTACTAAATTAAATGAAAGATGGCTAGGGTAGGAATCATGCTACAAAGCAAAGAGAACCAGCATTTACTAAGAACTGACCTACTGTGTGCCATACCCTCTACATGCTTGATTTTTCAAAGCGGTCATCTTGCTTGTGTGCACAGAGTTTTGTGGGATTTGTTTGAACATTTTAGTAAAGGATCCCAGATACTTGTATATCTCTGACTAAAGAAACACCCTCCAATTTCCCTGGAGAAGGTTGTCCTCTTCCATCTAGCACACCGCTTTAAGAAGGATGCATATAGAATGTTGAGTAAAAGGCAATCAATCTTTGAAATCAATGGAGCCAAGATGTCATACTGACACCACACTCTTCCCAAAGGGATTTAGCAATGCTCCAGTGCAGCACCAATATTAGTCTTGAAAATGCAGAAGGAGGAAGATTTTACTGTTGAATGATTTATTTGTTCTAATGACAGATTTCTAAAGTTTTTTAAAAAATTAGCAGTTGGCTCTATTCAAAAGGGTTGAAAGTAAGAGATTCTCTGTCTTCTGAGAGATTCCAAAATCCTATATGGTCTGTATTCACCCATCCTGATTCGGTGTCAAGCCCCCCCACACTTTTTTTTCTGATGGAGAGGAAATGTAGCTCTCTGTAGAGATATGTGTCCCAAAAGTCCCCTGACCACCCTATTTGAAAAAAAACAAACAAACATGTTTGCAAGATTCAGCTTAGATGTTGAGATAAGAATGGACAGTGTGGTTACATGGGATAAAAATAGAAATAAAAGTGCTTATGAAAGTAGAATGCTTTTTTTAAGTAGTTGATTCATACAGTAGATAAGCCCCACAGACATATTTATATTATAGACATCATAAAACTTAGCTTCCTAAAAGATGGTAGTTTCCAGCTAGCAGAAATCTACTGAAGCATATATTACTCTTTTTATTTTAGGAAGAAGACAAACACATGACTGAAAAGATAAAATGATTGGAATTTCCTTTGCTGCTCCCCCCAAAGCATGATTAAACATGGTATTGACCTCCTAGTACAATCTTATTAACATTCTTGCTTGATATGAATCATAATAATGTCAATAGTAACTTCCATTCATTGAGCACTTATTCTGTGCCAGGAGCTGTGCTGGCCCCTTGGCATAAATGATTTCATTTAATTTTCTAAGTAATCCTATTGAGAAATTGAGAGTTAGATTTTAAATGATTCTTCTAAAGCTGCATACACAATGTGTATATTTGAATTCCTTTTCTCATTGACTCCAATATTCACTCTAATCCACACCTCCTCCCTCTAAAATGGCAATCTCTCTATATAAAAGGCTGATATACTAAGTGTCCCTCCTACTGTCTGACCGGTTGCTATGATGCACACTGACCACCAGGGGGCACATGCTCAACTCAGGAGCTGCCAAGCTGCAGTGACTTGGCAGCAGTGGTTCTCAGGTGATGCACTCCAAAACCAGAGAGGAGGGACCTCGATTCCTCACGGGACCACGCAATTACAACTTGGGCCATTGGTTATGTTGTTGCTGGGGCACTGTTGTCCCAAATCTGGTTTACTCCACACTTGCATTTGCGTTTCACACCCTGTAAGACAGCAACTTTGCAGAGTGCCCTCTTGCACTCGGGGACCCCTTGGGGCATGTTGGAAAGCCGGTTTTGGCCCGATCCCTGCAGGCTAGGCTGAGAGACCCCACCTGCTGGAGGGACCCTGCTCATTCTGCAGATGCCCTTCGAGCCATGGTGCCACCCCAGGTGCAGCTGGCCTGGGAGGGACTGTGGGAAGTTGGCTACAGGGCATGTCTGGCAGATCTCGGCCAGTCCCACCCTACTGGCCACCTTCTAATTAATTTCCTTTCAATGTGCAAGAATCCATGCCCTGGTCACTAGTTATATATAAAGGGAAGGATGCCCTGGCATGTGTGTCTCAGTGGTTAGAGCATTGGCCTGCCCACCAAAGGGTCTAAGGTTCAATTCCCTGGTTAAAGACATGTAACTGGGTTGCAGGTTTGATACCCAGCCCTGGTCAGGGGTGTGCAGGAGGCAACTAATTGATGTGTCTCTCTCTCACATCAAAGTTTCTCTCTCTCTCTCTCTCTCTCTCTCTCTCTCTCTCTCTCTCTCATTCCTTCCCTCCCTCCTTCCCTCTCTCTCTAAAAGCAATGGTGAGGAAATATCCTCAGGTGAAGATTAATATCCTAGGATGAGAAAAGGGTAACTGGAGATGAAGGGGATAGGGATTGGCATTTGTCTAGTACCTGCTCTATATCAGGAACTTTATATATGTTTTTGAATACCTAAGTGTATACAATCTACACTAATAAAAGAGAAACATGGTAATTGGCGTACGACCGCTACCCTTCCCATTGGCTAATCAGCGAGATATGCAAATTAACTGACAGCCAAAATGGCAACTGGCAGCCAGGCAGCTTGCAACTAACATGAGGCTTGCTTGCTTCAGTGACGGCAGACTCCAACGTTCCCCGCCTGCCACTGCAGGCCTCTGAGCAGGCAGTTTGAAACATAGTAATATATAGAAGCTAAAAAAAACTCCAAAAACCTGCTTTCAGCGAAAGCCGAAAGCCGGGATCTCAGAGCTGGAGTCAGAGCTGGAGTTATACATTGTTTCGATTACCTACTTTCAGCATCGGAGGCCTAAGAGCTGGAGCCTCAGAGCTAAAGCTGGCCCAGAATTAAAAAAAGAACCTGGTGGTCAGCACACCCCCTAC
>NW_006296285.1:591019-617240 GCF_000327345.1 Myotis davidii
CAAGGGGGCGGTGCCCCAACTCCCCTATCGGCCCTACTCTGAGTTACAGGGGGGAGCTCCCCAACCCCCTGATCGACCCTGCTCTGTGCATGACAGGGTAAGGAGCCCCAACCCCCGGATTGGCCCTGTTCTGTGCGTGACAGGGGGTGGCGCCGCAACCTCACCATCAACCCTGCCTTGAGTGTGACAGGGGGCGGTGCCCCAACCCCCCAATCAGCCCTACCCTGAGCATGACTGAGGGTGGCATCACAACCTCCCAATCCACCCTGCTCTGTGCATGACAGGGGGCGGTGCCCCAACTCCCCAATTGGCCCTGCTCTGAGACCAACCAGGGGCTGCACCTAGGGATTGGGCCTGCCCCTGCCACCCGGGAGCAGGCCTAAGCCAGCAGGGCGTTATCTCCCGAAGGGTCCAAGACTGCGAGAGGGCACAGGCCAGGCTGAGGGACCCCCCCCTTCCCCCCGAGTATACAAATTTTTGTGCACCGGGCCTCTAGTGTTTATAATAAGTATGTGAACTGGTATTTAATTCCAGGTAAATCTGCTTCCATGGTTCACACACGTTCCTTCTTCAGGATTTGCTGCCTAATACTCTTGAAATTGAATTACCTTACGTGAATTTTCTTAAAAATTGAAATATATATTAAAGGTATATTTAGGAACCACCTAAACCTGAATCTAACTAAAGCAATATTGGAAATTAAACTTTACATATTGATAGTCTGGTTATCTATGGCTACATAAAAATTACCCCAAAATGTAGTGTATTTAAGATAACAATTTACTAATAGTATATTCATGATTCTGTGGGTCAGAAATCAGGCAGAAAACAGTAGCCGAATCCTGACCTGGTAGGGTCTCCTCTCCTATGCAGAAAGGTCATCAAAATATTTTCATGCAGATGACACTTCTTTCCTAAAATTTTATTGTTACCATTTATAAAACAACAGTGGTATTTTCCCCCTCTTACTACACCAGAATTAAACACAAGTCAATCTGAGTCTCTGTAGCCTATGAGCTTTTCTCTCTCTTCTGCTGCTGCCTTTGAAAATTGGAGCAAAGGCCTAGGGGACACAACAAAGGCACCAGGGCAGGGCAAGCAGGGCAGTGCTCATGTGACCAATACGCCTTTCAGTTTAGTTTCAATGAATACTTTTAAAATTAAAAATTCATTTAGCAAATAAATATGCTCCACATAACAGATATTTAATAAATATATGGCATAAAGAGTGAATAGATAAGTGCTAATGACTAAGGAGCTATAATGCTGAATGGTAGAGAAAGCTTCAGTACTTGGTTTCACTGTTTGACACCTAACAAGCAAAATAATGAGTGAAAGTCAATAAGGGAAAACATGGAGCTGCATTGGAACACACCAAGCATAGCTAAGGGAGAGCAACAATGAAGGATCATCGCCATAGAATGAGGTGGTGGAAAAAAAGATGAAAAGTCTTCAGAAATTAGTATTGGTTGGATATTTTAGAAGTTTAATAAATACTTGAAAGAATAAATGGTTTAATAAAGCTTTCAATAATTTTCAAAACGTGAAGTTTGGGAAGTCAGTGCAGTAGAGGATTACCTAAAGAACTAGAAGAATGCTTGTTCTTGGAATTTTGACAAAGAAATGTTAAAATACCTCAACTCTGAATGAAGATAGAGCCTCCCAACAGAGAAAAACAATGGACACATTTAAATATATGTGCAGTGAAAAGCCAACACATTCCTCTTTTTATGAATTCATTTGTTCCTTAGAGCTCAGTCCTTGTGTAATTCTGCTGTGTTAACTTTTGCTGAGTGATTTGTTTCAAAAGATGAGAGGGTCATAGAAATTGTGTACAACCACTCCCCACCTTTAGCTATCTCAATTACAGTCCTCACTTACACTGACTACACAGTGTGGGCTGATAATGTGGAAAGGAAGCTTTCCCACAACACCACTTCAGTTAAATTTGGAGGACCCTGTCTCCTTCCCTCCAGGGCGCAGCCTGAGCCCACTGGAAAGCCTCCGGATTCCCAGATATCTATGCATCACTTCTGGGGAGCAATGAGGGGTCTTCTATGACACAGCACTGCTAAGCTCACCAAACTCTTCCAACCACTCATACATTTAGCACGTCCTTTTTCTATGTCAACAAATCCTGGATTATGTTTTTCATTATTTCACTACATTCTTAAGAGCAAAGGTAATCCAACAAAGAATAATTCCAGTGAAAAGCTATAACAATACAAGGAAAAAGTATTTCCATATCAAATTAAACACATTTGGGTGACTCATGTTTTATGATACACTATTGCAACTACTTTTGTGAACCTTTACTTTAGGATTCTTAGTCTTTTCAGAATTTGTAAAATACACCAATTCAGAAAGTTGAATGGCATTATTTTTTGCCATTTCTTTTAAATTCAAAGCAAATGAAAATCAATCCATATATATGTAAAAAGTAATGTTAAGGATGTTTTATCTTGTGGGAAATTTAAATCTAGAATATATGCTGTCTGGTGCATTGAGATGATTCTAAGAACATGCTGATCTCATTAGTCCCATCTCCAATGGTGGAAGTGCTTTACTTTCTTTTGATGTACGTTTAGTATTGTGCTCCCAAATTTCATTGAGGATTTAAAAAACAAACCCAAAAAACAACACACACCTTTTTAAAAAAATCCATTGTAAAATATATAAGGGCCAAGTGGATAAATACCCTCTTAAAATTTAGTAACAGGAAAAGCAAGTATCTTCTGAGGCAGTAAAATGGTCCCTTTCATCAGATGCTGAAAACAACGTAACCCATTGTGTTTCCTGGTTCCCAAAATTGCCAGGAAGCTCAGAATTACATTGACTATTACAGTAACTATTTTAAATCATCCCTTTTATATGCTTGCTGATTTTCTATGTTAACCACCTTATTGTGAGTGCACATTTTTTTGAAACCTGCCTAAAATATTTTCTGGGAGAGTATAATTTATTTTTAAAAAACAAAAAAGACAAAACAAAATTCTAATCACAATGAGATCTGTAGGTTATGTCTGATAAAAGTCCAGAGGCCAATCACAAACTATGAGTCACTTGGGGAAATTATCTCCGTATATTCCCTATGTCCAAATAGAGAAAAGTAGAAAGGTCATTTGAACTTTGACTTCTTGATGAAAATCTAACTTCTCATTTGATTCACTGCTGAGCTTGTTCACTATGAAGAGAAGAAAAACATCAGCTAAGTCTCTTTTTTTAAAGAGATTTCCAAGTGACAGTAGAGCAGAGTTCTGTGCCCCAGGCTAGTTCCTGGTATGGATCTTTGCCTTGATATATGTGGTTCTGAGTTCTGAGCAAAGAGCTTATTTAAGCACCTTCACCAAGAGATGCTGGTTGTAGCTGCCTTCTGGCAAGGTATAAAATATCGTCCAGTCTGACTTTCTGGTAATGATATTAGTACTCTAATATCTGATATTACAAATTCCAAAGAGCTGGAAAAATACAGTTAAAGAAAGCCAACCAAATTGCTCTAAAGCTTTAAAAATAAACATTTGGGATTCAATTATGGGTAAAGTCCTGGGAAAGAGGAGAAGAATTTGCAACAGCATTTAAATTAAACCAGTTTGCCCACCTCGAATCACATTCTTAGAACAGTGGTACAAATCGGTAGGGTTCTTAAGCCCCTTGTCATTTGTGACAAGCTTAATAACTTTTTAAAAAGCCTTATGAATTGTAATTAGAATTTGATGCTGAAGCCCAACACTTCCTTTAAAAATACTAATATGTATATATAGTCAGTGAATCATTCTGTATTACAAAAAAGGCCTGGGCAAAAACTTAGGAAGATCACACAGGAATTTGTGGAATTAGTAACCAATCAGAAGGCCTCAGATAAAAATAGTTCAAATTTTGTGTGACTTAGAGAACATTCTGGAAATTTAATAAACCTGAAGCAAGCTTATTTGAAATCTTAGTAATAAGTAAAACAGTTAAATTCCACTCATTCCTGCATCAGCACAGAGCTGATAGCTTGGCCTTATCTAGAAACACAACACACACACACACACACACACACACACACACACACACACGCACACGCACACACAAATACGGAAGTCTCTGATGCCTATCTGCCACCCACGGAGGGGTGCCAGTGAGAGAAGGGGCAAGTCTCCTAAGTGCCTTTATCTTTTACAATGTGTGCTTTTTACCAAATCTGTCATCTTTTACTTCTATCCAAACTGGAAATTAAGGAGCAGGGCCTCTCAGGTGGCAGGACTGCTGATGTTGACAATCTTATATAATAAAGAGCTAATATGTTAACTAGACCAGAGGGCTGCACGACCTTCCAGAACGACCAGTGGACGGGGGGAGGGGCTTTGAGGCAGCCAGGGCTTCTGCAAGGGCCGAGCCCCTTGCATGAATTTTGTGCATCGGGCCTCTAGTAAAAGTATAAATAAAATAAAAACAGGAACAAACAAACAAAAAAAACCCAAATTAAAACAAGCACTTTTTTCCTTTTTTTGTGTATTTTTAAAAAATTCTTTATTGTTGCCTTAACTGGTTTGGCTCAGTGGACAGAGCATTGGCCTGCAGACTGAAAGGTCCCAGGTTCGATTCTGGTCAAGGGCATGTACCTTGGTTGTGGAGATGTACCCAGTCGGAGATGTGCAGGAGGCAGCTGATCGATGTTTCTCTTTCATCAATATTTCTAACTCTCTATCCCTCTCTCTTCCTCTCTGTAAAAAATCAATAAAATATATGAAAAAATATTCTTTATTGTTGAAAGTATTACATATGTCTCCTTTTCCCCCATTGACCTCTCCCAGACTGCTCTCGCCCCCAGCACAGGCCCTCACTCCCCTACTGTCTGTGTCCATTGGTCATGCTTACATGCATGCATATAAGTCCTTTGGTAAAACAAGCTCTTGAAATGCATAGCTCCCCTAAACCCTCTCTAAATTGACAACAGACTTCTTAATTTAAGGTAACTTTCCAGAGTTTTGTGTTTCTTCTAAAAATTCTAAATAGATATTAATATATAGATATATTTTTAAATAAAACATTTGGCCTACAGTAAAGAATATTTAAATACCGGATGGGGTAAAAGTAGGTTTACAGTTGTTTGTATGAGCAATAATACAATAATTAATAAATAATAATGTGAGAATAAACTGTTTCAGTTACTTATTACTATATAGAAACAAAGTAATTCTCAAACACAACTGCATGCTTTTATAATACTAAATCAATGTCATAACCACAAGAGCACCATCGCTTGACCATGTTCTTATTGGGATCCACAGCCATGATTTCTCTTTGCTATTAGAAAAGTGGTAGGATGCTCGTAACTTGGCCCAGGAGTGAGAGGAATGGCTGTGTTATGTGCCTCCAAGCGCGTTTAATATGACTGCCTGTTCTCTGCTTGTCCATCCCCTCTTCCCCTGGACCAGTTACTTCTCAGACAGAGGAGCTGGGAAGAACAGCATATTGCCAGGTACTAGTTTGTACCAGTGCATTTAATAGTAGTAAATGCTAAATCTGCCACTTTTTTCTTTGGTGGTCCCTTCCACTTTCCTCCACAGCAGTGTGAACCATAGCACACATCCTCACAGTAGAAGTGCCGACAAAAGTATAATTCCTTTCATTATAAACAGAGGCATAACATGCTAATAAACGCATGCCTTACTGTTTGACTTGAACATTACGTTCCATTGGTTGTGAGGTGGCATGGTTTTCCTGGGACTGACGGCTTTTAACATTGCGGCCAGGGTCCCGGGGTATGCAGCCTGTGCGTGGGGGGGCACAGGGTGGAGGGCGCCAGGGCAGCAGGACCTGTGGGTGCATGGTCTCTGTCAGCATGCTCAGCACAGTAAACGCCAGCACAAATGTATGTGATGGCAAATTCACAAATGTCAAGGCATAGCCAGCATTTCCTGTGCTAGAAACCTGGAGTGCGTGCCCGTTCCCCTCCCCCTCCAGGTTCTCTCTCTGGGCTTCTGCACCCTTCCTGTGCCCAGGGAAGCTGATGTCTGTAGGCAGCATGGCCTGGGGCAAGGATTACTTTGGGACTTCCACTTGGTTTCAGTCAATGACAGTCCCTCAGAGCAGATCAGAGGGGCCGCATTCCTTAGCAAAAGCCACAGCTCCTACTCCGTGCCTCCATGGCTCTTGTTGGCTTCTATAACCACCTCTGTCCTTGCTTTAGCTTAGAGGTGGCAATGACTTCCCACTGCTGCCAGCTTCAGGGGTGCTTCCTTGCCTCTTATTGGTTTCTCTGCCCACAGCTTTATATAACTTCTTTTAAACAATTTGCAGTTACCAGTTCTCAGTGTCAACTTTTTCCAGATACATACAAGTAGCTGTGTTCATTAGGGGGGTTAGTTGTACTTTAATAGATCGATAAATTAGACCTTTTGTTAATTCTTCTGGTCCTCCGTCCCCCCTCAATCCAAAGTCTTATGTGTGGATTAAAGGGCCACATGCTGACCTGACAAGCTCAGGGGAGGCCTGCAATGGCAGCCTTGCAAACTCAGAGACCTAAAGTAACCACAAAGCATGGTCTGAAATTAAACTTTAACTAAAAGCAGTTATGGTGGGTAGTTACATCCTAGGCCAGTATCTTCACTGACAAGGTCAACCTTTACCTGAGCCTATCTGTCTTTTTGCATCTAGAATAACATACCTTTTGAAATGTCTAAGTAACTTGTAACTTCCCTTTTGCACCTATCAGGGGTGGGCAAACTTTTTGACTCGAGGGCCACAATGGGTTCTTAAACTTGACCGGAGGGCCGGAACAAAAGCATGGATGGAGTGTTTGTGTGAACTAATATAAATTCAAAGTAAACATCATTACATAAAAGGGTACGGTCTTTTTTTTCAATAGTTTTATTCATTTCAAATGGGCCGGATCCGGCCCGCGGGCCGTAGTTTGCCCACGGCTGACCTAGGTCCCTTTCCTTTGATTGCTATGTATAAATACAGATGTAACCCACCATTCTCCAGAGCATTATCTCAATTCATTGAGGTTCTGCTTCCCGGCATATGTCGACAGTTTGGCTCAAATAAACTCACAAAAATTCTTTACAGGTTCAATGGTTTTTTTACATTATCATATGCAACATTGAAATATGAGGGTAATAAATAAAAACTAATAATATCATGCATTGAGTACTTAGGGATTAAATTTTTGCATATATTATCTCATTTAACTCTAATTATCACTCTAGAACAGCGGTTTTCAACCTGTGGGTCTCGACCCCTTTGGGGGTCGAATGACCCTTTCACAGGGGTCACCTAAGATCATCGGAAAACACATATATAATTACACATTGTTTTTGTGATTAATCACTATGCTTTAATTATGTTCAATTTGTAACAATGAAATTGGGGGTCACCACAACATGAGGAACTGTATTAAAGGGTGGCGGCATTAGGAAGGTTGAGAACCACTGCCCTAGAAGATGAGCATTATCCCAATTTTTCACATAAGAAAATGGGCACAGAAGGATTAAGGAATTTGCCCAAGAGCCCACAGTTAGTCTCCTGTGGGGCACTAGAGCCTGAGTTCTTTACTCATGCAAAATCATCCAGGGAGCTCTGGACTCAGAGCAGCTGTTCTTAAATCTAGTCACCTTCCCTGCTTCTATTCATTTTCCTTTTTACTCTTCGGTCTCATTTCCTTGCTTTCTACTCTTTTACCTCACCCCTCCTTCCATCTCTCCCTTTCCTCTTTTCTCTCTCACAAGCTGGATTATGCAATGCAGAATGCTAAGTGGTTACAGCGTCTGCCCACGGACTGAAGGGTTGCAGGTTTGATTCCAGTCAAGGACACGTACCTCAGTTGCGGGCTCAATCCCCAGCCCTGGTTGGGGCGTGTGCTGGATGCAACCAATCGACGTGTCTTTCTCACATCAATACTTTTCTCTGTCTCTACTCATCCCTTTCACTCTCTCCATTTCTCCTGTAGTTACTTAACCTAGAAGGCTTGGCATAAAACATTTTTATTTCAAAAACATTAGCTATGATTTCTGTTCTTGAAGTCAGGCACTACTAAAAAGACACTAACGTGTCTGTTCCCCACCATACTAGAGTAAAAGAAGCCACTTCGAGATGCTTCCAGAGACCGTTGTGGGTGATAGGCAAGGAATTCTGTCTGATGACAGGAATCCCGTAATTTCAAGCTGCAGGATAAATGTAGCTTTCTGTCTGCAGACAGAAAGGAGATGAACTGCGTGAGTGAGATCTGGGCCCACATTCTCCTGAGGGTGGCTTCCTATCTAAACAAGCCTCTGTGAAAAGAATGCAGTTGCCTTGAGGTAGACTGATGCACTGGGGAAGCATACTCAGCTGCCACCACATTCGTTAGAACAGTGTGGTTTAGTTGAACATGTAAATTTGAGTATGATCAGTTGCATCATTTTGTTGCTGTTGTTAATCCTTACCTGAAGATATTTTTTCAATTGATTTTTAGAGAGTGGAAGAGAGAGTGGAGGGGTGGGAGAGAGGAAGAGAGAAAGAAAAACGTCGATGTGAGAGAGACACATTGATTGGTTGCCTCCCACATACACCGCCCCAACTGGAGCTGGAGATCCAACCTGCAACCTAGGTACGTGCCTTTGACTGAGATTCGAACTTGTGACCCTCTGGTGCACAGGTCAATGCTTTAACGACTGAGCCATGGCAGTTAAGTCATTCTAAGAAGAACTTTATGCTTCAGAGAAAAGGATCCCACAATGTAGAAATGATTGTCTGTTTTAAACCCTGACCACTGGCCTTCCTTTCCTAGGATGTGTCCTGGGCACAGAGACTGCAGGAGCTGGAGGTAGATGCCAAAGTTTGATTCAAAAGGCTTCAGACTACCCCGCAAACCCAATTCAGGGACACGGGAATTCTATCCAGAGGCCAAAAGTGTCTGAAATATCATGGAATTGAAAGAAATGGGTCTCTTCTTAATGAAAAACCTAACTCTCTTTAGTTATGAACCAGAAAAGATCTTGCAAACAACGTTTGATGTGTTTTTACATAGGGGGCTGTGTTTATCCTGACTCTCTTCCTATGTTTGTTTTCTTCCCAGGGCTTCTTACTGTCTGACTGCTGTTCTTCCAGATGACAGGAAAGTTACGTAAGATATTGGTCAGGGAAAAAGTATAAGGAGCGGCTTTGAGGTATGAATTCTGCTATCCTTTAGTTAAATCAATTTCACTAGGTCTATCAGAACATAGCATCTCCTGAGGGTAGAGATCATCCTGTAATTTCATTAAAAATATTTTTAGTCTATAAGAGTATTGCTATGCCAAAATGCAATAGATTCCAAAACTACTTAAATAAAAGAAGATGAGCATATGACTGCATTAAAGTGGAGTTTTTCTGAAGCTCATAGAAGTGTGCCCCTTCCTGCTTTTAGCAAAAACTTTTTATACAAATCACAGTTTTGGAAGTTTGAAAAAAAATGTATTATGGAAAATGAGCTGAATTGGGTAAAAGATTAATTTCAGGGGCCTAGCTAAGTGGCTCAATTGGTTGGAGCACCGTCTGGTACACCTAAAGGTGGACGGCTCGATTCCGGGTCAAACACATATCTAGGTTGTGGGTTTGATCCCCAGTTGGGGTACATATGGAAGGGAACTGATCAATGTTACTTTCTCTCCAATCAATGTTTCTCTCTGTCTCTCTTTTTCTCTCTCTCCCTTCCTCTCTCTCCAAAAAACAAAACAAAAACAATCAAACCACATATCCCCCTGTGAGGATAAAAATAAAGATTAATTTAGCAAAACAAAACAAACAAAAAACCTGAGTGGTTTGATTGATTGGATTTACAGCGAATCAGGGTTTAAATATCATATTTTTGGGCGGTCAGTTTAGTCCTACAGATATTTATATAGCTCATTCTATGTGCAGGAATTGTGCAGGCTGTGGTAGAAAAAAGATGAGGAGGACACAGTTCTTGCCTTCAGGGTGCTTACAGGTTAGTGGCTTCCAACACTTTCAGTTTGCTATTGACAACTTTCTCACACAGATAAGCATGCATTACTGCCAAGACATGCATTCATCTTTATACACTACAGCTCATCATTTACGACATAAATGCACATTAAATCAATTGTCCATTCTGAGCTCCAGACTCGTATATCTAAAGCCAGCTGGACATCTCCACTGGGTTTCAAGGCCTGGAACTGAACTCGCCATTCCCACCCACATATCCCATCTCCCACATCCTGCTGTCACATTAAACAGCATCTCCACCTTCCAGGGTTCCAGGCAAAGAGCAGTGGACTCCTCTGCTTGCTCTTCCTTCAAAACTTCTGCTTAATGTGACGGGGAGGTCCTTTCACTGTGACCATACTCACCTCCCCTTGGCTGCTGACAGGTCTCCCCCCAACACTACTCACGGCTCAACTACCAGAGTGTCCTTTTAAGAAGTCTGATCATGACTCACCTGCTCCAGTGACTTCCTTTCTAACTTAAAATAACCAATGTGCTTTCAGTGCCCTTTCAATGAGCTCTCCAACCCTGCACATCTGGTCCCCTCATCCCCTCTTGCAGCACATCTTCTGCCACTCTCCCCACTTCCTCCCCTGGTCTCCTTGCTGAATCTTGGAAACACAAGCCCACCTAAGAGCCTCCACACTTTCTGTTCCCTCTGTCTAGAATGTTCCTTCCCCTCCCCCACATGCACTTTCTTCTTGCCTCTCTGCTTAAATGCCACCTCACTAGTCAGACCTTCCCTAACCACCTACATAAATAGCTGCTCCCAATCACTCTTTTTAAAATATATTTTATTGATTTTTTACAGAGAGGAAAGGAGAGAGATAGAGAGTCAGAAACATCGATCAGCTGCCTCCTGCACATCCCCCACTGGGGATGTGCCCGCAACCCAGGTACATGCCCGACCGGAATCGAACCTGGGACCTTTCAGTCCGCAGGCCAACGCTCTATCCACTGAGCCAAACCGGTTTTGGCCCAATCACTCTTATTTGAGTTTCTTTTTCTCCCATAGAGCTTGTAGGGGGATATGCTATGTATTTACTTGTTTATTTGTATATTGTATATTGTCTCTCCCTCCCCCCATCCCATCCCACCACTTGACTACAAGGACGTTTTGTCCCCTGCTCTGTCCCCTGCACCTAAGCAGTACCTAACATGTAAAATACATTGCCCTGTTCCAAGTCTAAGAAAATGCAGTGTGGGCTGACTGTGTTCACACTTCCAGATCTCACAGGTTCTGTTTTAAATCCATGAGATGGGTCTGTTTTCTCATCTTTGTTCCTTTCATATCAATGGCATTTTGGATTCTGGTTATTTGAGAGAGACTTTGCCTGGGACTTTATTTTGACAATTAAAATATTACAAAGTCTAGTTAATAACATAATACTTTGTGCCTTCATTTTCCAAACGACTGCCCCAAAGTTTATATAGCTTAAGTGATAAAGTTGAGGTAATCACAAATAATAATTAGGTAATAATGATTTTCCATACAATTAAGACATTGTTAAAATAAGTATTATTAAGGCTGAATATTCTTTCAAGTTCATGATAGTATAGAATAGTGGTTCAGAGCTCAGGCTCTGGAGTCAAAGGCCTTCAAAGCCATCACAAGGAGCAGTGTGATCTCAGATAAACTAACCCACCCACACCTCAGTTTATTCATCTCTTCAATGGGAATAATAAGAATGGTATTGTGTTATTATGGGGATTAAATAAGGTAATGGATATAAAGTTCTTAGCATAGCTCTTAGTTTCCACTTAATAAATCTTCCTTATTAGTTTCTTTGGTTGCCAAGCTAAATTAGTTCATGTTTTTAAAACACGGGGTTACCTATCCTTTTCCAAATAGGACCTGGGGTAGTTGTGGCTTACAACAAAAAATAAGGCAACATGACTAAATAGGAATTGGAGGACAACATCAAGGTAAAAGAGGGTGCAAATACACTCACTGAAGACTTGATTGCATTTCAGATTAGACCTTAGACTTGCTGGCCTTCTGGACGCCAGTTTCATAGCTCTCTTTGTTGGAAAGGAGAAAGCATACCGCAAGCTTCTTAGGAGAGGACACATTTTCCTGACACTAAATTCTGAGGAGAGCTTGTAAATTAGAATTCTATATATGGAGACTAGTGGTACAATGAGAATTATATTTAGGTTCTGCCTTATTTTACAATAAATGTAGAAGAGAATTTCTTAAGGCTATTTCTGATGGATAGGGGGTATCCCCCAAATAAATGGTTGAATTCTGGCATCAAGAGTAAAGCATTGAGACCAAATTTTACTTTTGTTACTGGCAAATGTAATATTGGAGAATGTGGCTTTAATTTGCAGACAAGCTGGGTTTCTAGTGCTGAACCCAGAACCTGATTGGTTTATCTAGAGGGGCCTCACATGTGGGGACCTGTCCCCATGAGATTACCATGCTTTCTGCAGACAGGGTCGCTTCTGAAAGATAGGACTGGGCTACACACACTCTCTCCTTGTCCCAGACTCAGCAGTAAAACCAGCTCCTCCTCCCTCCCTGGAGAGATAGAACAGCATACATACCAGTAAAGCTCCCTCCGCATTTGAGGGTGGAGACATTCTCCCTAAAAACTTTCTGTGGTAAACTCCAATAAAAGCCAAGAATGTCAAACCCCAGAGCAGTCTTGGGTTACTCTGACTTGAATCCTGGAGAGAATATAGAGTCCCTCTGGGAATGGACAAATATCATGTCCAAACAATCTCCCCTTTCCATGTATTTATTGAATGATGTCTCTACATCAGACATATACATGGTGGAAACAGTGGTGAGCAAATAAACTGACACTGACAAGTATATAATTGCAAATGGGGATCAATGCCACAAAGGAAATGTACAGGCAACACTGAACATATTCAGTGGGGAAAGAGTTCCCCTCTGAAATTCTAGAGACTCTTCCTGAGGACATACACTTTGAACTAAATTTTAAATATATATAATTGATTTCAGAGAGGAAGGGAAAGGGAGAGAGAGATAGAAACATCAATGATGAAAGAGAATCATTGATTGACTGCCTCCTGCACACCCCACACTGGGGGTTGAGCCCACAACTCAAGCAGATGCCCTGACCAGAAATAGAACCATGACCTCCTGGTTCATATGTCAACACTCAACCACTCAGCCAGGCTTCTGGGCTTGAGCTAAATTTTAAAGGCTGCGACATAGAGGCAGGGGAACAGCACCAAGGTAGAGGAAATACCACGTGCAAAGGCTCAGAGGTAAGAGGAGTCTGAAATGTTGGAGAAAGCTACAGAGGGCAATGGGCAGGAGAAAGAGGGCAACAAAGATATGGAGAGGTAGGAAGAGGCCTGATGGTGTGAACTTTTGCAGGGGTATGATGGGCTTTGATCTTCATTCTGCGAGCAGTGGTTTTAAGCAAAAAGGCTAACATGATCAGAGCCTCATGCCAGACTTTGATGGGTGCTGACTAGCAGACCAACTCCAGCTTTAACGCTTGAATGAGGGTCCCATATTGGTGTTTGAGGATAGACAACTCTGCTTTGGGCACCAAATGCCCCAGTGACCTGGCATTCTGCTAGATCAGTTGAGTGGCTTAGCTTCACTTGCTATCATATTCAGAACTTGTACAAATATGCACTTGAATCCCTAAGCATTCCAATTTTAGGTTTTGACAGAGAAGTTTAAAATTGAATCTTTTTCCCACCATGAGATATTATCAGTATTCTATTTTTTATTTTAGAACACCTTTGAAACATTAAATGGCTTACAAAAATATATGTTATAGAATGGAAACAAAGTATATGTCTGTGACAAATGATATCAAGGATGGGGAGTGGAGGCAGGCAGCCAGTAGCCAGCCACAGCTGTGGTTGGGGGGTGAGGTGGGTCTCACCCCTTTGGAATGTCTGATTCTGAGCACCATGGCCTTGCGCTGAGCCTGCCTGAGCACTCTGACTACAAATGTACCGCTGGCAATTTAAAGTGCTGAAGTGATGGCTCTTGGAGAATATATGTAAAAGATCATTTCAACTGTGCCGTTATTAACATTATACCATTATTGCAGGCAGTAATTGCGTCACTTTAAAGATCATTCCAGGTTCATGCTCATAAAATCTTTCATTAGCACATGGAAAGACACTTTCTTTAGTATGTGGTAATGGATGCAATTAATCTAAAAGAGGTTTTTATTATTAAAATATATTTTATTGATTTCAGAGAGAAAGGAAGAGAGAAAAAGAGATAAAAACATTGATGATGAGAGAGAATCTTGATCGGCTGCCTCCTGCACACCCCCTACAGGGGATCGAGCCCACACCTAGGCATGTGCCCTTGACTGGAATCAAACCAGAGAATCAGTCTGCAGGCCAACACTCTATCCACTGAGCCAAACCAGCTAGAACTAATCTAAAAAAGTTTTAAATAATTACAGTAAAAATAATGAGAAATCAGGGCTCAAATGTTTTACACTACTTGAAAATATCTTCTTATCTATCTAGAGTTTCACCCTGTTAATAGTGATTATTGGGGTGGAATGAAAATAGAGTTTTTGCAAAGCTTTCATATTTAACTCACATAGGTAGGCCACACACAGTGGTAGAATCCCCTCAGAATAAGTGACCAACTAAAGGCGAACGAGAGACGCAAGCCATTTCAAATTTAAAGCAGATCTATTCATGAAAGCCTCTTGCTCCGTGAGGGAGTCTCATTATAATTTTAGAAATACCAAAGAAATCATTGGAATTTTAAAAAGGGAGCAAACAGCTGACAAGTATTTGCACTCTGCATCTAGCATTCAGCTTACTGTCTATGTTTCTAAGCTTCAGGTTACATGCACCTGAATGAGAGAGCTTTCTGCATATTCACTGAAGTCCTGGTAACAGGGCTGAACAGGATCAGGCTGAGAACTGAGGATAGCCCTCTAAAGAAATGGTTCTGCAAGGTAACATCCATCAGCGTCCTTTTTGTCCTTTGTTCTCCACCAGCCAATAATGCACCTCATTATTTCAGTTTTCAGTCCACAGGTCTCTGTCTTGTCTACAGAGGAACATGAAATACCTGTCACCTGCCTTGGGGAAGGTCATGTTCGCTTTCTCTCTTCCCCCCTTTCCTGACTGCCTGTCCAATAAGTTTGTCCAAAATAGAAATTTAAGTGTTTGGACTTGACCCACCCATTGTGCATTCTGATTTCTTTTTATTTTCCAAAATTCACCTTCTCCTTTAATAATTCGCCTAGAATTCTACCTTACTGTCTAGGTTAAAGGTCACCTAAAAAATGGGTTCTACTTATTTATATGTGAAACTAGAGGCCTGATGCACGAAATTCATGCAAGCGTAGGCTCTCACATCCCCAGCTGCTTCATGGCCCCAAGGTCCTGCCCCCCACCCACTGGTCGTTCCGGAAGGTCATTCTGCCATCCGGTCTCATTAGCATATTAAATCTTTATTGCATAGGATAACAAATTGCAGTTTGTTAACACATTGGTTTTCGCTAGCTTTTTATTTGATCTTTTGTCAATTTTACCCAGGGTAATTTTCAGACTCTCTGAACTGACCCAAAGAAATATTATACCAAATTTATATATTTAATATAAAATTAATAAAAATTTATCATTCAAAGAAATTTATGGTTTTCTAACTAGGTTATGACAAAGGCATACACTCACATACACACACATTGGTAAGGATGATACAATTTTTCCCGTGTATTTTTATATTATGTCTCCTGCCTCATTTTTCTGCAAGACATTTTCCCCTTTGTTTTCCTTCTCTGTTCAGGAGTGTTTGATTACTCCAGTCTCCGCATCTGTTTCAAACCTTCATTGAAATCATTGTATCGACCTGATGAGTTTTCTACTTAGGACAGATGTCTCCATCAAGACTTCAGGTCCTCATATGCTACTTTTTATGGGCCACAAGTGTAAGCCAGTTCTTTCTTAATTTCCTTTTCTAAGGATCAAGGAATAGTATCTGCTGATTTTTGTTCCTATTGTAAAAGGACTTTACTATTACTATGTTGCCAGAATCCATTCTGAAAATAAATGTGAGATTTTGTTTCTGTTTTGGTTTGGGTCCTAAGTGATGGCATTTCTGCCAGGTCCTTGTAAAAATTGTGTATCATTATGCAAAGTTCCATGGCTGAGATGGATAATTCTATTTTTTTTGTGTGTGTGTGTGTGTGTGTGTGTGTGTGTGTGTGTTTATTTTACGACATAAATACCAACCATATTAACACTAAGAAAGCAAACCAAAAACAGTCTGCTAAGGGTTAATGTGTCTCTGGCTCTTAATGGTGAAAAAAATAAAAAGCTTAGTGTGAACAAAAAGCAGAAAATACCAAAGACATCCCTATCTGTGTCGATTTGGAAAATGTAATCATATATCCCTGACCTTCTGCTGTCAGGTAGCTGGCTTATCCTCTAGCTAAAGTAGCTGTCTCGTCCTAAAGCACTTGCTTGTCTTATCTTTGTGGAATTGATGGTGCTGGTCTAGTCCAGCCGCAGGATAAGGTTTGAGGCTGCAATGCCAGCGTGGAGAGCAGGACAGCAGCAAATTCCAAGGGAAGCCCTGGGGTTATCGCAAGTCTGCAGATGTCACATGGCCAATTTCAACAGAGCTTGACCTCGGGCTGAACTCTGCTTTGCCAGGCTACAGAGAACTAAGCCCAGCAGCTATAACAAGCATAGGCCTTCCCAGCCAGGCAGGAGCCACCTAAACAAACCCACAGCCTGTTGCCAAGAGAACTTTCTGGTTGTTTATAAATAGGGTAATGGTTTAGTCCCCAGACTTCCGGAATGAAATTGTGTTGTTATCCCCAAGCACCTGGGGTACCCCAAAACTCAAGGCCTGCCCTCACCAAAAGTGACTCATTCCTTTTTTGAACGACCTGGGACAGAGACCCAGGCAGAGAGGGCAGTGACTCCAGGGAACCAGTGGCTAGTGGAAGTCCAGCTCTTTCTTTTCCCCTGTGAAGGAAAAAGTGTCTGGGAGTAGGTTCCAACTCCAATGGCCTAAAATGGTAACTACCCTTACCATGTGTCAGGTGCTGTCCCGAGCATGTTGCATCCAAAAACATGTTAACACGTGTTGACTCATTTATCCCCCGAAAAACCCTCCAGGTCTACCACTCCTCAAGGGCATGCTGTAATAACATCCATTCACATCTGGAAAATTGCTTTCCCCGGTAACAAGTGGAAGAGGCAGGGAATGATCCCAGGGAATTTGAACACAGGGTTTGCAGCCTTACATTAACTCTGTACAACCACAGGTCTGGGTGTAGAGGGAACTGGCTCAAGATCCTTGGCCAGGTGGGCTGGAAAGTCTAGGCCTTTCCAAACCTTTACGTCACAGGAATGGGAGGAAAATAACAAAGGGGACCGCAGCAAGCATTCTCTGCAGAATTCAGACCAGACTAGGAGGGTTCAGAAGGTGGCAGCTCCCCTGTCCTTGCCATCTCATCTCCAACCTCAGCCTGCAGGCAGAACGAAATTGCAAAGGCATTCCCATTTAGAGGCTTGGCCCTAATTATGTTAAATTCCTGGTGGCAATCAATCCAGACTCCTCTAACCAGTGAAACCAGACCTTTCAGTGTAAAGAATGCTCTCATTCTTTGCCATGGTCTACCTGTCTGCTGTGACAATGGCCCCCACCCTCGGCACCTGCCCACACCCACCAGGTTCTCTCTCCGTCATACACTAAGTAGCCCTGGCCTGGTAACTCCAGCAGCCGAGATGTTGCATTCGTTGGCACTTCTCACATCTTCTCCACAGAGAAAGTTGATGTTTGTAAGGTGACTTTGGTCCCCTTCAAGGCTCAATCAGTCCTCATTGCCCATCAAAGACTCACATTTTAATGTAATTTTTGTTTGTAAGGGCATTTTATTATATTTTGGGTCTTTGAAAATTGAGACCATTTATGATAAACCAAATACAGTTGCCCGTTTATTTTCTTAACAACTCCCCCCACTAAAGACTCATCCTTTTAGTAGAAATAGCCCCAGGCTTATCCAAGGCGAGGAGAATGATTCTATCACCTGAATCGACCAGCTTTGGGGACCTCTAATTATTAGCACCGTACACAGAATTTCTCAACAAGATCCTCAGGTGTGTTCAGTGACCTGAGGATCTTATTGAAATGCAGACTCTGGTTCAGCAGGGATGGAGGGGACCCAAGACCCCACATTTCTAACAGGTAGGGAGGACCCAAGACCCCACATTTCTAACAAGCTCCTGGGTGATGTGGACTACACTTTGAGGAGCAGGGCACCAGCCATTATTCTTGCCAGACTGAACCGCAAACATTTGAGGCCATTGCAAAGGACCTCCTCCGTGCGGCAGCCTCGTCGGCATGTGCTTCTCCCTAGCTAGAACTCTCAACTGAGTACCTGACTTTCATTCTCACTTCTTGTCCCTCCCTGGCCCCATGTCCCCCCTGCCTGCCTGTGCAGCATTTGGGCTGAGTCTCTCCTGACTGATCTGTCGTCTCTAGCCCACTCCTCCAGCCTGGCACCTTTCAGTGTCTCACTGAAGACTGTCCCTGCCAGGGCTGTGTATTCTGCGTGCATGCAGGCAGGCTCACATCACCATGGTCACCATTGCAAGAACAGGAATGGGCTACCCTCATGGATCCTCGAATCAACTGCATGTTTTGAACTCTAAAGGAAGAAGCCTGAACTACACAAACCTGAGGATTTTAAAATTTAAAAAAATCTCAGAGGTAGTACTATACAAAGTCATTATTATGTAGGAAATCAAGGTCAATAATCTATATATATAAAAGCCAAGTGACTGGAATGACCAGTTGCTATGATGCGCACTGCAGCGGCCAACCTGCCTAATCAGGGCCCTGATTGGCCCCCCTGCAACTTCCCGCAACCCTTCCACCTGGCAAGCCCTGGCCCCAGTTGGTCCCCCCACCCCAATCGGGGGTGAGGCTGGCTGGCTAACTGCCTGCAGCTCCTCCCCCTGGCCAGCCCCACCCCTGATTGGCCCCCATCGGGGCAGGCTGGCAGGACCCCACCCATGCAGGAATTCGTGCACCGGGCCTCTAGTAAGAATAATAAACATTGCCCTAGGCAGTTTGTCTCAGTGGATAGAGTGTCAGCCTTTGGACCAAAGGGTTCTGGGTTCAATTCCAGTCAAGGGCATTTAGCTTGGTTGCAGGTTCCTCCCCAGCCCAGGCCCTGGTCAGGGCTTGTGCAGAATGCAACAAATTGATATGTTTCTCTCTGTTTTTCCCTTTCTCTTCCAATCTCCCTAAAAATCAATGGAAAAACATCCTCGGCTGAGGATTAACAGCAACAATAAAAAAGAATAATAAACACTGACTGAACACTGATTGTATGTTCTTTAATCTTCACAGTAATCCCATGAGGTGGATGTAATTATTATGCCCATTTTACAGGTGATAAAACTGAGACTTGGAGTGGTTAAGTAAGTTGCCCAAGATCACTCAGCTTATAAGTGATGCAAACCTGGGTTTGCTTGGTACCATACTTGTCCTCCTATCTACACTTCAGAACAGCTTTCAACCAACACAAGCTGAGCAGTTCTCTCTGCAGATACACAACAATATCTGAGATTAAGATCTATGGCATATGATTTAGAGTTCTTCCCCTGTGACGATATGATAACCTCATTTAAAGCGAACTTTAGTGCCACATGTTTCTGGCCCTGAGTCTTGAATTTGAGTACAATTACATAATGAAAAAGATTTATTATCTCACAAAGCATTTATAAGTGAATATATAATAGTATAGAAATCGTATGTAAATCACATGGCAACACAGAAAGAAGGCTTCATTCTATCAGTTCCTTTTTGAAAGGGCACATTAGATTTCCTTTTATGCCTGACACTTTTACATGACAATACCAAATATATAATGTGTCAATGACACAGCATGTTTGATAGCTATTCCCACACATAGGGCGTATCTACATAACTTCAAAAGAATTTATTGAAAAACATTTTGAAGTCAATGAGTCAGTTGTTTAATGTCATATATGATAAAGACCTTCCTCAGCTAACTAATCTTCTAAATAAAATGAACTGGCTTTTTGTAGTGTACAACTACTGCAATGTCAGGTTCATCCTTAGGAACTAAATTTCTAGAGATGAGGACTAGCTATTATTGATTTGTCCAGGTTAGTAAAAGGACGGGAGTTTCATGAACTGAAGGTAGGAGCAGCTAGGAAAAGGAATTAGTAAGATTTTCTGAACTGCTCAGAGAATCTAGAACAAGAATTATTGACCAACATGCTATACCAGCACATTCACTGCTGGATATCCCAAAGATACCGGAATATCTTGACAGTTATATTAGCAGGGCTTGGGGGATCTTGGGGTGGAAGGATGGGGAACAGAATTGGCAAAGACTCTTTATCTACTCTTTCAGAAGCCCTTTATCTTTTTCCTACTCCAACTGAAATTTCTTCAGGCTGAAGGGATCACCTTAAATTTTTCACTCACAGTGTTCTTTCAGCTCTTCTATTATGTGCCCCCAACCTGGCTGGCTTGACATTTCATTTCAAAGGACCCCAGGCTGTCCTGTGTGTCCCTGCAGACTCAGCCAGCACCTAGTCATCGTGACAGAATGGATATATCAGTGTCCCTCAGTGAGGGTCAAGCTACGGGGTTTACATTCAGGATAGCTATAGAATCCAAAAATCTTACAATGCTAGAATGGGGAAAGGCCCTTGAGAGTGACTAATCCAGAATTTTTCAAGCTGTTTTATGGTGCTGCTTTATAAGCAGTAAAAACCTTTATTTAAAACAAACCCTACTCAGCCACAATCTACAAGTCAGGCAGGAGAGGCTCGGGGTGAAACAGGGGGTAAGTGCAGTCTCACGGGGTCTTTCTCTTGATTCTTACATCCCCAAGTTTCTCCCCAAACCCCAACAACTCCACAGATGACTGAAAACCTCTAATAATAAAAACTTTAAACTCAGAGGATGCCTACCAAGACACAGGGGCACATACGTGTCCTAGTCTAAAGAGTGCCTATGCTTCCTGCCACCTTGTCTAGAATGTCCAGCTGTTTTTCTCACTCTCTTGAAGAAAAGCCTCATTTATCTGCCATTGAAATACCCTGAGGCCAGCATGCAGAGTTTATCTATGGAGTTGACTTGGTCCCTTATGACCAAACTATTAGTTGCAAACTAACTGTCACACTCTGGTGCCCAAGATGTAATTATTCATTTGGATAATGAAACAAAAACAAAACCAAGACTGCTAGGCTTGTTAGGTGATAGATACATCTGAACTATATTGGAACATGTGGAAATTCAGGAATATTCCAGTCTGTGGACAGAGCTCTCTGCTTGGATACTAGGGTCATCTGCCATGCTATTTGCAGCAGCAAGCATGGAGTTCAGGCAGATGTAGGTGTGCTGGTCAATATAGGTGGGACTCTATTACCAATATGAGGAAGAATAAATGTGCTCAAAGCTCCGGTGTGTTCCTTTACAAGGGCCCCACATAGAAGGCATTATTTGAATACCCTGAAACATCCACAACCAATTCCAGTTCATGACAATAACGTCATTAAAACTTTAAAGCTTGACAACAAATGTCCAAAGTCTCTATATCTTAATAAAAGATAATGCTACAAAAGTGTATGTGTGAACACATTGTCTGATCAAAGCCACTTCTCCTGGGAGCCTCTGTGTCCTTCCCTCCCTCATCTGACACAAGGTAGCCCAGCTGATTGGATGGATTCTTGCTTTAATGCAGCAGTGTGTCTAAGAGAGCTGATGTCCTCAATCACATGTGTCACCTGAGGATGTGGCCAAGAGAATGAGCTGAGTCAGCTGAGTCCCAGGCAGTGTGGACTCACCTGAAAAAGCCAGAGCTGGGTCTTCGGCTCTGGGAGGAGCAGGACTTGTAGGAGCTCACATAGATTCCCAGCTGAGAGGCCATGCGGTGCTAATAGAAATAGGATGGAGAAGCAGAAGCCACACAGACATTGGCTTGTATAATTCTTAAGTCTGCAGCAAATAAAAACATCTCTGTCTGAAATGTCAGTCCCCAAAAGGGAACAGCCAGCAAAGGTTCCAAGTCTCCAAAATGTCCCGGTGGCATCTCCTTCCAAACTTCAGAAGTGTTTACACCAAGGGGACCCTGTTCGACCTCTTTGAAGGCAGCACAACTTCAGTTTCTTCTTAGGAAGAGGCAGGAAATTGCAGATTCTCTAAGGGCATTTTTAGAAAATTGAACATAGAACCTTTTATCAGTGAATGTATAGACTGCTGCTAGCCCACAGCCCTCACATTTATTAGAAGCACTTCAGGGAGAGAAAATTAATGATAATCCTAAGTACATAATGACTTGCTGGAGACTAGAAGGCTCCACTCTGATGGTTGATTGGAGGCTTGCCCCACAGTAATGAAAAATGCTGCCTGTGTGCCTGATCTTGGTTCACACTTCAGAGTAAAGAGCTGCAATGTTGGTATGTAGAGACTTTTTCCTGGTAACTGCAAGTGATTCAGATTGGGATCATTGGTAATAACATTGTACTTGATCATTACAAAAAAAGAGAGAAACTCCTTGCTTTCAATATTTGTTTCCAGTTAAAACAGTGATGGCGAACCTATGACACGCATGTCAGAGGTGACAGGCGAACTCATTTTTTTTGGTTGATTTTTCTTTGTTAAATGGCATTTAAATATATAAAATAAATATCAAAAATATAAGTCTTTGTTTTACTATAGTTGCAAATATCAAAAAATTTCTATATGTGACACGGCACCAGAGTTAAATTAGGGTTTTTCAAAATGCTGACACGCCGAGCTCAAAAGGTTCGCCATCACTGAGTTAAAACATAAAATCTCACAGAACTCTAGGATAATATTATATCAATCAAAAAATAACAGGATAGTGTGCAAAAAGGACTCAAACATGGGTGCAAGCCTTCCTGCCAGAGCATTTAGTTCAAGAGCCTGCCGCAGGCAGGAACCAATTACACACGGCCTAGGCTGCAAGTGAAATTAATGATGTGCATTTTCCAGAACATGAATTTTGTAGCTATTACCCAGTAAGACATTGAAATGGCTTTACCATGTACTTCCTTTCTCTTCAGTGCTGATATTGGAAGTGCTTGTCTTAATTCACTTAGCTAAGTGGTTGCCACATTGGACTCTAATCCAATTTTTAAGAAAAAAAATTCTCACTAATGTGTACATGACTGATATCGAAGTTCATTTCTGAAATCAGAGAGGAAAGGAGAAGCCTGGGCTCACTGGGAACCTGACAAGAACTTTGTGAAGTCCTCGGGTACTGTTGTTTAAAGGGAAGACTGGAGATAGGTGGAGGGCTCCACAGTTCTGTTGAAATGGCCCACGCTGAGGTATTTTGCCACAAAGAAAAGACCTTGGGAACAACAAAGCCACATCCTAGATGGCTTGAAACAAACTTCTGTTTCTGGAGCTGATTGACTCATCCTGGCTGCCCTTTCTGGTCCTGCTGGGGTGCTGGGTTTGCCATTTAATGTTCATCTCTAAATACTTTTGTCTCTATTCTTGTCATTAGAGTGTATGCAGGCTCATAATGAGCCTGAGTTTTCTGTGCTGAGATCAAAGGCAAGCCAGTTGAGAGATTAGAAAGAGAGGGACAGAGGAGAGGAGGGCGTAGCACAGGGTGACACTGGCTCTTCTGTTGCTCTGTGGCTGGTTGGGTTTGCTGTGGCACCAAGATGCCCACTAGTTCTTTAGCAGTTAAGGCCCTGACTGGCTCAGAGTCACCTTTGATGGCCCCAGGTACTGCCCACCTATTCCTTCCGTGGGCCAGGGACCTCTAAGGTTGGAGACCCAGAATTTCACAAATAGAGAAGGAGACAGGAACAGTGGGGTATTACATTTCCCATGGAAGAATCCAGTGGCCAGATGCTTGGAAAGTCAGGCCTTGTCCTTGTCCTTGACCTTGGATGTGAGGCAGATTCAGGAAGAGCACAGCAGAACTGGTCTGTCTTCTGCTGAATCGTGATTGGGACCAGAGCCCCTTTTACAGAGGGCAGCCTACTCCAGGTGCCATATTCATGACTCTGTACTGTGCCTTGTTTTCCATTTGGAACCTCAGATTCTATGGTACATGGATCTTTCCTCAGCGTTAAGAGGAAAAAAGAGATACAAATTTTATTTGATGTTAATATTTTTATGTCTATATACACATAGTACTTCACAGAAAGGAAATGAGAGTCCAAAGAAGTAGTTAAACTCAGGAGCTTAGCTACCACTTTAACAAAGGGCATTAAATTATGAAGAAGTGACAAGACAAAAGAAAGGGAGTTTGAGCTTCTAGGGATGATAAATTGTGGGAAGGAAAATATATAAGGGAAACAAATGGTTGATAAGGGTTAGTTAGTTAATTGTGTCTATGCAGCCTCATCCCAGTGCCATCTCCATCTCTGCTGATAAAGGTAGTTCCTCCTTTCCCGCTGAAGAGTGAGAGACACCTACTAGTAAACAGGGAACATATATGCCCTACTTTTAGGCAGACAGTGGAAGGGCGGAAAGCTTTTCCTGTTCAATTGCATTTTACTCAAAATAATTCTTATTCCAGCATATTTCAGAGTGGCATAGCTAATCCCTTTCTCTACCCAGAGCTATTCAAGCCCCCTGACAGGGAACAAGAGTCAACTGACTAGTTCACGAGCATACATGGAGCCTGTGGGCACATGGATGAGAACTCATCAGGCCCTCAAAGATAAAAGCCATACCAAGCACCTGCATTCTTTAAAAAAAGGCTACAATTAAAAGTTTTTTTATTGATGTATACTTTTAAACATAAAATAGGCACATCTCATCTATAGAACTGTAGAGTTCTATAGTTTTGACAAATGCATATACCCATATAAGCAACACCCCAAATGAGATTTAGAACATTTACACCACTCCCAGAAGCCTCCACTTGTCTTCCTCAAACCCCCTCTCTCATCTCAGAGATGATCATGGTTCTGATTTCCATTCCTTACATCCTTGTTTACTCAGGCTGTGAACTAATGGTAGAACTTTCACATACCATCACCAAACTGAACCTCCATGTTGCCCCTTCCTACCAGGCTTGCATTGGCTTGAAGGCACTTGGTGTGGGGCAGTGCGGTAGAAAAGTAGATGGCTAAGAGGAGGAGGGGAAACTAGGAAGAAAGGATGACTGAATGCCACTGATGTGCCTTGGGCAGGTGCTCAGTTGAATTCTGATTGACCATGATGAGAGAGAGAACTTGCTTGATTAGGAAGTGAAGAGTGCAGAGGGGAAGGAAGGTAGGTGGATGAAAGGAGTTTGTCCTCAGGGTGGAAGGCAGATTGGTCTCAGAGAAAGGACAAGCTCTCGGGTTAGGCAGACCTGGCTTTGGACCCTCACTCACTATCTCTATGATCTTGGGATGTTCTCAACTTTCTCATCAGTTAAATTGGGATAATAATTTGGAAGCTAATAATCAAGAATGTGATGAGTTTTAAATGAGATAATGTATGTGACAGATCTAGTGCAGTGCCTGACACATAACAGGTGCTTAATAGGTGGCAGTAGCTTAATACATGATAGTAGTTACCATATAATACCAACTTTTAGTAAATCATTTTCTTTTAAATTTTATTGAGTAAAACCTCAAAATGGTCAACAGGATACATAGAAAGATCAGAGAAGAGTTTCACTTGCTTTGCAATGATACATCAAAGATACTAGTGTTTTCTTTCCTTTTTAAAAATTGAAATTCTTTATTGTTTAAAGTATGTAATTACATGTCTCCTTTTTCCCCCCTTTGACTACTCCCTAGCCTACCCCACCCCCCAGCACATGCCCTCATCCCTGTCCCCTGTCTGTCTCCATTAGTTATGCTCATATGCATGCATTCAGATCCTTTGGTTGATCTCTTACTCCCTCACCCCTTGTCTTCCATTGTAGGTTGGACAGTCTGTTCAATGCTTCTATGACTCTGGTTCTATTTTTGTTCATCAGTTTATGTTATTCATCATATTTCACAAATGAGTGAGATCATGTGATATTTATCTTTCTCTGATTGGCTTATTTCACTGGCATAATTTCCTCCAGTTCCATCCATGTTGTTGCAAATGGTAAGAATTCCTTCTTTTTTAAAGCAGTGTAGTATTCGATTGTGTAGATGTACCACAGTTTTCTAATCCACTCATCTGCTGATGGCATTTAGGCTGCTTCCAAATCTTAGCTATGGTAAATTCTTTTTATAACTCAATAATACTCTATTGTCTGGATATACTACAGTTTATTTAGCCATTCACCCAGTGACAGACGTCTTGCTTGTCTCCAAGTTTTGC
>NW_006296285.1:617287-626282 GCF_000327345.1 Myotis davidii
ATACTACGTTCCACAGTGGCTGCACCAGTCTGCATTCCCACCAAGAGTACACGAGAGTTCTCTTTTCTCCACATACTCACCAGCACTTGATGTTTATTCGTTTATTGATGATAGCCATTCTGACAGGTGTGAGATGGTACCTCATTGTTGTTTTGATTTGCATTTCTCCGATGACCAGTGCCTTTGAGCATGTTTTCATATGTCTCGTGGCCTTCTGTATGTCTTCTTTCCAAAAGTGTCTATTTAAGTCCTTTGCTCATTTTTTTTTCCTTGGATTGTTTATCTTCTTTTTGTTAAGTTGTATGAGTTCCCTAAAAATTCTGGAGATTAAACCCTTATCAGTAATAACATTAGCAAATATGTTCTCTCTTGCAGTGGGTTTTCTTGTTTATTTGTGGATGGTTTCTTTCACTGTGCAGAACCGTTTTAATTTTGATGTAGTCCCATTTGTTTATTCTCCTTAGTTTCCATTGCCCTAGGAGCTGTATCAGAAAAGATATTGCTGTGACAAATGCCTACTATTTTGCTGCCTATGGCTTCTTCTAGGATTTTTATGGTTTCCCATCTTACATTAAAGTCCTTTATCCATTTTGAGTTTATTTTTGTGTATGGTGTAAGTTGGTGGTCTTATTTCATTTTTTTGCATGTACCAGTATCTATCCAATTTTCCCAACACCATTTATTGAAGAGCCTGTCTTGACTCCATTGTATGCTCTTGCCACCTTTGTCAAATATTAATTGAGCATAGTGGCTTGGGTGTATTTCTGGGTTATCTGTTCGGTTCCATTGGTCTATATGTCTGTTCTTGTGTCAGTACCAGGCAGTTTTGAGAACAATGGCTTTGTAGTATAGCTTGATATCTGGTATTGTGATCCCTCCAACTTTGTTTTTCTTTCTCAAAATTGCTGCAGCTATTCGGAGTCTTTTTCTTTTAATCCCAGATGACTTTTTGGAGTATTTGCTCTAGGTCTTTGAAGTATGCCATTAATATTTTAATAGGAATTGCATTGAATCTATAGATTGCTTTGGGTAGTATGTACATTTTAATGATGTTGATTCTTCCAATCTATGAACATGGTATATTCATCCATTTGATTATGTCTTCCTCTATCTCTTTTTTCAGCATCCTGTAATTTTCTAGGTATAGGTCCTTTACCTCCTTGGTCAAATTTATTCCTAGGTATCTTACTTTTATTGTTGAAATGGTAAATGGGATTGTTTTTTGTTTTTTTAGTTTCTCTTCTGGTGAGTTCATTATTGGTATATAAAAAAGCCATAGATTTAAGGGTGTTAATTTTGTATCCTGCTACCTTGTCGAATTCATTTATTAGTTACAGTAGTTTTTGATAGAGTCTTTAGGATTTTCTATGTCAATATCATGTCATCTGTGAATAATGACAATTTTGTTTCTTCTTTTTATTTATGTAGATGCCTTTTATTTATTCTTCTTGTCTGATTGCTATGGCTAGCACTTCCAGTATTATGTCAAACAGGAGTGGTGAAATTGGGCATCCCTGTTTTGTTCTTGTTCTTAGGGGAAATGGTTTTAGTTTTTTCCCATTGAGTATGTAGTTGGCTGTAGGTTTGTCATATAAGGCTTTTATTATGGTAACACATTGCAGATGGATCACGAGAATTCTTGCTTCATATTGCAGTGTTTTACAAAGTATCATACTTTTAAAAGATATTAGCTTGTAAGCACATGTAATAAATAACTTCAAAATGCAATGGCTATTTAATTTTAAAGCGTGCATTTAACATTTATGTAAATGTTTTTTATACTCATTCAATAGAAATTTATCTGGCCACTGAGTTAAGCTAGCAATAAAACTACTAGTCCACAACGTGTTAAGGTATGATCCCTCTATTGCCGCTTTGCTGAGAGCATTTATCAGGAAAGGGTGTTGGATTTTGTCAAATGCCTTTTCTGCATCAATTGAAATGATTATGTGATTTTTGTCTCTCAATTTATTGATGTGATATATCACATTTATTGATTTGCAGATATTGTACCAGCCTTGCATCCCTCCAACAGTGGTTCTCAACCTTTTGGCCCTTTATTTTTTTTAAAAAAATATATTTTATTGATATTTTTCGTTGCTTTTATAACTGTAATGTTGCTACTGTTATGAATCATAATGTAAATATCGGATATGCAGGATGGTCTTAGGTGACCCCTGTGAAAGGGTCGTTCGACCGCCAAAACGGTTGTGACTGAACAGGTTGAGAACTGCTGCTCTAATAAATCCCACTTGGTCATGGTGCATGATCTTTCTAATGTAATGCTGGATACAATTTGCTTGAATTTTGATGATGATTTTAGCATCTATGTTCATCAGGCACATTGACCTGTAATTATCTTTCTTTGTGGTATCTTTATCTGTTTCTGGGATTAGGGTAATGCTGTCTTGATAGAAAGAGCTTGGAAGTGTGCCTTCCTCTTGAATGTTTTAGGATAGTCTGAGAAGAATAAATTTTAGTTCTTCTTTGAATGTTTGGTAAAACTCTTCTGTGAAGCCGTCTGATCCTGGGCTTTTGTTTGCTGGAAGGTTTTTGATGACTGCTTCGATTTACTCTTTAGTTATTGGCCTATTAAGATTTTTTTATTCTTCTTGTTTGAGTTATGGAAAGCCATATTTTTCTAGGAATATGTCAATTTCCTCTAGGTTGTTTAGTTTTTTGGAGTAGAGTTTTTCATAGTATTTTTTTACAATCTTTTTTATTTTCTGGTGTTTGTTGTTATTTTGCCTCTTTCATTTCTGATTTTGTTTATTTGTGTCCTCTCCCTTTGCTTCTTGGTGAGCCTGGCTAGAGGTTTATCAATCTCGTTTATCCTTTCAAAGAACCAGCTCTTGGTTTCATTGATCTATTGTATTGGTGTTGCGCTTTTTTTTTTTGTCTCTATGTCATTTTTTTCTGCTCTGATCTTTATTATTACCTTCCTTCTACTCATGCTTGGTTTTTCTTGTAGATCTTTTTCTAATTCTTTAAGTTGTAGAGTTAGATAATTTATTACCAGTTTTTCTTGTTTTGCTTTTTTTTTTTTTTTTTTTTTTTTTTTTTTTTTTTTTTTTTTTTTTTTTTTGTATCCAATACAAATCCTTGTCCTTGCTGTTCAATCACATTCCTCTCCAGGCTTGTAATGCTATGAAGTTCCCTCTCAGGACTGCTTTCACTGTGTCCATAGGTTTTGGATTGTTGTGCTTTCATTGTCATTCATTTCCAGAATGTTTTTAGTTTCTTCTTTGACCTCTTTTGTAACCCAATCATTATTTAATAGCATGCTATTCAGCCTCCAATTGTTTGAATTTTTTTGTTTTTTTTTATTTTAATTGATTTTTAATAATAAGCCACTGTGGTCTGAGAAGACGCTTGATATGATTTCAGTCTTCTTGAATTTGGAGAGACTTCGCTTGTGACCCAATATGTCATCTATCTTTGAACATGTCCCATGTAAACTTGAGAAGAATGTATATTCTATAGCTTTGGGGTGAAATGTTCTGAAGATGTCAATTAAGTCCATCTGATCTCGTGAGTCATTTAGGATTGCTGTTTTCTTTGCTGATTTTTTGTCTAGAGGATTTATCCAGTTATGTCAGTAGGGTATTAAAATCCCCTACAATGATCCTATTGCTGTTGATCTCCCCCTTGATACCTTCCAGACTTTTTTTTATGTATCTGGGTGCTCCTGCACTGGGTGCATATATGTTTACCAGAGTTATATCCTATTGTTATATTGATTGCCTTAGTATTATTAAGTGGCCTTCCTTATCTCTTTTTATGGCCTTCACTCTGAGGTCTATTCTGTACAATATAAGTATTGCTACCCCAGCTTTTTTTTCATTTCCATTTGCCTGAAAGATATTTTTCCATCCCTTCACTTTCAGTCTGTGTGAGTCTCTTGTTCTGAGATGGGTCTCTTGTAAACAGCATATATATGAATGATCCATTCAGCCACTCAATGACTTTTGATTGGGGCATTAAGTCATTTACATTTAAAGTTATTATTGATAAGTACTTGTTTGTAGTCATTTTTGTGTGTACCTGTATCCCCCCCCCTCCACGCCCCACTTATTTTTAAAGCAGTTTCTTTATCATTTCTTGCATTGATGGTTTGGTAGTGATAAAAAAAAGTCCCCTTAGCTTTCTTTTTGTATATGAAGCTCATGATTTCCCATTCAATTTTGAGTGATAGCCTTGCTGGATAGAGTATTCTTGGATTTAGTCCCTTGCTTTGCATCATTTTGTATACTTGTTTCCATTCCTTTCTGGCCTGATGTGTTTCTGTTGAGAAATAATTTGATAATTTAATGGGAGCTCCCATTAATAGGTAACTTTCTGCCTCTCTTGCAGCTTTAAGATTCTCTTTCTCATTAACATTTGTCATTGTAATTATGACAGGTCTTGGAGTTGGTCTTTTGGGGTTCATCTTGTTTGGAACTCTCTGTGCTTTTGTGACTTTTTTCTTCCCCAAATCAAGGAAGTTTTCTGACATTATTGCTTCAAGTAGGTTTTCTAACCCTTGCTCCTCTTCTTGTCATTCTGGCACCCCTATTATACATATGTATGTTTAATGTTGTCCCAAATCTCCCTCAGGCTCTACTCCTGTCTTTTGATTTTTTTCTCCAATTGCAGTTCAGTTTGGGTGTGTTTTGCTTCTGTCTTCTAATTCGCTAATTTGGTCTTCCATTTCTCCTAGTCTACTGTTGAAAGCTTCCATATTATTTTTTATTGTAGCTATATCACTCTTTATTTCTTCCTGATTCTTACATAGGTTGCTGATTTTTCTCATCCTTCCAGTTTATGAACTGTATGACCCTTATTCTGAATTCTTTTTCTGACATATTGCAAGCTTCTTTTTTATTTAGTTCCTTTTCTGGTGAATCTACCTTTTCTTTCCTTTGGGGATTGTTCTTCTGTCTCCCCATTTTTGATCTCACCAAAAGATCTAGGTGTTGAGTTGCACAGGGCTTGTGGCTGAAGCAGTGGGCTTGGTGGTGGGTTGCATGGTCATAGGCAGCAGCTCCTCCTCGTGTGGTCATGGGGCGGTGGCTGCTCACATGGTGGCTGCTCCTTGCACAGTAACGGGATGGCTGCCTCTTGAGCGGTCTCCTGGAGGCTGCTTCTTGTGTGGTCATGGGTAGTGGCTGTTCCTCTGGTCATCATGGGCAGCAGCTGCTTGCACAGCTGCTGGGGTGGTCACAGTGCCTGCAGCTGATATGTAAGGCTTGGCTGTTCATACGTGATCACTGAGCCTGGGGCTGCTGCATAAGACTGTTTTCACATGCAGTCACCAAACCTGGGGCTTTGTAAGGGTCAGCTGTTCGCATGCATTGTTACGGTGCCCACAGCTAAGTAGTCAGGCTCACGGGAGCCCTCAGCTGTAGGAGCCCTCAGGGGAGTGGCTGTTGGATTCCAGATGGTGTCTGAAAGCACACTGGGTGGAGGTGAGGCTGGGTTACCAGTCACAGCAACTCTCTCCTTCAAGGTGGCACAGACTCTGTGGAATAGATTACAGCAGTAGTAGAGGCTACCCTGATATGCAAACTCATTCCACCAGCCCCTGAATATTCTGCGAGATCTAGAGAATTCTACCACTGAACCACCAATGCCCGATTCTGCGAGATCTAGATGTCCATCACACACACACACACACACACACACACACACACACACACACACACACTGGCCACACACACACCACATCCACACACATCCCTTTTACTCCTTCATTCATTCACATGCTCTTCCTCACTGCCGTCCTACCAGCCACCCTAGTGATTTCTTAACACAGAACAAATTCCATAGCCATCATCAGATATGCTAATCTGTGCATTACAAACGAGTAAAATCACACATCTCTTGTTAGTATTTACTGCCACTGTGAATTAATAACATAATTTTGTATAACTACATTAACCACAGTACATTTCTCTTGGCCAATAAAATGAATAACTTCTTTAGGATTTGTAGGTCCTATTTTTTAAAATGTAAAAAAATCACTATTAGAGAGTGTTTGTCTGCTACCATGAGCTCGACTTCTTCTCAACTTTCATTGCCACAACAGATCACAGAGCAAAAACAAAATAAAACAAAAACTAATAAATATGTGTTCAAAAAATAAACAAACAAAATAAAATAACCCAAACGTCAATTAAGCAACTTAATAATCAAGTAAGACCAGGGATCCTGATTTCATATGAATTGATCCATTCTGAAAAAAGATGGCACAGTCCAAGTTCCAACCCGGAGTGTGGGCCAGATCAGACAAAGCTCATTGGGCACATGGAAAGTTTCTAGATGTTGGTTTGGTTTAATGTTTAAAATTCAGAGAGATAAATGAGTAATTTTACAGTGGGGACTGCTTGTTCAACTGCAGTCAGAGATAATCATACTTAGCCACATGGACTCTAAAAACACATCCAAACAAAACCACTTTGGTGGGTATGTTCCCAAGTAAGAAGTATCAATTAGGGAACTGAACAGAATAATTCCTATTTCCTTTGAAATCTAGAAATTCCCAAATTCTCTGTCTTAGCCCTCCTAATCCTCAGGGAAGTCAGGCAAACTCAATGAGATGGAATTTCACCTATGACAAAAACTCTTAACTTCTGTGAAAAGGAGGCATTTTTCATTTTTTTATAAAGTAGGGTATTAAGAGAACAGTTTAGGGTGCCTCTGTTTTTGGTTATGATATAGAAAGCAAAAAGAGACTGTCACTCTTGCCCTAATGACCAAAACAAGAAGAATCAATGGAAATAGAAGAAATCAACTATAGGTAATAAGAAGAAACCCACCAAACTTGTAAGAAATTTTTAATGACTGTATATGACATAATATAAAAAATTAGAATGATGGGGACCCCCAAGGTACAGAGCATATATGTATCCACCTACCAACTAAATACAAATCTTTACTAATTTCGTGGGCAATATATTGAATTCTGGGACCAGAGGGATGAAAGAGATCCCCCATTAGGCATAAGAGATCTTGTAAGAGTACAAGGCAGCTTCTTTCTAGAGGTGGAGGGCAGAACAGGAGAGCTGAGAGAACACAATTTGAGACATTGTGGACTTTCAGTTACCGAATGGAGAAGGGGCAGCATTGCAATTTTCAGATGTCACAGGGACAGAAATTTGAAGGTAGATACAGAGAACTCATCAGTGACCCTAGAGGCCAGGCTATAAGGCAAAGAGACCTCACCTATGTTTTAGAAAACTTGCACCTTTGAGTAAAGCATTAATAAATCTCTGGCCTAGCTAGTGTGGTTCAGTGGTTTAATCTAAGAACCAGGAGGTCATGGTTCCATTCCCAGTCAGGGCATATGTCCAGGTTGAGGGCTCAATCTCCAGTGCAGGAGACAACCGATTGATGATTCTCTCTCATCATTGATGTGTCTAACTCTCTCTCACTCTCCCTTCCTCTCTCTGAAATCAATTTTTTAAAAAGTTAAAAAAAGGAAATCTCTGGACTCTATCAGGTTCTAGATTCTAAGACCTGTTGATGGGAAAAATTGACCTCTCAAAATATCTAAATTCCATGGAAAATTGAATCAAACTAAAACTGAAGCAAATCTGAGACTCAGGCTGACTACATATTAGATGGACTTAGCCCTCCAATTTTGAAGTATTGCAGAGAGAGCATGACATCTTCTAGAAATATTATTTGCTTTTTTATAGTATCTACTATACAACAAAAATCATAAGACATTTGAAGATGAAAAAACAAAACAACATCTGACTCTTGGTTAAGAAAATAAATAGCCAGTAAAAACTCATCATATATAATGAAACCCTAATATACAAATTGACCGAACAGCCGAACGACTGGTGGAACGACCGGTCACTATGATGCACACTGACCACCAGGGAGCAAATGCTCCCTGGTGGTCAGTGTGCTCCCACAGGGGGTGTGCTGCTTAGCCAGAAGCTGGGCTCACAGCTGGCCAGTGCAATGGCAGTGGCAGAGCCTCTCCTTCCTCCGCAGCTGCACTAAGGAGCAGCGAGCAGGAGAGTGGTAAGGAGCAAGGGGTCCCAAACTGCAAGAGGAATGTCCACCTGCAAGCTTAGGCCCAATCCTCAGGGGCCTAAGCCAACAGGTGGTCATCCCCTGAGGGGTCCCGGACTGTGAGAGGGCGTAGGCCGGCCTGAGGGACACCGCCCCCCCCCCCAGTGAACAAATTTCATGCACCGGACCTCTAGTTTAAAAATAATAGTGATAAGTATGCTAGAGGATGTAGTAGAAAATGTAAACAATGTAGAGAAAGTGATGAGAATTTCAAAAGAGGGATAAAAATTAAAAAGAAGCAAAAGAAATGCTATTGAGATTCTAGTTATAACAGTAACTAGATTTAACCTTTTGTGTGAAACATCAAAAAAAACTGGACATGAAATGATTTTCTAAAATATATTTTATTGATTTTTTACAGAGAGGAAGAGAGAGGGATAGAGTTAGAAACATCGACGAGAGACAAACATCGATCAGCTGCCTCCTGCACAACCCCTACTGGGGATATGCCCGCAACCAAGGTACATGCCCTTGACCAGAATCAAAACTGGGACCTTTCAGCCCGCAGTTCGATGTTCTATCCACTGAGCCAAACTTGTTAAGGTGAAATGATGCTTTTTAAGACACTGGACATTAAGCAAGAAAGAAAAGTGATCTAGTTTTGTGTATGACACCATACACAAAAATAAACTCAAAATGGATAAAGGACTTAAATGTAAGACAGAAAACCATAAAAATACTAGAGGAATCCAAAGGCAACAAAATCTCAGACATATGCCGAAGCAATTTCTTCACTGATACAGCTCCTATGGCTTTGTAAACTAAAGAGAAAAAAAACAAATGGGACTACATCAAAATAAGAGGCTTTTGCACAGCAAAAGAAACCATCAAAAAAACCCAGAAAGCCCACTGCATGGGAGAACATATTTGCCAATGTTATCACCTATAAGGGTTTAATCTCCAACATTTACAGAGAACTCATATACTT
>NW_006296285.1:626350-629663 GCF_000327345.1 Myotis davidii
ACAATTTACCATAGCTAAGATTTGGAAACAGCCTAAGTGTCCATCAGTAGATGAATGGATTAGAAAACTGTGGTACATCTACACGATGGAATACTATGCTGCTCTAAAAAGGACGGAACTCTTACCATTTGCAACTGCATGGATGGAACTGGAGAGCATTATGCTAAGTGAAATAAGCCAGTCAATGAAGGAAAAATACCACATGATCTCACTCATTTATGGATAATAAAGACCATTATAAACTGATGAACAAAAATAGATACATAGGCAGAGCAGCATTGAAACAGACAGTCAAACGACAGTGGGAAGGTCGGAGAGGGATAGGGGAGTGTGGTAAGAGATCAACTGAAGGACTTGTATGCATGCATATAAGCATAACCAATGGACACAAGACACTGTGGGGTAGGGGAGCCCGGGGTAAGGTCAAGGGGGAAAAAAAGGACACATATGTACTACTCTTTGTAATACTTTAAGCAATAAAACAAAATTAAAAAAGAAAAAAAAAGTGATTTTTCAGACACAGAAAATAAGAGCCAAGTCCTATGAATGCCCCAGTTTTTGCCTTATACATGTTTTAGGCTGTGACACGTGGAAGGGCAACCCAGGTGGAACCCAGAGAACTCCTGAATTTAGGAGATGGAGGTGAAAGTTCAGGGAGAGAATGTTGGCTAGAGTTGGTAGGACAGAGTACCAGAGAGGAAAAGCTGCATAAAGGAAGAACTCTAAATAGCTTCAAAGGGTCCTCTTGGAGTATTCATCAGAATACTGATTAACTCATTACCTGTAGAATTTCTCTGAGGCTAGAAGAAGAAAGATCCTGACAATAGTAGAGGGACAGTAGCTGGTGCCCACACAGAGATGAAAATGATGCTTGTAACCACAACCCAGAGAAGAAAATCTTATAAATTTCATTGTGAAGTGTACTTGGAAGAATATTGTCTCAGGAGTAGAAAACAATTAGCTCTGGATTAAACACTGCTCTGTCCTGTCTAAAATCTTAGCTGTAAGACATAAAAGTTTAAATTATTTCAAGCAATATAATTGCTTATCAGAATAAAATAAAAAATATTTAGAGGAATACAATAATGTCCAGAACCCAGCAAAGTAAAAATCATAATTAATGCAATAAAAAATTACCAGGCATGTAAAAAGGCAAGAAAGTATGATATATAATAAAAGACAAGTCAATCCATGAAAAAAATACGGGTGTTAAAATTAGCAGAAAAGCACATTAAATCAGTTATTATGCCTGGGTTCCATAGCTCAATAAATAAAGCAGAGGCATAGAATATATAAAGAAAGACCTGAATTAAACTTTTAGAAACAAAAACTACAATGTCTTACATGAAAATACAGTGGATGATATTAATGACAGATAAGACATTTCAGAAGAAACAATTAGTAGTCTTGAGGATATTCCAACAGAAACCATTTAAAATAAAACAAAAGCAATAAAAGAATACAAAAATGAAGAATGCATTAATGAATGGTAGAAAAACTGTGAGTCAACTAATATACATGTAATTGTAGTCCCTGATGAAGAAGAGAGGGTGAAGAACAGAAAAAAAAAATACTTAAAAAAATACCCCACTAAATTCAATGAAGACTATACACTCACAGATAAAAGAAGCTCAACAAACTCCAAGCACAAAAAACTTTAAGAAAATGACAAATCACATTAAAATCAAATTGCATAAAACCAACAATAAAGAGAAAATCTGAAAAGCAGCCAGAAAAAAAAAGACAAGTTATACATGCAAAACACAATTTAAAATGATAGCAGATTTCTTACTGGAAAGAATGCAAATGACAAGAATGGAAAATAAAATAAAACTGCCAACCTAGAATTTTATACCCAATGAAAAGAAATTATTTGAAAGCAATGCAAATAAATATATTTTTGCAAATTTACAAGAACTAAAAGAATTCATCACCAGCAGAATTATACTATAAGAAATATTGTTTTCTAGGATCTTAGTTCTGCCTTCTGAGTTATTCTTCCTTTTTAAAAAGAAAGGCAGTACATTGTGATATTGTGATTTATAGTAAGAAAGATATATTTGGGTTTTGTCCCAGTTTTAGAGCTCCTATAACCATTGGAATTTCCAAAGTGATAACAGTGATAAAAGTGACTTTTGTTATATTAAGAAGATGACTTTTGGAAAGTCCCTAGGTAACAAAATGATGGACACTGCTTGCCAGGAGAACCAAGTATGTTATTAGTGTTAGAACTTTCAGTCCCACCCCTTGACCTCTGGGGACAGAAGAGGGGCTGAAGATTGAGTTTTAAAACCAATAGCCAATGATTTAATAAATCATGGCTAGGTAGTGAAGCCTCCATTAAAAAAAAAAAAAGAGTGAGTTCAGAGAACATCTGGGTTGGTGAACAACTGGAGATATAGGGAGAATGACACTCTGGAGAGAGCATGGGAACTCCATGCCCTTTCCCCATATCTTTTTCTGAGCATATCTTCCATCTGACTATTGCTGAGTTATGTTATGTGATTTGAAAATAAACTGGTAATTTGGTAAGTGAAATGTTTTCCTGATTTCTGCAAGCTGTTCTAGCAAATTAATCAAAACCAAGGAGGAGCTGTTGGGACCTCCACTCTACAGCCAGTCAGTCAGAAGCATGAGTGACAACCCAGACTTGTGACTGGCATCTGAAATTGGGGAGTGGGCAGTCTTGTGGGGCTGAGTCTTTAACCTGTGGGGTCTGATGTTATCTATAGGTAGATAGTGTCAGAATTAAGTTGAAATGTCAGGTGCCCAACTGGTAGCAGAGAATTGCGTGTTGGTGTGGAGAAACCCTGCCCTGCGACATTGGAATTGGGTGCAGAATCATTTTACACATGTGTGCAGCTGAGTCGTTTCATCAATCTGCTTCTTACCAGTAGAATTTGGAGTTACAACAGACTCCTCTCATTTTGTCCTCTCTGTATTTTTACTCCAAGCTGATAGTAATCTTCCTGAAAGAATTTTCTCAAGAACTTTGTAGACTTTCCATGGATTTTCTGGATTCGCTCTATTAGACATAAGCTGCACCCACAGATTTTTTAAAAATCCCTTTTGTATCTTGGGCTTCTGCTGAGATGGCTGAGAGATAATGCCATTACATTTCCTAGAGGATCTGTGGTTTGATTAGGAAGATCTCTGAGTCATATCCTTAATATCTTTAAAGAGCTTTTTGTGTGACTGAATGCTGACCTTTTGATCCAGCCTAAGTGCCCATCAGTAGATGAATGGATTAGAAAACTGTGGTACATCTACACGATGGAATACTATGCTGCTATAAAAAAGAAGGAACTCCTTC
>NW_006296285.1:629755-657511 GCF_000327345.1 Myotis davidii
GGGGGGGGGGGAGGCCAGGGGATAGTCAAGGGCGGGGAAAAAAAAGACACATATGTAATATCCTTTGTAATACTTTAAGCAATTTAAAAAAATAAAATAAAATGAAAAAAAAAATTAGTAAAAGATTGTAGAGTCACACCCTCCGTTTTTTCTCTGAAGTGAACTTTTCTGAGAATGCTTGGAAGCTGTCTCTCAATATTAGCATGTTTTCCCATTTGGAGAGGCTGAGAATTTTCAAAATTATCAAGTTTTAGTTCTTTTCAGTTTAACATTTTTTCCTCAATTTATCTCTCTTGTCACACATTTTATCTTAAATAGGAAAAAAAATCAAGAGGCACCTTTTACACTTTGCTTGGAAATATCCTTTGATAATTAAGTTAATCACTTACAAGTTCTGCTTTTGACATAATTCCAGAAGACAATTGTGCTAAGCTTTCTGTCACTATCTAACAAGAATACTTCTTTCTATATCCAATAACATACATGTTTCTCACTTTCTTTTGACTTCCCATTGACCGAATTCTTAATGTCCAGATTTCTACTAACAATCTGCCCAAGATAATTTGGACTTTCTCTATCAGGGTCTTCAAAATTCTTCTGGACTCTCCTCACTACCACTACACTTCCATTACCAAAATCAGATATTTGTTATGTCAACACTCCACTTCCATTACCAAAATCAGTGTCAATTATGTTATGCAATATAACAACATTGCCACAAACTTAGCAGCTTAAAAAACAACACACGTTTATTATCTTTCAATTCCTATGGGTCAGGATCTGGACATGGTTTATTTGAACTCTCTGCAATCAAGGTGTTGGCTAGGGCTAGGTACTCATCTGGGAAGGGATATGCTTTCAAACTCATGCATTTGTTGGCAGAATTCAGTTCTTTGTGACTTTAAGACTAAAAAATTATGTTTCTTAATGGCTGTAGGCCAGGTTGTCCTCGGCACCTACAGGCAAGCTGCAGTTCTTTGCCATGTGGGGAAGCTAGTTGGCAAGTTGTTTCCTCAAAGCCAGCAAAAGAATGAGAGACTCCAGTAAGACGAGCATGACAATTTTATATAGAGTGTAACACACAATCATGTACACATAATCATGTACATCACATCATCTTTGCTGTATTTTACTGATTAGAAACAAGTCACAGTTCATCAAAGGGAGATGATACAAGATTATGAATACCAGGTGGCAAGAATCTAGACTAGAGTCTACTTAAGATCTGTCTGCCACATGACCAAGCAAGCTTTAAACCCAGAATTCAAGGTTGCTTTAATATTAAACAATTAATCAATGTGATTCCCCATACTAACAAACTGTAAAAGAAAAAGAAAAACATTGGATCCTCTTCATAAATATAGAAAAACTATTTTACAAAATCTAAAATCCATTCCCAATAAAACATTTCTTAGCAATCTGGGAATTTTCTCAATCTGATCAAGGACATCTACAGTAAAGCCTCCAGCTGACATTATGCTTACTGGTGAAAGACATAATTATTTTTTCATAAGATAAAGAGAGGGTGTAAAAGTGAGAGAAAAAGATAGATTGATAAAAAGAGAAAACAATGTCTCTGAAATCTGTGGAACAACATCAAACAATCTTATATACAATAAGTCTTCACTTAGCATTGCCAATATATTCTTTGACTTCAAGCAAAATGATATATAATAAAACCAATTTTATGATAGGTTAATTTATATAAACAAGAGTTAAGTTCCTTCAGCATATCATCAGTGTTATAATGAAACAACTGTGAGGATCTGTGAAGGAAAGGGAAGAGATAATAGAACAGGAGAAATATTTGAAGGGATATAGCAGAAAAGTTTGAAAGATTGATGAAAGACATAACCCACAGATTCAAAAAGCTCATTGAGCTCAAGGAAGGATAAAAAAATGTAGACAGGCATATGCTAGTTCAACTGCTAAAATCCAAAGATAAAAAGCAAATCTGTAAAAGTAGTCAAAAAGAGTACATAGAGTGGGGCAATGATACAAATAACAAGTAACTTCTCACCAGAAATGATGGAAATGTGAAAAAAAAAATGGAATTACGTTTTTCAAGTGTCCAAAACAAAGTAATTGACCTAGAACTCTATATCTAGAGAAAGTATCTCACATTCAAAGAAAGAGAGGTCAAATAAAGACAATTGTATACCAAAAGAGCTAAGCGAATTAATCTTTAGCAAACCACAGTATAAAAAATGTTAATGAAGTTTTCAGGCTAAAGGGAAATGACATCAAATGAAATCCTTTATCTCCTGGAAAGAATCAAAGCTACCAGAAAGGACAAATACTTGGGTAAATAAATATAAAAGGTTGTGTATGTATATTTAATTATATTAATAGCATATATAAAAGTACAATATAAGATAAAAGAGTTTAGGGTATAATGAGGTTAAATTGAATTATATTTTGAAGGTTTTGATATTATTTATAAAGTACTATGATATTGTGTAAAAACATGAACTTAAATATTCTTATCTTAATTCCCGGAGCAACCACAAGATATGTAGTTTAAAAGTCAATAGAGGAGCCGAAACCGGTTTGGCTCAGTGGATAGAGCGTCGGCCTGCGGACTGAAGGGTCCCAGGTTCGATTCCGGTCAAGGGCATGTACCTGGGTTGCAGGCACATCCCCAGTAGGAGATGTGCAAGAGGCAGCTGATCGATGTTTCTTTCTCATCGATGTTTCTAACTCTCTATCTCTCTCCCTTCCCCTCTGTAAAAAATCAATAAAATATATTAAAAAAAAATAAAAGTCAATAGAGGAGCTAAAATAGAATTCTAAAAACTATTCATCCAAGGAAAACTAGAGGAATAATAACAACAACAAAAACACACAGAGAATAAATATAAAACAAATACCAGATGGTAGGTCTAAACTCAACTGCATCAGTAATTAACTAAAATAGTTTTCTTTCTTCTTTCTTTTCCATCTTTCTTTTATCCTCCCTTCTTTGTACCTTCTCTCTCCCTCTCTCTCTCTCTCTCCCCCTCTCTCCCTTCCTTTTCTCCCTTCCTTCCCCTTCTCTTTTTTTTTATTTCTCATTTACTTTTCTTTCTTTCATTCTTCCCTCAAAACCCCCTTACTTTCCTAAAGTATAGCCTAGCAGCCTATGCTTTAAGTCTTGAAATACAGTGTATTTCCTCTTGTTATTGCAGTTTGAGTCAATTTGAATGACTTGACTGCCTTAGAAAAGACCAAGCCTCAACTAGCTACCATGTTGCTACTTCATTTTAAGCATTTGGTTCTGTATGATATATGTAATGAAGACATAATCAAAGTTAGAATGTATGCAGTCAATAATAGAATAAGTGTTCATATTGCTCTTTTTAATAACATTGTCAAGTCTTCTTCCTTTTCCCCTCTGAGAATAGACATTCTCTTTACAAACATCCAGGTCATAATTATGTCAAAAATAAATGACAGTTGTCTCAGCAAATGTGATGGATGTAAGATGAATGTGACGTGGGAAGAGCCTCCTCCCCATTCTCCCTGTCTCCTGGCCCCAGCTCTAGATTTTTCACTCTGCCCCATATCCTACTAAAAGATTCATTTTAACACTCTTGCTTCCACAGTAACATTTCTTGCAGTTATTTTTGAGATACTGGATTGGAATAATTTTAGAAGGTCATATTGATGAACTTCTTGATTATTTAAAGTTATAAGATCTATCTAAAAGGTGGAATTTTTTTTCTAGGAGTGATGACTGCAGTTTCAGTAGTTGACACTGGTATTTTAGTTAGAAGACTAGGCCAATCAATAAACTTGTTGCAAATTTAGCTAACTGGCATCTTAAAGGAATAGATATCATTTAATCAGTTGTCCCACATTTCTGCATGTACACCCAGGGCCACACACGAACATCTGTAAGTATTAGACAATATGATTAAAGATTAGTTACTTACATTTCCATTTTAGAGGACACGTTATATACAAGTTTGGGAAATAATATCTTCTAGATATATTTTGGATTTTTTCAGTTCTGGTTTAACTTAGTAAAACCAAGAATTATTTTATGTGATTGCTGCCCTGCTTGATATTGAAAGCTTTTCTCAGCTGTCAGACAACGTATTAGAAGTGTAATGCTTCCCCCATTGTCTGAGAGAAAAATGTCAGTTGTTAAAATTAAAAGAAGTGAAGTGCATCATTGAGTTAAGTTCTGATTCCACTGGAAACTTACTTTATGATCTTGGATGAATCTTTAAAATTTTCTTCCACATAATTGCTGCTCACATCTAATTCCTGTCACATGGGAGCACTCTAACCTAGTCCTAATATTAATAATTCCCATTATTAATAGAAAAAGGAACTCCTTTTGTGGAAAGGAAGTTTAATTAGTGTAATTCCAAACTCTCCCTAGTCCTTTACTCTCTGAAAAGATGAAATACCACATATGATAAATTTGAGGAAAATGCCTGGGCCTGTATAGCTCAGTTTCCTTCCTCTTGGGAGCAAGCCTCTCCCCTGAAAAGCATGAATTCCCATTTGTTCCTCCAGCCCTTGGTCTTACTGAGGCCAGATCTCCACGTGGAGGGGAGGCTACACAAGTTCAGCATTGACTTGCTGGGGGATAATTCTGACTAATTCTGGAGTTAAATGAATAGGCCTATTGGTTCTCACATGAAACTATCTTAAATGAGTCTAAAATATCAATTTTATTATTGATATTGCTAACCTGGAGAAGATAGTTTCATGTTTAGCAATGTCAATAATAAAATTGATATTTTGGACTCATTTGATCATGTACTTTCAAGAGTATACACACTCTGGTGGAACGGAGAGATCCAAAACCTGTATCAGGGAGATCTGTGAAGGACCCACAAAATAGGGAAGCATTCTAACTTAATGGTTAAAATTTCTGATAGGCTCTGATACAAGTCTACCTCAGTTTTAGTCCAAATGTCAGCACTTTCAAGCTGTGTCCTTAGGCAAGTTATTAAATCTCTGTGCCTCAGTGTTTGCATATGTAAAATAATACCTGCCTTTTAGGGTGATTATGCAGATTATATGAGTTAGTATATCTAGTATATCTAAAACTTGGAATAGTGTCTAGTACATTGTCAGTACCCAGTAAATGTCAATTACCATTACTAACTGTTGTAGTGGAGTTACTTACAACAGAATAAGCATTCAAAATGTATAGCTATATTATCATCGCTGTTGTGGCCAATATAGAAGAAAAATTTGTGCTATTTAGAGTAAGTAGGAAGAGTAGATAGATAATGGTATAACAAATATACCAAAATATTCAGTGGCTTAGAGAAGAGATAGGAAGACTTATGTGAGAACAAAATCCTGTCCATGAATGTTGGCAGAAGTTTTATTCAGGATAGCCCCAAAGTAGAAACAACCAGATATCTTTCACTAGTAAATGGTTAAACAAACTATGATGCATTCATGGAATATTACTCAGTAAAAAAAAGTATGAATTATTCCCAAATTATATAAATTATAAAATTATAGAAATGGGGAACAGATTGGTGGTTGCCAGGGGTTAAGGAGTGTTGGGAATAGAAGTGAAGAGAGTGTGGCCATAAAAGGGCTGACATAAGGGATCCATGTGGTGATGGAAGTGTTCTGTACCTTTTTTATATCAATGTCAATTTCTAAGTTATGATATTGTATTATAATTTTTCAAGATATTACTAATAAGGAAATGGGGAAAACGGTATCTGGGTCTCTTTATATTATTTCTTACAACTGCATGTGAATCTACAATTATCTTCAAATAAAAAGTTTAATTTAACAAATCCCCTGATTTATTTCCTAAAAACAAACAAAAGATAGAAAACATAACTTGCATTTTTAACTCCTACCTCATTTTAAAAGACAGCTCAAAACTGTTTCTTAAAAGAAACTTTTCACTGGAAAGCTTAGTCTCACTGGAAAAATATATGCACAATTGTAACAATTCGCAATGGTTTTGCTCATACTATTCATTACTCAACCGATGATCTGAGGTCAGACTAGACAATGTTAGCTGTGGAAAATGACATTTATTCAGAGTTGAGAGTTCTCCAGACCAGCAATCAAGTTCTAAAAGGCCAGCAAGTGACCCTCTGCCAGTCTCTGGGGAGAAGCACATGGTGGGACTTCCACAGCTCTTGACTTTCATGTAATGCTGTGGTTCCTGGATCTAGGGTGTTGTCTGAGGGACAGTCCGCTGAAGAGAAGAAATTCTGGTATTCTCCTAAGGACCAAGCCTCCACGCTTACAAATTGACATGTGAGGATGAACTGGGTTAGGAGGGTCTGGGGCTGACTGGCTGACCCACTTTCTCTTCCATGTGCCACCCTCCACACAAGTCCCACTGTGGTGTTTATTCCCCTTCATGGCTCCCCTGGACATTCATTTAACCAGATTCTTCAACCACTTTAAAGAGTAGTTGTTTGTTCAAAAAAATTGTAGTTGAGCACCTACTGTATTGTGCCAACCATTGGCATACAGTGGTGATCAAGGCAGTTCTTCCATTTCACCATTAAGGAAGTTAACCTCCCTTAAGTTCTCAATGAGTGCTTTCTAAGAGCAAGGCATTGTGCCTAACTTTGACTGACCCTTATGAGTTAGTACTATCAGATCCTCATTATACACATGAAGAAACATAGGCCTGGGAAGGTGAAGGTTCTCAATGTCACTCAGGAATTGTGAGTGTGATCCATGCTGTAATATCTCTATTTCTTATGGCTCTGGCTACTGGTGCTCTGAACCTGAGTTAGGAATCTAACTGAACTTTCCCTGCACCGATTTGGTTAGATATAATTTTAATCTGTGTTCTTGACCTCATGTCCTCTTTGCTACATCTGCCTCTGTGTCGACCTGAATCCTACACTGGTGATTCTAGTCTGACCACCTGCCTTCAAGTTTAGATTCATTACTTGAAGATTCAATGTATCATTCGTTATCCAACTGACCAGCAATCTAAGGCAAAGCTTGCGAAGATGGCATGAGGATTTTTGTCACTACTGTTTGCAAAGTTATTGCATGGAAAAACCTATGAATGTCATTGCCCACCAGTTTTTTATTTCCAAGGGTGAATACCAGGTGTCCACTACCCACTGACCAACATCACCATTCTTTCTTAACCCCTTTCTAAGAAAACAATGATAACAGGTAATATTTAGGAAATATTGTGTTCATCCTTCACTTTATCCCTTATTAAGTCCTCTGAGATAGTTACTATTTTATCTTTATTTAACACATTAAAAAAACTGAGGTTTAGAGAGACTAAGTAACATCCCCAGGATCAGGCAGCTAGAGAGATAGAATTTGAACCTTAATGTGCCAACTTCACTGCATTAAGCTACCTGCAGAAAAATAGCATTCACCAACCAAGTGTGCACTGCCAAGATCTGTGCCTTGACTCTGCTCAACTATGTGAACCAGCGGATTAGCAGGAACACATTCTAAGTTCTTTTGATGCAACTGTTCCTGGAAAAACCCTTATGGAAGCTACTAGCTAGTTTTCAAGAGCAATGATCTTATTATAGAGATAAAACATAATAATTTAAAGCTTGGGATCTGGAAGCTGACCATGTACACTTGGCTCTCTATTGCTTAGAACTCTGTGACTCTAACACATCAGGTTATTTAACTTTTTTGCTCTTAGTCTCCTCCTCTGCAAACAGGACCAATTATGGTAGCTCTCTCTAAAAGTTGCATAAGGAATTTATAATTGGACTGTGTACTGGTCCTTTAACTAATGGAGTGTTTTCTTTTTGAGTTTTATGAAAGCTCAAAAATGGATCATTAATTTTCAAAAGCATTCTCAAAATTCTAAGTACCTTTTAATCACACCCCTTTAAACTAGTCTCCTTTCCACACTAAACTGTCCTAATCTTGGAAATCTTGCTTCCTTTGGAGGTAGAATCACAAGTACCAAAGTAGAAACAAAAACACTCTCTTCATCATTTATGAGGAGAAGTGCTGCAAAGTGCCCATTCCAGCAGAACCCTTCCTGTGGAAAGACTGAAAATTTAAGGCCGAGCAGTTCAAAGACTCAGAGCCGCTGAATGAAAACAAAATCGCTTAAAATTACACCGATGCTTCTTCCAGATAATTTGTAGAGAATTCAACAGTGTTTATTACAGGTTCACTTAAGAAAGCCAAACATTCAGCCCTAAACGCAATTTCAAAGCAAAACTCCAAACAGTATTTTCAAATAAGGAGGAAATTGTGTGCACAATCTTACCTCCCAGGGGCTTTGCAAGATTAAAGAGGGGAAAATAGAAGCTATGGGGAGAAAATCACCAGAAGAATGAAAGGAAATAGAAGAAATTTACCATAATGAGACAGGCTGACAGAGTACAATGTTTATAATGTGATTTTTAATAGACATTAAATAAATCCCTGTAGGTAGATGGACTTTCTGTCCAATGGTAACACAGCACTTGGGGAGGAATGTTCAAGTGGAGCTGGAATTACTGCACAAAATAAAAATTAGCTGAAGCACACATTACTCCTCCCTTTTGACTTTAAGAGCATTGGTATTTTTCCTAAAAGAATATCCTATTGATTTCTTGGGGAGAAAGTCAGACTATTTTATTTCCTGGGAAAATGACACACAAAACAAAACATCACATTTTATACTGTTTATGATATTTAAACTTAATGGGGGGGGGAGACACATCCTTCTCCAATTAGGATAGAAAATATTAAAATGTTCAATATTCTTAATAATGCTGAATAGAAAATGAGTGAATCTAAGGCCTTTATTAAATATAAAGTATGTATATATTATGTTATTCTAGATCTTCATGTGAGCTCTTTATTTTTTTCTTTGTTTATTAAGGTATTACATATGTGTCCTTATACCCCCATTGCCCAACCCCCCCGTGCCCTCACCCCCCTGGTGTCTGTGTCCATTGGTTAGACTTATATGCATGCACACAAGTCCTTTGGTTGATCTCTCCCCCTTACCTCCACCCTCCCCTGCCTTCCCTCTGAGGTTTGATGGTCTGGGGGAAGCTTGAAAAGTGGGCTCGGCTTCTCCTTCATGAATGTTTTGGGGGAAACATCGCAATGAATAACTCTTTGATCTACCTTAAAGCCTTCATTGCTTCAATGCTTCCTCTCTTCATCCTACTTTTGTAGTGATTCTCCCCAGAAAGCCGTTCTCTGTTACACATGGGACAACATTGCAGTTGAGTGTATGGTTTTTACCAAGGGCAGTTGTATATCATCATATGAGTCAAAGCTCAGGACTTAAAGGCCTGAAGCTCCACCCATTCTGAAGTCAGAGGTTTGGGAATTAATATAACATAGTCAGGAAAATCCAAACTTTGAAGTAAAAGTGATCTGGGTTTGAATCCTGCCTCAACCCTTCTCCAAGTAAACGGTCTTAGACAAATTACTCAGTGTCTCATCTCCTGTTCCTACGTGCACAAAGGGAAAAGAAAACTTACCTAGTAGGGTTGTTGTGATGAAAAAATGAGTTTATTTATCTAAAGCGCCTTGCTTATGTTATCTGTGTCATTGTTGTGGTGTTTGTCACAGTTCCAGTCCAGAACACGGAGCCTATTGAGGTACTGCAAACACCACATTGGTGTTGAGCAATAGATTAGAGTTGGCATTGTTTTCCAAAATACAAAGTTCTTTTTCTTCCAATGCCAGATTTACTGGACATTCAACACATGAAACCTTGTTATAATTATCCTTGTTGTAAAACCACTGTATTTCAGAGCTTATCCAAGGCCAACTTGCCAATGATAGTTACCAAATATGTGGACCCCACTATATCAAGAATCTAGTGCTTTTCTTTTATAATACACATAAGAAAATCTCAGAAAGAAACACTTAGCCCAGCAAAAACCGGTTTGGCTCAGTGGATAGAGCGTCGGCCTGCGGACTGAAGGGTCCCAGGTTTGATTCCGGTCAGGGGCATGTGCCTTGGTTGCGGGCACATCCCCAGTGGGAGATGTGCAGGAGGCAGCTGATCAATGTTTCTCTCTCATTGATGTTTCTAGCTCTCAATCTCTCTTCCTTCCTCTCTGTAAAAAATCAATAAAATATATTTAAAAAAAAGAAACAGCCCATATAGACTAGAAGTTTACAATGTAAGATTTTTTTCTCTCTCTTGTTCTTTTTAGTGCACATTAGGTTTCTTCAATTAATTTTTTTTAATTGACCTGGTTGATGTAAAGCATTCTTATATCCAACTGTTTTTCTCAATACAGGAATGAAAACTCAGAACTTTATTATTTCTCTAAAGAAAGATTGTTGGGGATCCTGGCTAACCACTTTGCTAGAAGGGAAAATACTTGAATTTATAATAGCTTTTTCTTGTACCTGTCTAAATAATCTTTTTTAAAAAGTGTGATTAAAAGTTTCTTCTTGAAGCATTATCAATTTGGGAACAAGATTCTCAAGAATAAAGATTTGTTACAGTCCTCAGCGTGACAGGTAAAGAGAAAATTGCTTGACAGTTATTTGAAAGTTACTTCTCTACCATGCTTCAATATCTCCTTTTGCTAGAATTCACACTGGATACCTAAAATCTCTTTCTTTTAGGAAATACAGTTACTGTGTTATAGGAATAATATTCCCTGAGATAAGGCCTAGTACTGAATGACTACTCCATAAAGAGATTAGAAAAGGAAGTCGGGGGAAGGTAAAGGAGGAGACACATGGCTATTAACCTCATGGATTCTTCTAGCCTTATTTTTAATAAAATGTTGTCATTGTCATTTCTTTAGGAGAAAGTAAGTCTGGGAATCAACTGTCATCTAAACTTCATTTCTTATTTTGCCATTCCTTCCCTGGTGGTTGTGGAAAATACATTTAGTTTTTTGATACCTTGGTTTCAACCAATAACTTATTAACTTTTATTTTTATAATGGACTTTGTAATAGTTATCTATTACTGCATAACAAATTGCCCCAAAACTTAAAGCCTTAAAACAACAAACACTTATTGTCTCATAGTTTCTGTGGAATAGCAATCAAGACAGACTTATTTGGGTAATTCTGCCTCAAAGTCTCTTAAAAGGCTGCAGTGTTGACTGCAGATGCCATTTTATCTGAAGGCTCAACTGAGAGAGAATCCACTGCTAAGCTCACTCACTCATGTGGTTGTGGGCATGATTCTTGAGGGCCTTAAATCTTGGACCAGTGGACCAGTTTCTTGCCATGTTGGCCTCTCCACAGAGCAACTCATCACATAACAGCTGGCTTCTTTCTATCAGAGTGAGCAAGTGAGAGTGAGAGCAGGCTTATAAGACAGAAACTACTGTCCCTTTATAACCTAATCTCAGAAGTGGCATCCTCTCACTTTTGCCATTTCTATTCATTAGAAACAAATTTCTGGGTCCAGCCACACTCTGGGAGAAGAGAGATTACATAAAGTATGAACATAGGAAACAAGGAGTATTAGGGCCACCTTGGAGGCTGCCTCCCATAAACTTAGTCAGATCTGAGAGGTCATAGGAAGCCATTCACCTAAGTCAGAAAATCTCTAAAATGTCACTATTTCCCTTAAATAGGACAGCATTTATTTATTCATTTATTCAAGACTACATTTAAAAAATCTTTATTCACTCATTTGAAAATGTTTATTGTGTACTTGCTATTTACAAGGCACTATGGTGTGTCGGGGGAAGGAGGGGCTTCAAAAGGCCAAAGATAAAGGAGCTAATTCAATTCAGGTAGCATAAACTACCCTTCCGTAGTGAAGTGCTCTACCCCACCAAAGTTCAAACATCATGCAGTGACAACCAGATCTGCATAAAGGCAGAGGTGGAGCAGAAGTGTAGTCTACCTCCACACCCCAGCCACCCTCCCATCAGTTGAAACCTTGGAAAAAACTCTAGAATGGGAAGCTTTATATGAAGTTCTCAACATGATTCCTAAGTAAATACAAGGCAACAATCTTGCTTATTAACTCTCCAGGGCCCAAGCCTGGGCTATTCCCTGAGATATAGTTCCTGTGCACTGTAAGAGGAGACAATGATTGCTCCTGGCACAATCTTCCATGTCCTAGTAATGAGTCCTATGTTATTTTATTGTTGCCTAAATCTATACTTCTTACTTGACTTTTATATGTGTCCTTCTAGTCTTCCATCCAGATAATAAGTTCTCTAAGAGCGGAAATTACATCTTACCCTCCCTTACATCTAAACAACTTTCATTAACAGAATATGTGCAAGAAATGATTTCTAAATGAATGCCTCTTTCAGAGGGGCCTACTTTACACATAGAACACATTTAAGAAAAGCCAACTTGGGCTCAGTAGTTGAAGGGCTTCTATGGGGCACAATTTTATTTACATTTCCCGAAGCTTTCCTTGAGTTTTAGGTTAATTTTTCCTGCCCCTTAACATTCCTGCCCCCCCCCGCCCACCCCCTACAAAAAACATGTATTTATTTATGTCATTTTTTTTAGCCATCATCTGAGGATATGCTTTTTTATTTATTTTTAGAGTAAGGAAAGAGAGAGAGAGAGAGAGAGAGAGAGAGAGAGAGAGAGGGGAACATCAATGTGAGAGAGAAACATCAATTGAAACAACAATCAGTTGCCTCCCATATGTGTCCTGAAGGGAGATCGAACCTTTGGTACAGAGGATGATGCTCCAACCAACTGAGCCACTGGCCAGGGCTCTCTCTGTCATTCTTTGCTTGAATTCAGCACCTGCTCCTACAACAGCCCCTGTATGCAGGGCAATGGCATCAGGGACTCCCCTAAGAAGGGCAGCAAAGAGGGACTCTCTGCCAACCTGAGAGCATCCACAGCCAGTCCAGAAGCGCACATGTAGGCTGACTCCTTGCTCTTCCTTTTTGTACTTTACAGAATTTTTCTATTTAAACCTGGGGACACAGGTTTACTGCGGTAGTAGTAGGTATTTTAATGCATAAATATCTTTATCTACTTTGAGAATGTGTTTCCTGTTTTGACTTGTTCTCTAAATATATATAATTTTTAAATTACGGGTTTACGTAAGGAGGGCAATTTAGTCAAGTATAACTTTCTTCACAAAACATGTCCTGGTTGCAGAGAATAAACTGTGGAATGTGAGCAGGCTCAGAGAAGGCACGAAACAGGTCATCCTCTCCCCCACGCCTCTGACCCAACATTTTTTAAACCTATCTGTTTTCTGCAGCAACGTAGTCTACAAAAGTAGCTGCTATCTAAGCAATGATAGTAGGGACAAAACCTTAGCAGATGTCACCCAAATAGAAAAAAAAAAATCAAAATCCTGTCACAGAGGTAGAAAATTCCTTTAGTAGGGGACCTTTTAGGCCCAGGTGGCCTCAAGGGGCACAGTGACTTCATTTGCAGGCCCTTAAGCCATCTGCTATTGAGGCCCTGAGCTTTTAAACAATGGCAGAGGAAAGGTGACATCTGGAGAGTTGAACTGTGTCACTCATTGTGTAGTTGAACATCAGTGCAACTTCTTTTTCTGCATCTCGCTCTATTTTGTGGAGTGTTCATTTGTGAGGTCAAAGGACAAGTTTTTGACTTGAAAGCCAAAGACATAGATTTCAAAAATTAGAGTGTTTTCCTCAACCTGGAAAACAACCAAATAATTTAAATGGATTTTTTATTAAAATTTAAATCAAAGCAAAAACACATAAATATGTTGACATATATACCAAACACAGATGAAAGATAGACTTCCATTGTGTCATAGGGTAGGTTTCCTGGAAACAGATTCTGAGATGGAAATTGCTGTGCTAAAAGTTTCTTCGGGGAGTGTTCCAGGGAACAATACCTGTAAGAGCTGGAGAAAAGTGGAGCTGGGCAGAGGGAGAAGTTGGGCTAAGCAGACCCCTCAGGTGGTGCTAGAGCTGGGTGGCCCTTCAGCTCTGGGCATAAGGTCAGGTTTTATAATCCCCACCCCACCTTCCTCACTCTCTTTGCCACTGGGCTGACCTAATGACCTAATAACAGGGGAGAAGGGGAAACATCTTGGAAAACACAGCTACTTTTAGGCTGAGGGTAATTTCCTGAGAGGAACTTGGCTGTGAACTGATGGCAACCTACACTCACAGCAGCTGAGAGGATTACCTCAGTCCTGGAAGGGGGATAAAGGCAACACATCACAGAATTCACTGCACACTCTATTTTAAAATGAAAAAAAATAGAATCAGACAAAACTCTGGAAATTAAAACAGAGATGAAGTAAATATTTACATAACTTAATTACTTAACATTAAATAATATATAAAGCAAAATAAAAATAACTAAAATGTAAGTCATAAGTCAATAGAAAGGAACAAGACAAACCTCCAGTGATATAAATGTAGACAGACATCATCCACTGAAATAAAAGAACTTGCATAGTGGGACATTGTCCGCAATGGTGGATAGTCAATGATTTCTGAAAAATATGTGTGTGCATCCTTCCAGTCAATGACCTACAGGAAGACACTTTTTTCAGGATAAAATTTGGGCAGTTCAGTGAGATATAGGTGACATTTCAAAGTCCTCAGGATGTTTTATAAAAGATGCTCCCTGGTATTCTGTGCCTGCTCATCAAAGGGGATGCCAATGCTGCCTGGGTGTGTGTAAGGATGAAATAAAAACAAAAACTTGAAAAGAACTTTATAAACTACATATCTCAATGCAACAATTTTAGATGTCATTGTACATCTTTACTTTGTTTCTAGTGATGTTTGCTGAATGAGTTGAGATAGGTATTAAAGTTTCACACTGAAGAGAAGAAACATGAAGAGATAAGAAGGTCCCTTCAGAGCCTTACAATTGGCCCTGTTGCCCTATATCTCATACCTGACTCAGCATTTGTGGCCATCAGAATGGAGAGGCATGGAGTGTTTGTGCCTGGGGCTGGTCTTCCAACACTTTGGCCAGTTGTAGTTTTCCCTAGAGAGCATATTTCTAACCTTCTCTTTTACAAACAGGGTCCTGAAGTGCCTTCAGCGTCTGGATCTTTCCCCTCCCTGGTAGAACAGGCAGCTGGGAGATGGCCCACAGGCACAGAGAAAGTACAGGAAGAGAGCAGAGACCCTAAGATAGAATTCACACTATTCTCTGGGTCTTAAAAGTGTTCAAGTAAGAGATCTAGTCCTATTATTCTGAGGGCAGGATGGGACTTCAGGAAGCAGAGAAGGCAAAAAAATTCTCTACAAGTTTTCAGTTCTGATCTAGAACAAAGGGTAAGAACCCTCACTTGAAACATCTGCACCTCTTAACTCCTGTCATTTCACATTCATAAAAATTAGCCACTCACAAACTTCCCTTCCCAGAATCCCTTAAATACAAAAACTGTTATTATTAGCTTTATACCACTCATGTTACAGGCTGGCAGCTTCAGAGGTATTAAATCCAGAAACATATATTTCTTGTCTAATCAAAGAAAGAGGCAAGACCTGTTCCTTGGGAACCCCCTCCCTCCAGAGGCACCTGTATTGCCTAAGTTACCTTCATTCATCATGACTGGATGAACTACAGAAAGAGTCCAAGTCTGGAGGTTGAGTCTTGGGTTCTAATCCTGCTCTACTGTTGCTCTATGCTTTCGGACAACTTCTTTTTGCTGTGGTGTTTCTTTGTGCAGAAAGTATTGGGTTATATTCTAGGAGTGGTTCTCAAACTTGGTTGCCCAAAAGGAGGGAAAAAAGCTCTTTAGGGGGAGCTTTTAAAATTCCTGATGCTTGGCACTTCCCTGACCAATTCAATCAGAAGATCTAGGAGTAAGACTCAGGCAGTAAAAGTTCTTAAAGTTCTTCCAATTATTGCAATGTTCAGCCAAGTTTAAGAACTCCTGGTTTAGAAGATCAGATGTTTCTCCACTCTGACTACACAGGAAGATCAATCAAGGGGATTTAAAAACAAGAGCCCAGAGTCCCACCTTAGAAGAATAGAAATCTCTGGGCTTGGCCTCAGACATGAATGCTGTCAAAGCTTCCCAGGTGATCCTAACATGTAGTAGGTTCATGAACCTCCAGGTTATATGCTCTTCAAGGATGCTCCTTGATCCAAGGATCTAAGCTTCCAAGAACCTGCATTTATGGGCTTTTGACTGTGAACCACCTTCTTAAGAAATTAAGTGCTTCATCTGTTTCTATCTGCTGCCAAGTTAAGCAACTCTGTCTGACTTTGAGGAGCAAGAGGTTCCATATCTATCTCCTCCAGGCCTTGGCTCTTAATAGTCAGTAAGAACACACTGCTCCCTCCATTTACAATTATAAAAATGTCACCTAGAGTTGATCTTAGTCCCATCACAAGAGTGCATGTCAGGGTTCTTAACGTTTTTGGTCACATCATCCCCTTTGAGATTCTCATGACTTCATCATATAGATCCTCTCACAAGAAAACTTCACTTTTGCATATGCACATCAAACTGAGCATGCAGTTTAATGGGTCTGAACCCCTGATGCAAAGAAAATTCTATACTATATCATCATAAAAGTAAAAATTTTACAAAGCTCAGGAAAGCAGAAATTGCAACATGGTATAAAGAGCTGGGACTGAGAGTTAAGTGCCTTTAGTTCTATTCTTGTTCCACTTCTAACCAATTGACATTTAAGAGTCACTGAAACACCTAAGGCTTCAATTTACCCCCATGTTTAAGTAAAAATCATAAAAGCTATTTTACCATGTTTATGCCTTACCTTCCACTCTCATAAAAATTGGGCACATTCCTTACATACATACTCTGTCCAAACTGTGTCTTTGGGACCATGCACCAAAGTGTGTTTATTTATTTGTTAACTTACTTTGAGTGCCTGTGTTGACCAAGAGGCCATGGGGATAATGGTATGTAAAGGTCTTAGAGCCTGGAAAAGAGTGGATGAAGGGATTGCACACAATGTCCTTCTCTTTGGAGAATGACTCAGAATCTGGCCTTAGGAATGACAAGTGGAGAGCCCATGGACCCACATGCACCAGCCACAGTCCTTGGTGGGGAAAGGCTGGAACTGAAATCAAATGTCTAAGAAACAATCTCCCAGAGTGCATGGTAACTGCCAAATTGGCCATGAGCTTGGCAGAAACTATCTAACTGGTGAGCGCCAAGTGGTTTGGAGAGAGTAGAAGCACTGCCTGGTGTCTGAGCACAGGCGTTTGGGAGAGTCTGTGTTCCTAGGCTCACAGGGCACTCAGGTCATTAGAGCTCGAACCTGGCTAGTGTGCCAATGAATTGCCAGGAGGGCAGGTTTGATGGCTCTGAGGGGCTCCAGATATGTTACCACACCAGGGGACCACAGGTTTGTTCTACCATTAGCCTTGGGCAGAGGTGGGCCTCCATAGGAGAGGAAGTCTGGAGACTGTGTCCTGCTCAATAACTCTACTTCCCATTCTGTCTTAATGGAAGCTGGTCTTTATGGAAGCATGAGGTGGGTGAGAATATGAAGGTAGCAGTGTGTGTTTGGGGCACAAAGTGAGTAAGTTCACTTAGTAAGTTCACTTTGAAATGAGAGAGACGCAGCAATGCCCCAGGAGAGCTTTTCCTCTTGAACAGCATTGAGGAAGGAGTACAAGAAGCCTTTAGCCAGAGGTGGCTTTTTGTGTGCATATGGGGAGACTAAAGATCTTCAGAGAACCTAAGAACTAGTGCTTCTGGGGGAGGGAGCGCAGAGGAAGAGTGAGGAGAACAAATAAGCCTAGAGTTTTGCCAGGGCCCTGTCTGTCTGTAACATAAAATGTGCATGCATACACATACACAAACTCTCTCTCTCTCTCTCTCTCTCTCTCTCTCTCTCTCTCTCTCTCTCCTCTCTCTCCCCCCATATTTCTATGCCTATGGAGAAACTGAGTTGTCTGAGAGCTATCAGGTCACTCTGCACAAGGTCCCCACCCTTACCCCTTGGGAATCAGAGAAATGCCTATGGAATGGGGAGGTACTTGTTCAGGGAAAGATCATGCCAGTCTCCAAGTTCTGCACCTCAAGCTGGTCTCTGGTTCTTCAGTGGCGCTGTTGCTGATGACTGTTGGTGTATCACAATCACAGGAGAAGTGGAGGATAGGATGATAGCCTTTGGAGATACAGATTCTCATCACCAGCTACTCCAGGCTTCAAGGGATGACACATCTTCACTTCATGTCCCTCACGTACATGGTTTCTTCTTGTCTTGTCCTCCTGGAAATGACTAACCCTGGCGATGTGCTGTGCACCAGCAGAACAATGTGGCTTTCTTTTTATTTCTTTGAAATTCCTCAGTTGCTGCCTGTGACCTGTTTGCAACTACTGTTTGCAGCTGGGACAGAGGAATATACACAAGCAGTATATATTTTTTAAATATTTACTTCATTGAAAATAAAGATAGGTATCTCATAGTTCCTTCCCATAAACTGAGCAATTTGTGTTTCCAGCTGGGGTATTTCTTGTCTTTACAGATCTGACAAATAATGCTTTTGTACCACAGATTCTTTCCTTAACAAAAAACCAAAACACTTTTTGGAGAGAAGCCTTCATGTTCTGCACAAAATTGCTTTCCAGTATATTTGAATCACAGGGAAAAGGCACAAACAACTGCTGGTAATCAAAATGGAAGATAGATCTGACCACTGAAAGGTCGTTTTGAAGTTCCCTGTCTTGATGATTTGGCAAAGTCCTAATGGGACCACTGACCAGAGGAAACAAGAAGAACCACTTTCAGATTCAAGAATTCACAAGCTTTCTTGTTGAAAGCACCTCAACCTCACACTTCTGTTCTGATGAGCCAAAATATATTGTCACCGGTGGTGACACCTCACCAAAATGTTCTTTACAAACCTTGGAAGAAATTGAATAAAGCTCTTACACCTTCACCCCTAACGAGTCTGCCATGCAAGGTCACACTTCTCACTGCTGCTGGAGTGAGATAGGGCACAGCTTTTCGGGGTCCCCTCACTGTTTTTGAGAAGATTGCACTTCATTTTCATATCAGCTTGGGTCCAGCCAGGAACCAGAAACCACACCAGTTAGTCTAAGAGAGGACTTACTATAAAGAATTGTTAACTTTTATTTTGAAGAACTGAGAAGATAAACATAGAACCCTTGGGTATTAAGGAGATAGAAACTGAAAGGAGCAATTATCTTAGGGCTGAGGGCACAAAGGATGAGGCTGGAATTATTAAGATTTAGAGCTTTGAGGGGGCTCCAGGGAGCTGAAACTCTGACCTCCCAGAACAGCAACTAGCTGGTGAAGCTGTTTCTCAGGGGATGCAAAGAGGCTGCTGGCACTGGGAAAACTGCAAACTGGACCCTCCTACTGCTGCTAGGTCGGACACTGACAGGAACAGGAGGCAGGGGAATGGGCTCCTTTCCCTCCTCAAGCCTCTCTCCAGCACCCCCCTATTGGAAGCACCTGGCAAGCTGCAAGTGGCAAAGAAGAAATATAATTTGCAACCCCCCCCCCCCCGTGGCAGCATCAAAGGCTAAGAATTGAGGTTGAGAGACAATGGCTTTGTAACTAGTACACTTGGCTAGGTCTCATTGCTTTGGCATCATTGGCCTACTTTCCCCCTTTCCCTGAATCACCATTTAAACTATGGACCAGCCCCTTTTGTTTCTTTAAAATAGCTAAGCTTAGGTGGAGAGTGGATTTCCGGGAACCTTCTATTTGAGAATACCTGCATGCCTCTGACCCAGAGTTTCTAGACCTCAACACTATTGCTGTTTGGGGCTGGATAATTCTTTGTTGCAGGGGGCTCCCAGGGCCTTGTAGGATGTTGAGCAGCATCCCCGGCCACTACCCAGAAGATGCTTATAGCACCCCACCCCCAGCCACCACCTGCAGTCAATAAAAAATGACAACCAATAGAGTTTCCACACATTGCCAATGTCTCCTGGGAGCAAACACTCTGCCAGTTGAGAATCACTGCTCTAACCTCTCTCAACACTGTTCGCCTGAATTTTCTCCTGAAGATGAGCATAGTAAGAATGCCCCATACTACTTTATAGTTTTTAAAACTCTTTCTCTGCTTTATATAAACTTTATATTTGAACAGTCCCAGAAGGCAAAAAGAGACAGATACTATTGTCTCCACTTTACAGGCTAGCAAACTGACTCAGGAGTGACCCCACCGCATCCCACCCTGGGAAACCCTGTGGATAGAAACTATACTACCCTGGCAGCCCTCACCCCCAAATTTTTAGAGGGAAGGGGGATGTTGGACAGCTGACTGGCAGAGAAAGAAACCTTTCCCTTGCCCCCTAGCTACCAATAATGTTTCTTTTATTCTTCTTTTAAAGTGTCCAGCTGTTGCCAGGAATACCATATAAAACATCTTTATGAAGTGAACACAGGCCCCAACAGCTTATACAAGCTGGCTCTGTCAAGGGCACCAGTGTTTCTAATTAATGCTTGGGTCCAGCATTCCATGCAAGCCCTACCTGCACTCTTCCTTAGGTCTGCACTTCTGGTTAACCTGCTCAGGGGCCCTTGTGCTTATGACTCATAAATGCTCCTGATGTTTCTCAATGGGTCTGGGATGGCAGAAATAAAAGTCACTTCCAACTCGCTGTGTCCCAGCCTGAGCATGGAGCACTCATACAGGCACCAGGAGAAAGCTGCCTTGTTCTGTGCTGTCCAGCCAAGTAGCACTTGCAGACAAGGGCCTCTCCGAATGTGCTCAGCATCAGGTGTGGGGGACAGCGCAGGGAGACTCCTCATCACCCCACAGAGAAACCATTTTGAAAACATCGGGCAGGAATATTCACCCCCTCCCCTTACTACATATTTTTAGCTGTTCCTGAAGGCTGAGGGTAAGAAGGTCGTCACTGGATACGACAAAAGAGGAACAGATATGAAAATAAATTCTGGACACTCGTGCTCACATGCAAGCATGTTTGCAGTATGATTAGCTAACTTCTTGACTAATTGATTACTTAGAATAATGAGGCATTAGAGCTGAGAGGAAACTCAAAGAACATTTTGCCCAACTTTCTCCTTTTACTAGTGAAATTAAGTTCCAGAGAGAATAGGTGGCAAATCAAGTTCATAATCCACAGCCAATCAGTGGCTACATTCAGAACCAGAACTCCTCAGGCAAACAGGCTGCTTTCTCAGTCCCTCCCCACTGCTCCCTGTCCCCCTCTACACCAGCTGGTGACGCCTCCCCCAGAGGGAAGGGACTGTTTGGTTAGTGCCTGCATATGACCAGTGACCAAGGCTGATCACCACAGAAGGTCATATATATCTTGGACACTGGGAGAGTCTGACCCTTGAGTGATAAATTATTAATTGTTACCCAGTCCTTGTATTCCCAGTAGAGAATAAAGCCATGGGAAACTCCTAGATGGGTTATACAAATGTTTGGAAATATTTATATTTCCTCCTACTTATTGATGTTGAGCATTTAAAAGTAAAACCTAAGTCTAAATTTTGCAGCTCAGAATTCATAAGTAAAAAGGAATCCCTATTTTGGCAAGAATTGTGCTATAATTGTCTTGAATTTTTTATGGCACTTATCATTATGCTGGAATGGCAATAGATCTGGCATTCCAGTGATACCTGTTAATTAAATGACTGGAAGAATGATATAAAAATAAAGATATCAATGTTTTAAATGACAAATTGACATCTTGGGTCAGGCCTTTTAAATATAGTAAAGGGGTTTTCTTATATCTTTGTTAATTGTCACAGCACACCGCGGGGTGGCTCTCCTCAAGCAGTGGGCATATCCCTGGCTGACGAAGAACAGTGTGTCCTCAGGCTTTTTACACCCTAGAGCCGTGGTCAGCCAACTGCGGCTCTTGAGCCACATGCGGCTCTTTGGCCCCTTGAGTGTGGCTCTTCCTAAGCCATAGGAGTACCCTAATTAAGTTAATAACAATGTACCTACCTATGTAGTTTAAGTTTAAAAAATTTGGCTCTCAAAAGAAATTTCAATCGTTGCACTGTTGATATTTGGCTCTGTTGACTAATGAGTTTGCGGATCACTGCCCTAGTGGATGCTGGTCAGTATAAAGCCTCAATGATCCTGAGAAATGATGACCATTTGATTTGGAGTGCACTTCCAAGCTGTGCGACCCAAACTGTGTGACAATCCAGGGGTGGTTGTGAGGAGGAAACCAGGTAAGATACTAGTAATATAGTGGTGAAAACGATAGAGTGCTGTCCAAAAGGTGGTTGTTCTTGGTGTGGGACTGGAGCAAACCCATCTAAATGCAGGGTTTGGAGGTGGTTTCCCAGAGCCACCCGAGCATATAGGCACTGTGCAGCCACATGCTTGACAGCTGCAACTGCTTGAATTTAGGAGGTGTCTCAGAGCAAAGAAAACTTCCTAATTCAAATATACATTTTAGTTGAGAAATCATAAAGAGTAAGGACTAACTAGCTACTGGTGTGTCTGGAATTGTAAAATAAATATTCTTAAAGTTCGCTTATGAGGAAACCAAATTATAACAAAAAAAAGCAATTAGTTCAGAAAAGGAAATGACAGTGTTAAATATAGAAGAAAATGACTACCCAAATTCCTAATTACCTAGAATTATTCACCTTTATTTTAGCATACTTGTTTGGAGACTTTCTTCATGATTTTAAGAATATTAAAAAGTAATGGCACAAATGATGCATATCTGAGGCAAAGATCATGGATGTCTGACACAAGTGACTAAAGTGAGGGAAATACTAGGCTAGCTACAACTCCTTGTGTTATGGATGAGGAGAAGGGGGTCAAGAGTTCCTTGCCCAAAGGTCAGCCTACAGTCACAAGAACACCTCTGCTTTATGCCTTCACCTGCTCCCAGCACCGGAGACTGTGCAGCCCATGGAGGAGCATGTGTCTCCACAGAACAGCGTCTCCACAGCACATCCCACTTGTGTGACCACTCACTTGCCTTAGCACTAGCAGCGCACTGAGTGCCATGAATGTTCTGAGTGCTACGAGTAATCTTTTTTCATTCTAGCCCCACTGACTTGACTCTTCCTGTTTCACTTCATCACAAGTTTTGCCAACATGGCAATCTCCATTTATTCTTGGCATGTTGAGATGGTCCTTTGTTACCAGGAGCCCTTACCAAGCCCCTGAGACCTGGAAGGCTGAAGAAATGAAGCCCTGCCTAGGCTGGGGCTGAGAAGCAGCTGAACGGCTCCTTTGCCCAGCAGGAAGAAGCAGCAAGGCCCGGCAAAAGGGGTTCCCTTGGCAGAGCAGGACAGCTCCTGGGCCCCGTCTGTTCTGCTGGAGTGCCTTCTGTATTTCATTTGAAAGAGAACCTCAGAACCAGCCACACTCCCAAGCCTCGGGCAATTGCTGATTTTTACACCTACTGGCTGCTTGGGATCTTCAGTGGATCTGCTTTATTCTAATTAGTTCAGACAAGCAACTGCTGAAGTGTGACAAATTTCTTTTACTGTTTCAAATGCTCCCATGTTAAGATCCTGTCTTGCTTGCTTGGAAAGAAAGCACAACAAACAAACCTAGAAAAATAACCAACAGAGTACAGTATGGCTAAAAGTAAGATAAGATATAAAGTATTAGAAATATTTCTACTGCTTTGAAATCTAAGAATATATTTTTGAAAGACAAAATACAGAATAAACACACAGGTGCACATATACCATAATGTACAATATCTAATTTGCAGCAACATACTGTGGGAAAAAGCTCAGCAAATGGGACATTTCTCCTACAGTCTGGCAAAAAGCCACGGCTGCACTCTGACTTGGGAAAGAAGCCTGTAAACACTGTGGTTGTGTCTGGTTTCACGTTACAGATTATTTGCAGATTTCTAGCTTTGATTATAGTTTAGCTTTTTAGATTCTATCACAGAAACATATTTCAAAGAGCCCTAGCATGCAAATGATGGTGGAGAAGCTTGTAAAAACAAACTCTTGGGCCTCTTTAAGCCTAAGAAAGCCAAAACAAAAACACTGGACAAGCTAGGACCACCCTCCCATCCCCCACCTCACTACCACTGACCAGGCTCCTTTCTCCTGGTTTTGTTCTGTCTGCTGAGCTCTTGGTGTTCTGCAAACAGAATGTTTGCTCACTAGGGTGAATTGTGGAGGGAAAAGGCCACTCAGCACCAGCTCCCAAATGCTCTTGAAAGGGTAGGTTAAGCAGCTCAGTGGCAGCAGAGAAAGGAACAGAGACAAAGGCCCATTTTCCCTTTGTACAACGAGGCATAGGTCATTCATAGCTATGCACAAAGCCATGGGCACCGCATGCCCCAAACACTGTGTTCTGCAGACGGGACATGGACATCAAAGCAAGCTCAAGAAAGAAGAGCAGTCACAGAGATTCACTGCTGCCTGAATAGGGGTTTGGGAAGAAGCTAGCTCTGCAGACCCACCCCGCTTGCCAAGTTTGCAGAGCAAGTTTGGTCTGCAGTATCCATACAGGGGGGGCACCTCGGGTGTTGGCATCCTAGTGCCTATGGGTTCAGACTGTGTCCTGGGTCTCCCCTTGGGGCAGCCTCTGACCTTGCTAGCGAATGCACATGTTCTGAGGACCTATCATGCTGACTTCATGGCACTGAGCATTATGAAAAAGAGAAAGGTAAGAGTGAGTTTAGGGGGAAGGTTGCAAGTCCAGGTCTTTCTAGACTGTGGGGCTGTTTGGGGGTCTTTCCAGATACCCTGTTCCTAACCTTTCCCTGACTTTGCCCTGCTCTACCATGTGAGCCAACGCTTTGATGTTCTCCCTCCCTGCCATATAAGTATCTCTCTGCTTCTCCCTTCTCAGGAGAGCTGCAAGCTTTCCAAAGACAACCAAGGGCATAGGGAGAGCAGAATTGTGGGCTCCAGTGAGAAGATGCTTTCTGCTGGAGGGTCCCACCTGGTGTCTGAGAAATTTCATGTACAGGGGAGGCCACCCTTGCTGGGAAGAACCCTGGATAAGGGTGAGCAGAGGGCACAGTGAGGAAATCTCTGCAGAAACAGCCATTCTGGACTTCCACTGGCTGTTCTTGTCATTTCTAGCCAGGTGACACTATCATTATGTTACTTTTCCGAGTCTTAGCTTCCTCACCTGTAAAACGGAGTCACTGATCCCTGTCTTCTCTCTGTGTATGAGGCCATGTATATGAAAGTGCAGAAGTAGAAGGTTTATGGAAATATTAGATGTTGTTTGAACACTAAAGGGCTGAATGGACACCAAGGTACCCAAGGAGGTCCCATGCGTGCACTGTCTCAGAACATAGAGAATTAGGCTCAGTTCCTGAAAAAGGCAAAGAAATAGACCTTCTGTGAGGTGAGACAGAACCCCAAGCAAGCCTGCCACCCCCACTTCCTCTCAGTATTGTGAGGGAAAGTGCCTGTTTTCTGTGCTGAACTGAAACACATATCACTTTGTGCCAAGTTCTTTTGGTGCTTGGGTTTTTATTCCTGAGGGGAACAGGATCAGCCAGAGCTGGTTTGACATGAGAGGAACCAACAGAAAATAATTTAAGAAGATAATAAGGAAGATTTTTCCAGTCTGGAAATGAGGCCCATGGGTCTTTGAAGATGACATTATCCTCTCATGTCCAGAAGTGAGTACAGAAAAAGAGCCTTGGCTGTAACCTGTTAGTGCACTTGGCCGTACGCAGACCCTCTCAGAGCTTTGATGCCTTCAGCTTTGCCCAGAACCCAGGCTCTGCAGACCAATGGCTGGCCTCCAGGACTCTCCTTCCTGGCACCCAGGAATCATGCGCAGCCTGGGTCCTGCCTGAGTCTGCACTGCTCTGGTCTCCCACTCTCCTCCCCAACCTGTTAGATTTACCCACAAGTGTTTGAATTATCATTAGAACTATAATTATAAATTAATTCCCACTGAGATAGAAGGCAATTCTCTGTGTGTCATCTCCTCCCCATAAATAATTTTCATTTTAACAAATGGTTTGACCCAAAAAGGTGAAAATAGTTTCAAAATTCAGCATTCAGAGCTCTCTGCTCAAGAATTTGTATTTAGTACTCATTCAATACCTAGGGAAGAGTAACCAGAATGATGGAACACAGAATAAAATCTAGTTCAATCTCTACAGTTAATAGGCCCCAAGCCCAGTGACTATTGGATAAAGAAATGAATTCATGAATGAATGAAGGAATAGAGCTGCAGAGCTGGAGCTGTCACTCCAGACCATGGAGGGTTCCAAGCCAACGCCCTGATATTCTCGATGAAGGAACAGAGGCTTAGAGAGACAACAACCTACCAAAGTTCAACCATGATTGGTGACAAAGAAAAGATGAGGGCCCATGTCTCCTGGTCCTGTGTCCGCCATAGATGAGTCCCCCTACTCCCAGCACCGCAGGCTGCTGGAGTCACAGGGAGAGAGCTCTGACTGGGAGGACACCCACCTCTTCCCTCCTTGCTGTTCCCCGCGCCATCTGCCAAGTCTTCCTTTGAAGCAGGAGGCAGCTTTCATCACTCCCACGACTAATATGAGGGAAGCATCATAACATGAGTCTGGGAGAGAAGCCCCCTCGCTTGGTTCTCACGAGTCCGGTTTTCTATTCCTTGGCGGTCATCCTATCTCTGATCAGTGTCCGGTAAACAGAAAAGAGCCTGCTTTATGCCATCACAGATAAAGTGACACCAGTTAAGGGCTCCATGTTTCACTCTTTCTTTGAAATGAATCCTCCCTCCCATCACTGCTTTTTGTCTCATGAGAGGAATGTGTGTGTGTGTGTGTGTGTGTGTCTGCACGCAAAGGTGGGGGGGGGAGTTGTGGGGGGTGGGGGAGTCTTTTTAACATCCAAACACAGGAAAGTGCCATGCTTTTGCTGCTGGGAGGGAAGAAGGGAAGTGGCCTGGGGAAAGTGTATTGGGATGTCTGGAAGGATTAAAGGTACCCTTAATTTGAGAGCATTTCCATCGTTAGCGCTTTTTAGGCATGAAATGATCACTCCAGAGGGAAAGCAGCAGCCTCTGTGTGGTTCCAGTGAGTCCAGATGCAGGATGTGGGCAGAACTCTCTCCAGCAAAATGGGGCGGGGGGAGTGCTGTTGGCTGCATTTCATGTTCTGGTATCGTTTCCTCAAGTTAGAGCTGACCTTCCATGCCCCGATCACTAAAATACAGAATTGGGTGGTTTCAAAGAATAGAACCCTCCTTTCCCAGGTATGGAGATAGAGAAGCACCTCGACTGCTTTCTAGTTCCCATGGGACAGGGAGGTCTGAACCATACATGCTCCTCGTGGCTCTGAGCTGCCCTCACTGGGACACATGAAAGCAATTCTTGTTTCTGTTTGCAGTTAGAGCCTAAAACTCACTTTGGTAAATTGTATGTTGAACCCATTTATATGCAGAAATAGCTTCCAATTATTTCACTACTTAACCTCACACAAAAATTCCGTTGTGCATGGTTTTCCAGTTATTGACATGTAGTATAGAAAGTATTATGCACAGAGAAAGAGGGGCTGTGCTTAAAGATGAGGTGGGTCAGGAGAAAACAGGGGAGGCGTGGTAAGCTCTGCCCGTGCATCTAAAAGCTGCTGCCCTTTACTCAATGGCACAGTGGGCATCCTTTGAAGAAATTAAGCTTCATGGCAGAAAAGGTTTAGAAGCGGGAATATGATGAAGTCTGTATTTCTTGAGGACAAATCACAACTTAAGGACAAAATTTTGTTTCCATCGTCAGTTCATTATGGAGTATTTTTGTGTCCTGTGACTTGCAAACATGCTTTCAGCTAACACTGTGTCCTGCTTGGGAAGTAGCTCCACACCTAGCAGGCAGTCAGGGCACACGGCACCTGCTCAGAGGGCATTGTTTCTTTTCTTTTCCATTGGTGATTGTCAACTCTGCTGCAATTTACTTTTCTGACCTTGAAACTTGTTTATTTTTATCTGAACTTATAGGTAGTCAGGGTTTGCTAAATGTTTAGTGTTTTTTTTTTTCCCCACTCCATTTTTTATAAACTGGTTTATTACTTTTAAGTTACAAAAACAAAAAG
>NW_006296285.1:657597-689903 GCF_000327345.1 Myotis davidii
ACGTTTCGCGCAGCCTAAAATTCTAGCTCTTAACCACTCCTCCCACTGACAACAACTTTTTCTCATTGAAATGATCCATATAAAATGTGATTTAACAATAACAATATGACGTGTTTTAGAAACACAGCTATTTTTATTAGAGTAGTAGTGGGCTTAATATTTTTTATCTTCATCCAAGAATTTGTTTTTACTGATTTGAGAGAGAGAGGAAAAGAGAGAGTGAAACATCCATGTGAGAGAGAAACATCGATCAGTTGCCTCCCATAGGCATCCCGATCTGAGATCAAACTCGCAACTTAGGTATGTTCCCTGACCTGGAATTGAACCTGCAACCTTTTGGTACATGGGATGATGCTCCAACCAACTGAGCTACTCAGCGAGAGCATATATTTCTAATAATTAAAATTATTCAAAAAAGGAATAAACTGCCTTGGAAGGGAGTGACCTCATCAATGAGTGATTTCAAGAAAAAACTAGGTGACCTCCCGCCTGGAAGGTTGGAAAAGGGGACTACCTTGTAATGTTAAGATGTGGTTCTCTCCATTTGGATCTCAAGAGTATCCCTGATCTCAGGGAGCACATGGCCCAGTGGGAGTGGATCAGAAGCAGAAAGTGAGGAAGTCATGATGAATGTGGTGGGCCAGATACAGGAGACCTTGACATTGTCTTAGGGAGCCTGTTGCAGTCACACTTCTCCTGCAAGATCAGCTCCTTCTAGTTGATTTCTACACTCTTCTAGTTACATATATAAATTCACTTTAGCTTATTGAACCTCTCCCCTGGCAGAGCCTGAAAAATCTTCTCCATCTGGTTCTCAATGAATGCTCTGTATTCTGATCCCATGGGGAATAGAGCCTTCTGGGGAGCCACTGGTGAAACCTCGAGTTAAATGAAATTTCTCAGAAAACCTGATCTTATCACCTGTATTTGGTGCAAAACTTGAGAGCAGCAATCACTGAAAACCTCACCTAGTGGTGTGAAAGAAAGGCCTGGTGTGTCTGCATATAAGATGCCAGTCACTTTGAGAAAACTCCCACCACTTGGCCTACGACTACAAATCCATGTGTTTTCTACTAATTTACCCTTCATTCACCAAAATACTATTTTGTAAGAGCTTTTTGATGTTTAAGAAGCCTGATGGTGTCTTGAGCCTTTTCTGGTTTTGTACCATGAACTTGTGTGCTCCTAGCACTTAATAATACCAGTAGCCAGAGAGGGTCAAAATCTGTGCTTGCCTCCCGGGAGCTATGAGAACAGCCTCGCAAGCAGTCTCTTGCCCCAACCTTCAGGACAACTGTGATAATGCCAGGTGACAAGAGGGCAAGCCACTTTTTGTCCTTCCTCTAGGGATGGCCCAACTCCACCGGAAATTCAAGAAATCATACTATTCATCCACTTCCTCATTCAACAACCATTGAATAAGCACTTACTATATAATGGACATTGTCCTGGTGTTGGGCATCCAAATATAAACAATGCTTAGCTCTTGCACTTGAATAAGTCGCATCTAGTGGAGAAGAGAAACGCAAAAGGAGGACATTCCAGAATGGGTGGTAAGTATAGCGCCAATAGAACGTAGGCTATTATAGAATTAAGAAGGGGCACCCAACCTAGACTGCAGTAAAAGACAAGTGCCATCATGTGTTACTTAACAACAGGGATACATTCTGAGAAATATGTCTTTGGGTTATATCATTGTTTTTGGCACATGATAGAGTGCACTTAAACAAACCTAGATGTCATAGCCTACTACACACCTAGGTTATATGGTATAGACTATTATCAATCTAGTTTTCTCTTTAAAAAATGCAAGCTTCTCTCTTTAGCCTCAGAATTGTTTCAGCAGCTGCAGGCTGGCCCCAGGCTGTGTCGGGAGCCAGGGCACTAGTTATACAATCTGGAGCTTGGCCGCAAGTGAAGAGCTGCTGACTGGCTGAGAAGACATGAGGGGTTCATATGCTGGTATATTTTATATCTAATTCAAGGACAATTTTAGGAAAAAGTATGCTATTCTTAGCATATGAATTAGAGATGATAATATTTAGTGGAGGCTTCAAATTCCATCTTTCTTTTTCTGACTCAATTACTAACAGAATTTTTAAATATTTTTTTCTGATGATAAAGGTAACACCTTTATAGTAGAAATTTTAGTTCAATTAACAATAACATGATGAAGAATATAGAAATCACCTATAACATTACCCAAAATAACCAATTAAATGTTTTGGGTATTTGCTTCTCTAATTCCCTCCAATTAAGTCAAATACAGTATTGAACTGTATAGATGTTTTAAGTCTCATAGTAAATAACCTGCAGAGGACTTTCTATTAATGACTGGACCTCTTCATTCTGTACTTCCAGGCTTCATGGTCAAAAAGTGCCTAAGCTAACCATGAATTCCTTCATTCAAATAATGGCCAGCTGATTGGCTATATCCAACCTGCAGATAGACAGAGCATGTAAGCAAGGTGCTTATAGCTTAAGTCCCCTTGCATCGACTCTGTTCTTTGCCTGCAGTACAGGGTCTTTTAACCTCTCTCCCACGGAGTTACCAACTGTTAAGAACCCTGTTTTCTACCTCACATGAGTCATGAGATTTTCTTATAAGATACGAGGAAAGGCAGAAAGCAGAATTTTCTTATTTTTTCTAAAAACTGAAAGGAAAATCAACTTTACTCTTTTCTTTCCAAGTGTGATAAATTACTGGGGGTTTTTTTGAGTACTATTTTTCTTTGTACTAGTGTGCTAGTATATTCTTCATGGTTGGGGTTAAAATTTGAATTAGCATTTGTGAATACATTTTAAAAGATCTTGTTTAAACTCTTTGCCACTCAGAATTCAATATCACTCAGCTATATATCCTGAATAACTTAGAATAGAATATAATTCAATTCCTATCCTTCTCTAAAAGTGGCAGGGAACTAACCGTGATCAAAGAGAGAAATAAAAATCAGGATGCTGTGTGACCCTCAATAGGTTTTAGAACCTCTTCAAGCTCAAGTTTCCTCATGGTAAAATAGAAATGACGAGAGTACTTACAAAAATATCCACAATGCCTCACTCCTGGTATCTAGACCCTTTGTAATATGACTTTGTGTCCCCTTCCATCAAATAGTGAAGTCTATTTCCCACTGATCTGAACCTCGTGACTTGCTTTGGACAATAAAATGTGACAGGAGTGACAAGGTGCTAGTTCTAAGCTTGAGAATCCTTAGCTGCTTCCACTCTCCCTTAGAACCTGCTCAGCCACCACATGCACAAACCAGGCTACTTTGCTCAGGAATGAGAAATCACTTGGAGCAGAGACAAGTCATCTCATTTGAGGCTATCCTAGACCAGTCATGCCCAGTCAAAGAGTATCTGGCCACATATGCAAGGAGGAACCCAATCAAGACCAGAAGAAGCACCCAGCTGAGCCCAGCTCAAATTTTTGATAAGCAGAATTGCGAGTTTAAAAAAAAGATTATTATTGTTTTATATCATTAAGTTTTGAGGTAGTTTGTTATATAGTAATGCTAATTTATAGCTCATATAGGGTTATTGAGAAGTTAAAGAAAATATTTTAAAATATTTTAACTGTTTCTAATCCTATGTAAACTCTGTTTGTTTTCATAACCAACATCATTAATAAGATTTTAAGATGTTCTCACAATTCCATAATTTAACTGGAAAGAAAAAAAAAAGAAAAGTCTCAAATATTGTCTTTAGTAGAATATTTTTACTTTTTGACTTGTATTTCAGCTCAAATCTGAATTCTCATCCAAGGATATTTTTTGCATTGATTTTTAGAGAGAGAAAGAGAGAGAGAGAGAAAGACATTAATGTAAGAGAGACACATTGATTGGTTGCCTCCTTCACACACCCTGACAGGGGCTGGGAATTGAACTTTTGACTCAGGTATGCGCTCTTAATCTGGAATCGAACATGTGACCCTTCAATGCATGGGCCGATGCTCTAACCACTGAACACACTGGCTAGGGCTGCACTGATATTTTTGTTGTAATGCTAATAGCACCCAGCATGACCAGAATCTTTTGGCACATGAACAAGTATTTTTGCTGAATGAAAGGGCTTTAACCTTACAAGTACTGTACTTGTTTTTTATTTTGCCAGAGAAATTATAATTGTTCAAACTTTTTAAAAACAAGTATCATTTGATTTGTTTAGACCACCCATCCCTCCCCCCAGTAAAAGTGTATTATGTCAAGACCAGACATGTCATAAGCAAAATCTACACATTTCACTATGTATGCTGAAAATCAGCTGTCATCCAGGGTGAAGTCAAATATAATTTCAGAATTGAAAAATAGCTCTTGTTCTTTCCTGTGGTAACAAGTATCTAATATATATTTATATTTTAGTATAATTATTCATAATGTTAGATTTAAAAAATTACTATTTTATGAATGTAATTTTTCTAAAACTTATTGGAAGTGATTTTATTTTATTACCTGTGTAACAAAAAATCTAGAGAATAGCAAACCAGCTAAAGAAATTGCACACCTGGAATTGCTTTTTCACAAATTTTGGAGACTAAAGACATCCTCTCTTAGGGTGTAAGACATCCTTGTCTTAGGAAGTATATAAGATTGCCAAGGGCTGCTGGAATACATCTCATTTGCCAAATCTTTTATTATATATTTTTTCCTATGACTATTCATCAGTAAAGCAAACTTCACTTTATAAATAATAGGACTTTACAATTGTTTCATGGATTTTGGTTTACAAAATATGTGATACATCATGTCATTGTCACTTTTTAAACCTCCAACTAGCCAGAGGCACATCAGTCATATGTGACTACCTCGTTTTACAAAGCAAGCAAATGAGAGAGAAAATCCGTACACTAAAGATCACCTACTTGGTAAGTGGCACCACTATGTTCAAATCCAGATTTGCTGATTCCAAGTTTTGAGCTACTTCCATAGCATATCATCTGAATTTCTATATGCCACTGAACGATGAAAGGGCATGGCCAAATGAATCTGGCTTTACCATTATTAGTTATGTGACCTTGGACTGATTTAACCTTTCTGAAATTTTAGTTAAGATTAAATAATCCTCATGGAATTTTAGTTAAGATTAAATAATCCATGTAAACTACTTAGCACTAGAAGTGTTTAATAAATGTCAATTGTCATTACTATTTTGGTATTAATGCTGCTATTGTTAGCCTGACAATAGTCTGAGGTAGCTAAAGTCCCACTTGAGATTTCAGGGTCTGAGATTCTTCTTAGAATTCTTGTGGGAATGCCAATTTCCCTCTTCTCTTGATTGGATGTTTGGATACTGTACAATTTCACCTCAAAGTGGAATGAACAAAAATGAGGTAATATAGATTGTGATTACTGTCTTCTGCAGTTCGGTCTATGGGGAGTATGGGAGGAGCAAAAGAGTGTTAAGTAGATATTTTTCTCCCAGCTGATCCTGCTTAATTGCATGAAATATTTCCTCGTTAGTGGAGATATATTTGTGCTAGAGAAGAATTCAGGGTAAATTTAATCTGTTCTTAGACTGCCTCCAAAGGATATTGAATTTGATAACAATCCCTCATAATGCAACCAAAAGAGCAAGGGTTTCCGAGGTAGACATTTTCCATTGAAAATTGTTCTAAACAGTGAAAGATGATAGTACTTATATTGGTTTGATCTCCACCTGACTTTTCCCTTTTATCCTACAGTTACATAGAAATTAACTGTTGCTGTTTAGTCTCGTCTTAAAAATTCCTCAACTTAGAAAAATTACAACTAGAACTTCTTGTGAGTTTCTATAAACACAAGGGAGAGTGTGTTGTATGTGTGTTCTTTTCTCTTTGCCCCGAATGCTCACCCCATTCCACAACCTGATTCTTTAAGACTTATTTCAGGCATCACCTCTCTAGAAGTCTTTTGAAAGTACATCATCTCTGTCCTTTGTCCTCTTCCCAAGTTGGCCGGGGTTAGAGTCTCCCTCTCGGTATTATCATAATTCTTCACACATTTTTCTACCTTGTCCCTCACCATCTGGTGTTTCCTCAACTCAACTGTGAGAACTTTGAGTGCAGTTACTATGTCTTATTCACCTTTGAAAACTACTACTAGCAGAACGCTGAGCATAGAGTGTTTAATAAATAATCTTTAAGTGAATAAGCTTATTTGTCAGACGATTTCTTTGCCTGCACTAATTACTGAGGGTTACCTTTGAGTAGTAGGTTTGAACTAATTACTTTAAAATCTATCCCACTTCTTTGCTCTCTTTCCAAAGGGTATATTGAGAATTTATAGCTTATAGCTCATGTTAATGGCAAATTTTTCTAACTTGCTTGTGCACCATTTTGACCATTGTTCCTAGGGAATAAAAAAAGTACAAGTAAAACAAAGGAATACACAGTGAAAACTGTATGTATTCATAAACTTTATGCACATTTGTTTGTCATTAAATATAGATGTGTATTTGGGTACAATATATGTCATGCATAATATGTACATGTATATCTATATATGAATCTATGCTGTATATATTTATCAATTTCTCATCATTCTGAAAATTATGGCTATAGCTTTTGGTGCTTGAGACTCTTCTTGTGTACACTCAGTCTCGAGTCTTACTGAGTATTTCCGTGAGAGCAGTTCAGACCCACAGTGAGTGAGCTAGGGCAAGGGTGGGAGCTCACCTTTCTTACCCAAGGGGGCCCATCAAACCTCATGAAGGTATTTTACTAATTCCAGGAACCATCTTCCCCAGATTTTAATTACATTATTTACAGAAGGCAAAACCTATTGCCATCAGTTTTTGCTTGAGTAAACTTTTTTGTCCCCTTTTTACCATATGTGTATGGACAACACAAGAGCTAGTGATTGGCACATTTAAAATGTTGAATTAAATCAAATGAAAAGAATTGTTCAGTTTTAGAACTAAGGGACGCATAAAATGACATCCAACTGAAAATTTTCTTCTGAAACCTTCCTAAATCTAGACTGAAATTTTAGGATTACAGAGAAGACAGTCACTTGGTTAAGAGAAAAACTCTGAAAGGAACTCGGCTGATGATTGGATACTAAGTCTTCAACCTCATCAGGAAATTGCTAACTGGTCCCCAGAGATTAATCTAATTTTGTGGAATTACAACTCTGAGTTAATTTGAAGATTTGCATTTTCTATTTTTTTCTTTAAACCAAAATCTTAAGTGCCACTCTTACAATGGAAATAATTGGAGAAGTGCATCATTTTCAAGTACATGATATTTCCGGGGGTGGGACAAGGGCAAAAAGAACTAATGAGAAAATGGAACAAATAAATTCAACCTGTTTTTCTTATAGATAGATTTTATAAAGCTTGTTCACAAGATACAGAATTTCTGCCAGATCTCCCCATGCTGGCCAATTACAGACTGGAGAAGGAAAAATGCTTGGCATCTAAAGGAATACAGTGCTCTGCACCATTGTTTTCTCTCCCCCATGCTCAGGTCTCCCCTCCCCTTCCTATGAGATCTGTTCCAGCTTTCCTACAGTGAGTGTGTCTTTGCTAACCTGCCTAGTTAGACAGGTCTTTCATGGTCCAGCATAAGCCATAGGGGAGATTCTGCAGACATGTCAGCCTACTATCATCAATTGCTTTCTTGTAAATGCAGACCTGAAGGTGTGTCTTTGTTTATCATTTGTAATGTGTTGATGAATGCTGTACATCTCCAGAAATTTTCCAAGACTATCTCAACTCAGTTTTACCGCCAAGACATAGGACCTCGAGATACTTTTTCCAAATACATTTCCTTTCATTTTACATGCCCCTGAGTATTTCCAGGAAAATATTATCCATATGTTTCTATTTTGTATCCACTTACCTCATCCCACTGTTTAGCAAGAAAAATTGATTTTATGAAGAAGTCTCATAATCTTATTTTCCTTTTCTTTGGGGGGAAAATGGCCATAGTCTTAACCAAGTTCAAGTCTGGCTAGAGACTCAGAGCCACAGGCATTTAACTTTGCAAATACTATTTTCTTCTTCCTAATCACAGAGTCTAGGCTGGAGACTGAGGGAAGGCAAAATCATTCTAATAGCAGAATGGACAGAGCAGAAGTAGCCAAGTCAATTAACCATCATGCAATTTATATTCTGTTCACAGCGTTTACTTGAGTATTTAAAATGTTTTTATCCTTTAACCCCAAAACTCTACTCCTAGGAAATTGTCCTAAGGGCATGTTCAGATTAATGAACATTATAATATCATTTATCATAGTGGAAAATTTTAATTTATCTGACACAAATATCCAACAATATGTCGAGTAAAACAAATTATAGCATTCCAAAACATGAAATACTATGTAACCATTAATGAATATTTAATAAAAGAAATTAAGTGACATAGGAAAATGTTAATAACATATTAAGTAATGAGGTAAGTTACACAAAAGTGGAATGGCAGTTTTTAAAATATTAATGGGAGAGAACAAACTGATGAACTGTGTTTTCCATTGCCGTCTGTACGCTATTTGCTCCAGAAGGAAAGGGAATTTCACTTCATCTCCCAAGAGTGTAGGCAGAGCTTGGAAGAGGATGGAGGCTGTGGCTTTGAGGAGAAAAGAATGCTGACTCTCCTGGAGGACTTGGAGGCCCTGAGACTGGAAGGGAATAAGGGGTTGCAAGTTTCAACAGGAACTGAAGCCCAGGATGTTGCTAATGTGCAGTTCCCAGAAGGAGATGCCAGGTGACGGAGGTGACCATGAGAGCCCTCAAGCATTAGAACTAAGTGCTATAGTTTATCATTATCTTTATTCCTTCCTCTACTGGATAATCCCCACTAAGATATAAACACACATATCTCTCAGGTTAGAACAAACCCCCTTCATCTCATATTTCTCTCTTCACTTATAAAAGTTTGCCCACAGTAGATGATCTCCCTGCCTGGATTATGTGTGCTCTACAGTCCACTGGCATCTGTGTTTGCCCCACCACAGTGGCATAGGGAGTAGGAGACTGCCCTGAGCACCATCACCCAGGATGTTTTTGCTCCCTCTCCTATGGCTTACCACCTCTCTGCCTCATTCCAGGCCTTCAAACCAAAGCCACCTGCTCTGAGCTTCCGGGGTGTCTTGGTCTGTCTCACTGAACGCTCCTTTCCATCCTCCTAAACAGCTTCTCTTCATCAAATTCTAAACATGAATCTACAAAGGACTCAATCTGCCTCTCTTTCCTCTCCCTGCCTTCTCTCCCTAGGAAATACCATCCATTTCCAGATATTTAAATATCACTTTTATTCAAGGTCATTTTCTTACCAGTGTAGGTTGTTATCCTAATTTTTAGACTTTACTCCATTTCATATAAAATGTATTAAAATGCACCTATAGTTCAAAGTAAATTTCCTGTTTTTAATGAACTGGAGTGCATTTTTTGTATTATATAAAATGTATACAAAATAACAATTGTCATTTTAACCATTTTTAAGTGTATAATTCAGTGGTATTTGTTACATTCAAATGTTGTGTAACCATCACCACTATTTCTAAAACTTGTCATCACCCCAAACAGAAACTTTGTATTCATTAAGAAATAACTCCCCATTTTCCCTGCTCTCAGCCTTTTGACCACTAATCGCTTTTTTGTCTCCATGAATTTGATTATTGTAGATTAAATGAGCTGTTATTTGTTGTTCAAAAAGACAGAATGTTATATTTTGCTTTTGAAGCCATTTGGATACAGCATTTAATTTACAGTTGGCTCTTATTTTCCAGCCACTGACAAGCATATCCAGGAATTCTTAAAATGTCAGAAAATCTAAATCCTTAACTATTTTAAAATAATAAACCTTTAATCTGTATTAAAACTTAACAATTATTAAAGGTTATATAACTGCACTTTGTAGACATTGGATGCATTATTTATTAATTTTAAGTTTTATATTCTAAAATTTTTTTCTGAAATAATTTTAGACTCACCTAAATTTGCAAAATTAGGTCAGAATCCCCATGTACCTTTCACTTAGCGTCTCCCAGTGATACATCTTATATAACCATAGTTCATTACCAATGATCAAAACTTTTTTTTAATTTCACCATTTTTATATGCACTGATTGTGTGCATACATCAGATTTTATCACATATATATCTACAGGTTTATATAACCACTACTCTCAGGACATAGAACCTTTATATCAGGTCAAAGAAACTCCCTGCCCATTTACAGTCATGACCTTTCATCTGGTTGCCTCATCCTTGGCAACTACTGATCTGTTCCCTATTTCTATAATTATGTCATTTTAAGAAAATTATATTAATAGAATCACACCATTTGAGATTGGCTTTTTTCACTCAGAGCTAATTCTCCCGCCCCTGTCTTTCAAGCATTTTGCTTTCCAGGGTGATCTACATGACCACATAGAATTGGTGGGTGACAAATTATATCTCAAAAGTATTAAAATGATAATTTTTGTGTGCCAGTGATTTAGTCTACTAACCTTGAAAAACAGTTGACAGATTCAATATTGTGTTGAAGATGAAGATCCATCATGAAAATATTTTCTAATCAATTGACATCTCTAGATTCCATGTGAAGGTGTCCTCAGGGAATTTTTAAAAAATAATCGTTTTCCCTTTGTCTCTGTTTCCATCTTCAACCAAGCTACCATCCCCCTCACCTGACCATTCCAAAGAGCCTCACCCTACCGCTTTAGTATTTATCCTTCTAAAATCCATTTCTGGCAGCAGCTTATGAAGAATTTAATAGTATTTACCTTGTTGATTTATAGTCACTTATTGTTTATTTGTTTATGTCTTCTCCCCTTCTATAAAATCACCCTGATGACAGCGAATTCCTCTTGTCCCTAGCACCTGGGACACTTGGCACAGTCTATGAACTCAGTAAATATTTACTGATTAAATAAATGACTAAGGGAACATTTACATGGCTGAAAAACTGCCCCTAGAATGGAATAAGCAAGACAGCTGTCCTTACTGCACTATACAATTGCTCAGAAAATGTAGGAGGAAAAGAAAAACGGATACAGCAGTTGGTGTTATGCAGACTGGAAAGATATAGTTGATGGTTTTAAAATTCATCAACATACTGAGTTCAAAACCTCAACCCTTTGGAAAATGCTGCATGGCCACAGTGGCTAGGATGTTGGTTTTCACCCGAAGTGCAGAGAGATCTCTCTCCCTCCTCTCTCCCTTTAGCCCTTTTTTATTTCTTTATATGTATAGTAAGCAGCCACTCATAAACTCCTTAGCCATATGCCAGTGGGAAGCACATGGCAAAGAGAGGCAAATCTCCTGCCAGTACAGTGGAAGAATGACTCCATGTCAACTCAAGTTTGTAGGTTCACCCAAGGCGCAGTATTCTATTTGGCTCTAACACCCTGATGGTGAGACCAAGCCAGTTCAATTGAATTAAATATTTTCTGCTTCAGCAAGAAATTTATTGATGGGGTGGGCAAGGATATTTGGCATATGGGACCAGAAATCAAAACCAATTTACTTTTTGTAGGAAAAATATTTTTCATAATAAAAATATTAAAAATTTTTTCATAGGAAAGAAGTAAAATTAGAGTTTTTGCTCCAAATTTAGAAAAAAAAAATTGTCCTCCAAATAAAATATTTCTATCATTCTGATAAGATCAAGGCTGGCATTTGGAGTTAATGAAATATTTGGAAACTCAGATAATATTTTATTTCTAAAGATTAAAGCTAATTAAGCAAAAATATGCTTTTCACTACTGAGCAAGAGTTCCTTGTGGTGCTGGCTGAGGGAGGTCTCATTAAGGATACATGTCTCTGTTCCCAGGGAATCATAACACATGGGCAACCCAAGGAAGCCAATTTATCTAATTAGGCATCATAGTGATCTGGAGAACAGGGCAAGGGGCAAGGAGGAAATGGCCACCAAGACAGGGAGATTGAGATCAGAGTGAGAATGACTCTTCCTTCATTGTGTACATTTATTCTTTCCCCCATCAAATACTGTCTGTACTTGCTATGAGAGTGAGGGAAAATTGACAAGGTACTGTATGGGGTTCCATGGTGACTGAGACATAGTTTCTGTCTTCAAGAAACTTACCATCTAAGAACAGGAAAGAAAACCATATACAGGTAACTCTAAGACCACATGGAGAAATGCCTCAAGGAAGTTAGAGGTAAGATGTTATGGAAGTCTGGAAATGATAGAACTTAGTGTACCTGGTTGAGGTATTAAATGGTTAAAAGAAAAATTCTTTGTGGAAGAGGTAACATCTGCAAGGGACCTTGCAAGATGGGTGGGGTTTGGCCATGAGGGTATTAGGCCAAAGGGCATTCCTTTCAGGTGGAATCACCCACAGATTCATCAGTAGAGGAACATCTCCCCGCGAAGGCAACAGGGGAAATGGTGAAAACTGGTTTGATTTTCTCTGAAAAGGGCAGAAAAGAAGATGTAAGCAAAGGCATACTTCTCTGATGTATAATCACTTATGATATCAGCTTTGCTTCACAATAGTCAGACCAAGACTGTATACAAGACCCTAAAGTTCAGTCCAGCAAAATACAGTTCAAGGAGACAAACCAATAAATGTAATAACTCTCCTTTTCCTCCAGGGGTATATGTTCCAGACCCCCAGTGGGTACCTGACACTGAGGATAGTACTGGAATCCTATATATACTGTTTTTCCCCCATGTATACATACCCATGATAAAGTTTATGTTAGACCATTTCACAGATAGATTTGTTCTTACCGTAGATCTTATCAACCTCAGCATATATTTTTTTCTCTCTTATAAAGTTGAGAACTTTTACCTTTTCACTTAAAGGAAGCACTTTTCAGCTTCTCTTTGGAATATTCAAATTGCCAACATCACTATTCTTGTGCTTTGGGGCCATTAAGTAAAATAGGATTGAGGTTTTGAACTCAGTATGTTGATGGATTTTAAAACCAGCACTGTGGTACCTGGACAGCTACTATGGGAGCATAGGCAGCGTGGATATGCTGGACAAAGAGTTGACTCACATCCCTGGTGATACTGAGTGGTATGGAGTAAGGTTTCATCATGATACTCAGATGATGCACAATTTAAAACTTATGAATTGTTTATTCCTGAAATTTTCCATTTTGAGGAAAGTGAGACCATGAATAAGGGGGAAAAGGTTTGCATTTCAGAATTGCCTCATGGCAGCTTCACCACCTCATCCTTCTGTGACTTTTTCTGAGCTACCTCCCTGGCCTCTCCTGAATGATAAATGACAGCAATTAAAATTAAATATTCTGGATACCTCAGAAGCAGAAATTCATGTGGCTAAGGACATGGGATTTTAGAGTTAGTTTGCCCATATTTTAATCATAACTCCTCCTACTACTTGCTTTGTAAACTTTGACAAAGGAAGTTTGTCAAACATGACAACATGAGGATAATAAAGTATATATTTGAAACATGAGGATAATAAAGTATATATTTCATGAGGTTAATGTTTAAAGATTAAATGATATTTGTGTAAAGACTTTAATCCAATTTTAGCACCTAATGAAGTTAACAGTATTATAAATAAGTAAATATTGGCCCCTAACAGGAAGCTGATGTTGAGTTACTCACTGTTATAGACTGAAGCCTTGTGATGAAGGGTACTTAACTTATCCAAGAGAGCTAAGACATCAAGGTGTCACTGAATGATTTAGAATACAGAATAAACCAGCATGAAATCAATCAAAATCTTTTAGCCCGTCTCCCTCTCTCTCTCTCTCTCCATCCAAATTCTGGAAAGTGGTCCCTTTTTATGTTGAAGTTTGGGCCATAAAATGGCTCTCCAGAAGTAATCATTTCACTCATCATTGGAAGCAGCCCTTCCAGCATTGCCAAAGGAGGTCCATTACTTATGTCTTTCAAATAAAATAAAAAGCTCTCAGGGCTCATTTGCTTTAAGGTTTCTTCTGTGATTTCGTTTTCCATTCAGGGTGGTTCACTGAATAATCAGGTAGATTATTCATGCATTGGGCTCTTGGAAAATGAACTTGCAAGCATTTTGTACCTCCCACACCTGAGTCACTATAGTAATATTCTATTTCACTGAAATTTTAACACCTTCATTTAAAACAAGAAGTTAAGCAACTTTACACAAGATATTTTAGAAACTATAAATGTCTCACCTAACAGTCTCCTCAGAGTTCATGTTCTCTTGCCTATGGAATTGGGATAAAATACAAAGATTATCCAAGAAGGGTCATGCAAAATGGAAACATAGCACTTTGTTTAAAAAGCAGATATCTTATTACTTACAAACCTCACCTTCTGGCCCAGCCTAATGTCATAACTATGCTCTTAAATTTCTCTTTATTTAACATCATCCATCCTGTCTTCTTTTGTTACCATTATTTAACTAACTAAACAGAAAAAAATACAATACCAAAGGCTAAAGGAGGCATGAATCCAGCTTGTGGAAACCTGCTTTTAATTTAGGATTATGGGGCTAGTTTCCTAGAAATTGCCACATTTTAAAGAAAATGAATTTTCCTCTTTATGTTGAGATGACTGATGTAATTAAATTTGGCTTAATCTAATAATGAGTCATGTTAGCGCTGTCCTCAAAATTAACATTTTGGTCCCAAATTCAAACTTTAATAATCAGATGTATAGTCTTGCTAGTCTAAATTTAAAAAAATTAAAATCTCAAAATCCCATAAGAACTTATTTTGCTCTCATAGAGACCTGTGGAAGGTATGAAGACAAACAGATAAAACAAAATTACATTGGCCACCAAGCAGACCACTACAAATTATTTTCCCTTCTGGAGAGATACTGAAAAATTTAAAAACTACTGAGAAATCAGGAAGCTCATTATAAATGTAAGCTCCTGGAGGGTAAGTGGCATGATTCATTTTTGAGTATCTAGTGTTTCACACTCAGAGATGGTGCTCAGTGGTTCTCAACCTTCTGGCCCTTTAAATACGGTTCCTCATGTTGTGACCCAACCATAAAATTATTTTCGTTGCTACTTCATAACTGTAATGTTGCTACTCTTATGAATCATAATGTAAAATCTGATATGCAGGATAGTCTTAGGCGACCCCTGTGAAAGGGTTGTTCGACTGCCAAAGGGGTCGCGACCCACAGGTTGAGAACCGCTGGGCCTTAAAGCCTCTACTTTAAATCTCAGTATTACTACTCTAAGTCTGAAAGATACCCTCTTGACATGATCAGAATGATATTATGGAGAGGAGCTGGAAGTGCTGTGAAGATAAATGAAATTCAGAGTTTTCTTAGACTTAAGTAGAAATAACCACTACCACCAAAACAGAAAGCACAAAATTCAACAATTACTACAGCAATGTGTTCACTAGAATTGACTCATATATTTTGACTCAATAGCAACACTGACTTTGTTTATGAAAACTGGGTTTTAACACTAGTCCTTCAAGTTTTCAAAGAATTTCATAAAAACAAAGTTGACTAGCATGTGGAATATGTACATATTCCACCACATATTTACAAGAGTTTGTGTGCAAAGACATTCATACAGGAAAAGAAGTCTAACCATACTGGCCTCTAAAATGGAGCTGGATCTGGGGGGAAACACAACAGACATAGAACTGAACACATCAAAACTGCTTAATGGTTTTCTGACGTGCCTTCGGGCAGCGGAGAATAGCATGTCCAATTGGAAGTGCAGGGAGAACTCTGAGGCAGTCAAAAAAAGAAATGAATCCTTCTCTTTCTCTTTTTCTTTTTGAACTCTGTAATATAATTTTTCAACATTGTTCTTTTGAAGTCTGACATTCAGAAGAAAATTCCTTGCGGATTGGGAGACACTGTAATGCATGACAAAGGAGGGCTTGGAATGTCCTTTCCTGTGGATCTTTAAGAAGAGGGTAGACAACATAAAGTTTAGATCCTGCTCCACCCTCTAATTCCAACATCTTAGGAAAATGAATTTAGCTCTGCCTGACTAGCACAAATAGAACAAAACATAACAGAAACCAACACTTTCTTCCTAATTATCTGTACTCTCACCCTAAAATATTATAAGCAAGCTCCTTAGTAGCAGAGCCACTCTTCATCCTGTTTTTGTCCCCCTGTTCTTCTTTACACACAGACATTTGTAAGCGCTCTGAATTTTCGTGCTCCTCTCTCCTCACATGCCACCACATGGGAGCTGGGACAGCACCCATGTTCCCTCTGGGCAGTCGGCTGACCACAGATGCTGGTCTGTGTCTTCCTGCACTCACTGATGGTTCACTCCATCACTTCATCCTTGTTTAGCTCTGTTTCCTCGTTCTCTTCTAGACTACGCCACATCTTCTCCATTCTCCTCAGGTTTTCTGGAGTTAAAATTTATTTCCATGGGGTAGTAGAACTAAGCCCTTGGTTTCCTCCACTCTCACCCAGGCCGTGGCCTCCTGTTTGGGGCGGGGGGCAAACATGCCTCTGGGTGTGAGCTCCCTCGGCTTCTGGTCCTCTGTCTACAAACTCACTGACCTCCACACCAGCCTGTCCTACTTCCAGTACGAGAAAATGAGGCATGCCTCCTCCTGGACCCTGACCACCAAACCTCCAATTTGACCTTCTCTTCCATATTTTCTATTTTGTCCTTTTTTCCTCTTTCCAACTTCCCACAATTTCCCCATGGCATATAAAATATTCAAATATATCTCACCTGATTCTCAAAAAAATAATAATAAGTTATAAGACTTTACTAACCTCTCTTTACCGTATCCCCCTTATCAGTCAAACTTTATAAAAAGAGAGTTCTGCCCTTCCTGTCTCTCCTTTGATAATTCTTGATCACTCCGTGAGCCACTCCTTCCCACTCACTGTCTCAGGTCCCCAGAAGACTACCCCTTTTCCTAAGGCCATCAGGGCACTTCATAATAATAATTCACATTACTGAATATCTACATTGTTTGACACTGTTGACCCCTCCCTGCTTCTTGAAATCCTTTCCTGAATCCCCCCAGGCTCCTCACACTTCCTGAACTCCAGTTCTTCCTTCAAATGCTGATGTTCCCCAAAGAAGTTTGGTCCTTGGCCATCTTCATTCTATTCCTTCCCAGGCTGAGCTCACCTAATATTATAGATTTGGGAGTCACACATAAAAGATGGGTAATTCCATATTTCTTTGCCACATCTCACACCCTGAACTGTACAAACTGCCTGTGATGTTTTCCTTCCAGTATCAATTAGCATGTCACACTCAGCATGTCAAACCTTCCCCTGATTTATACTCCCCCGGTATGTTCTGTCTCCAGTGGAGGTATCGTCTTCCCTTGTTGTGCCACCAGCTGCAGGTCAACTTCACCTTTCACTCTTCATTCCACCCATGTCCTGCTGCCACACTGCCAACCAGCCTTTGTGTTCTTTGATTCACTTCCTAAATCAATTTCAATTCTGCTCCTGTTCTTGGCAGTCTTGGCTTAAGACCATATCACCTCCCATGAGAATTAGCACAATAGGCTTCAAGTACACCCAGTGTTGAATTGTTGCAACATCTCCTGCACCCAGTTTTGTCCTCTTCAAATACATCCATTACACCGCACCAGAGAGATCCATGACTAAATCTGACCTGTCATTTACCTCCCTATTACCTACAAGAAGAAGTTTAAACTCTTCAGCTGGCTATACAGAGACATAGAGCATAGTATTTCCAATCAGGAGAAACTGAAACAATCATTGGGGATGCTGGCACCCATATGATAAAAACCTGATATGTCAACCCAATTCTACTGGAAATTATAATAAAATGATTTGCATATGTGCTTATCTCCAAAACTAGATTTTCTTGAGAAAAGAGCTGTCCTGAGTGCCTGAAAAATAGTGAGAATTTAATAAATGTTTGTGGAAGTGGCATGGGGAGGTCTTTCTGAACTTGTTAAGGTTCTCTGGAATTTGCTTTTAGAAATCAGAAGACGTGGATGAGGAAGTGGTTGTTTGCTATTTGAAGTGAAGCATTAACAGGGAATCTGTGAGGGCAGGAAGTAACAAGGGTTAATGGTGCCTGGCTCCCTGTGACTGATTTTAAGAATAGAAGTGACTCTGATTAGTATGATGGGCTCAGCTACACCAAAGAAAGAAGAGGTAGAAATACAAAAAGAAAGGGCTGTTTCAGGCCTGCACTTACTCTCTTCTGATAAGGACATAATGTACTTTGGAATCTCTCTATATATACATGTCTGTCATTGAGAGAACAGACTGTCACCTTTGTAGACTTGACCTGATATGTCAGGTGTTTACCATTTAGGTGTTAGTATTCAGAGAACATGATTAAGCTCAAGAAGTGTCTGCTGTCAAGGTATGATGAGCTGCTTTGCAATGGGGTATTGCCACCCAATTTGAAGAACCTCTCCTCAGCAGAACACACCTCTGCAATCTCTTCATAACACTTCTAGAAGACCAGAAGATACTGCCTCTATCTCTGCCTCTACTTAGGTTCCAAAATTCCCAACAAAGATCTGCAGCTTTGTCCCTAAAAGGAAGTCCTGAGTACTTTATCACATAAACAGCATTCTCCTGCACATCCAAATTTAAAAAGCCCCACAGGGATAATGGCCTTTTGTGTTCTTCTTCAATCCATGTGAATATAATCTGTGAAATTAAAATTATAGACAATTCTCAGGCATCATTTTTATTACTATTATCAAAAACTTCCTGTGCACATAGCAAACAATAAAAATAGACCTCTTTTGAACCTAACGACTTTTTTTAAAAAAATATATTTCTTTATTGATTTCAGAGAGGAAGGGAGAAGGAGAAAGAGAGAGAGAGACATCAATGATGAGAGAGAATCATTGATTGGCTGCCTCCTGCACGCCCTACACTGGGGATCGAGCCCACAACTCAGGCATGTGCCCTTGGCCGGAACTGAACCTGGGACTCTTCAATACGCAGGCTGACGCCTTATCCACTGAGCCAAGCCAGCTAGGGCAAACCTAACTACTTTTAAGGAAAGAAATTTCTTTTGCTTATTATTCTCCTTGTGTATTGATCGAATCTTTTTTTTTCCCCCCTGGATTCTTCATTTTCTGATCACTATTAAAATTCGCAAAGGAATTTCTGGTATTGACCCCAAGGCCAAATTTTTGTGGCCCATTAGACATTCATATTGTATAAAGCTGACTGAATTATTGGATTATCCAGGACCTCCAAGATATGACATTTAGAATAATGAGTAAACATATGAGTGCTAGTACTATGATGAAGTTCCTGCCTTCACAGTATCTAACTTCAAAAGAAAACAAGGAAATCATTTTTATATGAAATCCTCTTCATCCCTTTTTGTTCACTTGCTTATTTTGTTGTTTTTTACATGCTGATTTTCTTTCAACTGTTGAAAATTGATAAAAATCAACTAAATAGCATGCAGTACCATAGACTCTGCATTAGATGTTTCAATTTATTTGGGAGAATTTAATAATTATGAGCCTGATTTCTAGAGTTTACATTCTTGTGTCTAAAATTTTTTAAATCAGTGTGCTTATTTCCATCTATGGTGAGGAGTTTTGTATTCATTGCTCTTTTCTTTTTTTTTGTCTTCATTCCACTAAGTCAGGCCAGCTTTCTAATTTGGAGGTGAGGTTTCAGGAAGACTCAAATGAAAAATTAAGGAACTGGAGAAGAATCTTCATTTCACTATTGGTAGATATCACCTGCTCTTTTTTTTCTATTATAATGTATTAAAAAAGAGTCCTATGATTGTGACCCCAGAAATTTCTATAACCACTGCATAGGGTAATTTGGTGATGTATAAACAGTTTAGCTGTGTTGCCCTTTGAACCACAAAAAATTACAGGAATGTGTCTGAAAGGATATACATCAATCATAAAATTATTTATTAAAACAAAAAAAAAATCTAGGAACAACCTAAAAAGGATATCAATTTTTTTTTTTTAAAAAAAGGAATTCTAGGTAGCCATTAAAGGTAGTGAAAATGTTACATAAAGATACTCATAGTATAAGAGAAAAAAGATAACAAAAAATATATAGTAAAATTTCCCTCTTGTTAAACTGTGTGTGCATTTTCAAGTCCATACAAATATTAAAAATGTTAACAGTAGTTATCACTAAGAAGTAGAATGTGAAACATTTTTTAAAACTATTTTTCATGCTGTTTAATATTTTCTCATAAGCCTATATTATTTATCATTTGGCAAAATAAATCACTAATTTTGATACCAGAATTTTGCAAAGTCCATGACAGGTTACCTTTTGGAGCCCCAGAGAGAATGCAGAAGACAAGAGATCTAAACCTGCATGTAAGAAACATTCTGTCATTTGTCTTCATTTTGCCAAGCAGCTGAGATCCACACAGGCCACTATGCTGTACCTATTCTTCAAGAGAAAAGTGTCAACGTTATTGATTCAATGCCAGAAAGGATGTGAGGAACCCAAGCTCTGGGAATGGTGGTGCCTGCCTTGTAGGTCACACAACACCCATGTGAGACCAAGGTCATGGGCCAGCTGAGAACATTACCTAAAATATTTCTCTCAAGGCTAGAGAGGCCCTAAGAACCACTGGTGAGCAGGTTAACCTGTTTCCCATTTGTTCTGGCCTTGCCCATCGGTGTTGATGCTGGCTTCCAAACATGCTCTAGCACAAACCCTCTCTATCAGGGACAGAAAATACAGTTTACTGGTGTAAATATTCTGGGTATGCTAGACAATACTTTTCAAACAAAACAAAACTTGATTTAAAATAATAAACCTTCCATTGATGTTGATCATGAAGGAGATATATAACTAGGTCTTGCCAAATTTTGGAATCATAAAAGTCAGTCTTTGTATGTGGGACCAGTTAAATGAATGATTTGAGCTATTTCTCCTTAGACTCCATAACAAGTTTTTTTTTGTTTGTTTTAGGATTTGTTTTAATAACGGTAGCATGACTCAATTCCCTCATATTTCCCAGCCAGAAAGAAGGAGTTGCTAACTAAATGTGGGTATAACTTGTGGCAGCGACTGGTCACACCAGTTCCAGACACACCTCTCATTCCCAGGGCTTTGGCTTACTCAACCGTATAGATCATTACAAATGTTCATTCCTTTCAGGTGTGTAATTCTAAGATCCTTTGCCTCCAATCACCTTGGCAGAATAGAGAGAATAGCATTTCAAGGTTCTAGACCAAAGATTTTTTTTGTGATTTTTCTTTTTAATGACACACTATCAGCCATGTTAGTTATCATTTTTTTGCTTGGTTATTTTTCTATCCTTTTTCACACTCTCAGAATAAACAACATAGAGCCCAGCATTTCTGTTATAGAGAAAGGAATGAGAGAAATACTACAGAATATAAAGTTTGCTATAACCAGAAAATAGATCATTATTATTGCCAACATCCAATAGGGGCACAAAAATAACTTGGTATTCCTAGTATCTCCTTTATATGCTAGTAATTTTTTTCTTTCTTTTTTTATTGCTTAAAGTATTACAAAGGATATTACATATGTGTCCTTTTTTTTTCCCCCGCCCTTGACAATCCCCTGGCCTCCCCTACCCACCAGTGCCTTATGTCCATTGGTTATGCTTGAGATCAACCGAAGGACCAAAGATATTTTCAACAAAAAATACAAAGTTGCTGTCTAAAAGACCTTTGTAAGAGAAGCTGACCTTCTGGGGCAGTGGTCGGCAAACTCATTAGTCAACAGAGCCAAATATCAACAGTACAACGACTGAAATTTCTTTTGAGAGCCAAATTTTTTAAACTTAAACTATATAGGTAGGTACATTGTTATTAACTTAATTAGGGTACTCCGAAGGCTTAGGAAGAGCCACACTCAAGGTGCCAAAGAGCCGCGTGTGGCTCGCGAGCCACAGTTTGCCGACCACTGTTCTGGGCAGTAGCATTGGGCCAGATTTTAGTTGATGGGTGAGATAGAAGGAAAAGCATTCAGTTATTAAATTAGGAGTGGAACATGTGATCCTCTGTTTGAACTGGAACCACCAGATGTTGGTCACACTGGGGTAGAAAGTGAACATTTTGTGAGCACTTCTTATGTATAAGATGTATTATTGGTGTTAATAAGAGCTAACGCCTACCTGCCATATGCCTGGGCTGTGTCTAGTGCTTTATATATGAAATCCATTGAGTCAAACCACAGTCCCGTGCAGTAGGACAATTATACCCATTTAACAGAAGAGAAAACTGAAGCTTGAGAGGTCACACAGCTATGTAAGGGAACCAGAACTGCAACATGAGTCTAACTCCAGACCCAAGCTCTTGACCATTAACTAAACTACAATGTCTCTTAGTCATTCTACTGAGTAGGAAAATGAGTCTGAGAGGCATGGGGGATTTGTCCAGAGTCACTTGGGCAATAAGCAGCAGATTGAGGATTTGAAAAGAGATTTGTCTGATACCAAAAACACATGATTCTTCAACTACCCATGATGCTTCTCTAGATTCTGGACATGAAGGAAGATTCTGTGTCCACTTAGCAGTGTGGTCAATTGGTCTCCACTTGGACACAGTAACTGGGTCCAAAATATGGCTGAGAAGAAAAAAATGTTGTATGAGTGATGTGGTCAATAAGATAGTTTCAAGCTAAATTTTAAAGCTCTTAGGATACATGTAACTTCTGTGGCATTTCCTTTTGAATTTTGTTTTGCTTTATTTTAAATGCATCTTTATGTTCCTGACTTCACCTACATCAGTGCCAACAAGGAGGAAACAAATTACTGCACTAGGAGTCAGGAAAGGGTCTAGGCCTGAAGACAAATCTGAAGTCAGTATTTTTTTAGCTTATCTGCTTTTGCTACAAGGACCTCCCCTCTATCCTCTTCTACTTTGTGAAAATAACTCCCAGGTACCTTGGCCAGCTTGAGAATATATTGATATCACATTACATGGGCACCCCAAATTGCAATGGTGACATGTGTTCATGTGTAGATTTCTCAGATCTCATCTCCAAGTCTCTCCATGTTTCTCTGTAGCGCCTCTGTTATGTGCTATGTGTCAGATATTTTCAGCTAGTCACCATTGCTTCTGACCTCACTTTTCCTCTCCTAGTTTGGCTCCTGAGAATTGATGTTTACTGTTCTCATCTTCACTGAGGAAGCATCAACTCTACTACTGGTTAGACACCTTTCTTGAGAGCAGAAAAGTCTTCTCTCATGCTACTCCCTTCCAAGACTTCCTGGTTCCTGGTCCTTGGTAGGCTTGCTGGAGAGGTTCAAAGAGTGGCTCACTTTCCAATTTCTTGTTACACCTTATCACTAGGGCTCCTAGGAGTTTGTGCTCAGCATCTACAGAGGCTTTCAATAAACCAGTTCCTTCAGCCTACGTGGGTGAAGGACAGAACTCCTGCCATCCTCCGTCTCTTCTGCATTCTACATGCAACAACTCTGTCTTCCTTCTGCTGGCATGAAACAAACACCCCATACTGCTTAACAAGAGAAAATGTTGCCCTGGCCATTTGGCTCACTGGATAGAGCGTCTGTCTGGGGACTGAAGAGTCCCAGGTTCAATTCCGGTCAAGGGCATGTACCTTGGTTGCAGGCACATCCCCAATAGGGGGTGTGCAGAGGCAACTGATCCATGCTTCTCTCTCATCGAAGTTTCTAACTCTCTATCCCTCTCCCTTCCTCTCTGTAAAAAATCAATAAAATATATTTTTTTAAAAAGAGAGAAAATGATCAAGGTGAGTATTAATTAACTACCGCTGTGCAACAAACAATGTAAAATCCAATGGCTTAGGATGTCACTTCTGTGACACTATGGATTGAATGTTTGTGCCCCCTCAAGTTCATAGGTTGGATTCTAATGCCCAATGTGATGTTCAGAAGTGGGGCCTTTTGGAGGTTATTAGGTTATTGGGATGAGTGCCCTAATAACGAGGGCTGAGAGCTATCTCTTGTCCCTTCCACCATGTGAGGACACAGTGAGAAGATAATTATCAGTGAGGAAGTGGGCCCTCACCAGACACCGGGTCTGCCGGCACCTTGATCTCCAGAACTGTGAGGAAATAAATGTTTGTTGTTCACAAGCACCAAGTCTATGATATTTGTTAAAGCAGCCTGGATGGATTAAGACGCCCTACAAAAGATGATGAGTTCCATCTTCTATGCCCTCTCTCTTTCTGTCTCTGGCTCACTCTGATGAGGTTTAGCTGTCATGTTAGGAGCTGCCCTGTGAAGAGGCCCAACTGGCAAAAGACCTCTACCCCTGAGAGAGGCCTCTACCTCTCAACTCAGGAGGAACTAAATCCTGCCAACAACTATGAGGAAGTGGATCCTTCCCAGCTGAGTCTTGAGATGACTGAAGCCTTGGGAGAGGACCCAGCTAAACCACACTTTAATCCCTGAGAGAATAACTGGGCTTTTTGTTGTTTTAAGACACTAAGTTTTGGGGTAATTTTTTACTCAGCAATAAATAATTAATACCTAAGAGGAAGTAAATCTTCTCTCAAACTAATTAAACTTAGTTTTTTTTGTCAAGTTCCTTAGGAAAAATTTCAACAGTGTATGACTGAGCTGTCTGGGGAGGGCAAATGTAACTGAGTTTATGGGGGATGCTCTTAGGATTTCCATCCCATGAACTGCAATGGGAGCCTGAAGTTAGGACTAAGAAGGAGTTGACAGACTGTGTAATAGGCAAACCTATCCATCCCTTCTCCAAGGCTTTACTTTCCGGAGACTACTTTGCATGGGTCTTGTTTAAAGTCCGCATAAAAGGTTCAAGTTGAAGGTGAAGATGGAACTCTCTTGATCCACTTAGTTATATGTAAGTCATAGCACAGTCATATTGATAAAACATGTTTTGAAAATTTGCTCTATTTCAGAATCTTTTGCAGTATCTGACACAGAGCAGGCACAAAATAATATTTGTTGACTCATGTAATAGAAGTAATGGTAATAGTGGTGGTAGTAATAGGTATTTATTAAATGCCCCCTCTTTTGCCAGGTACTATACCAAGTGATCTAGATTCTTTTTCTTATTAATCCTCACAATTTCCCTATGAAGGATGTATTGCTATCCCAATTTTGCACGTGGAAAACTAAATACAGAGTGTTATAGTGGCTTTTCCAAGATCACATCGAGCCCATAAGAGTAAAAATCAGACACAGGGTTCTGGTTTCACTACTGTTTCCAGCCCAGATGACCAGCGCTCTTGCCATGCATTCTGGCCAGTGGGTGGGAGGGCGGTAGAAGGGAGGGTCCATTCTGGGAACTGCCCAGAACAGCATAAAAGCTGAACCTGTATCAGACCCCAAGGTCAGACTCCTACTCCTTGCCCTTCACAACTCCTAACAAAGCTTGCTAAGGATCTCCATGCCTGCCTCAGTACTCCAAAGAACATGCTGCTGTGTTTCTGCAGGTCTTTTATCTCTTGAACAGATTCTGTCTGGTGTGTTTTGAAAAAGAATTCCTTTCACCCCTCCAATCCCAAAGGGCATTTGGCTCTTGAGATAAGTGGATGGAGACAGACCAGCCACCAGAATCAGGATTACTGAGAAATCTCAATTACGTGAGGTCCTATCTACAACAGTTTCCCATGCCCAATATATCTCAAAACACATTTAGGAAACTGAAAAACAAAAACACATCTTTGAGATAAGAAATATTTCAGAAGGAGCCTAAAACTAAAGTACAATCATGATCAGCAAATGCCTACATTTCAGCCTGAATTTTGTCGGAGAAGCACTGGCTGCATGATGTCAGGCAAGAAGTGACTTTAACCTCTAAATCTTCATTCATTCATCTGTAACTACACTGTCCCATATGGTGGGCATTGGCCACTTGAAACATGCTGTAGGTGGAAAATAGACACTGGACTTCAAAGATTAAATCCAAGTAAAGTAAAATCATATAATTAATATGTCATCATGAATTACATATCATTAATATGTTATTGTTAATAATTTTCATATTCGTTATATTAAAATGATAATATTTTGGATATATTGGGTTTAATAAAGTATATATTAAAGATTTTTTAATAATACAATCATGATCTGAATTTAATCAGACTGCTCTAGTGTATTTAATACTAAATGATCTTGGATTGGAAGGAGGCTCACTGGGGCCCAGCAAAATGCTACACTCATGTGCAAATGATGGATAGGTCATCCCATAGAGGGGGAACTGGGATCAGGATGGAGGACTTGGGGTCCTTTGGGCATATTTAAATTTCCAAATTCTTTCTGAATTCATCACCAACTTCATTACTTGTTTCTTACCCTTTGCCTAGAGTCTAGGCAGAAGGAATGAAAACTTTTTAAAAAAGAAAAATATTTCCAGTGGAGAACTAGATCAAAGGCAGCTAAAGTTGGTCAGTGGCATGTTGGATAAACATTATTTCATGGCTCAAACTAATCTTTTGGTTGCCCACGCAAGACACGTTTTATGTCTCTTCGCTCAACTCCCCATATCCCAATCCTGGTGACCTCTTCTTTCTAGTTTTCTGAGTGGCCCGTTATGATATTTTAATATCAGAAAGCTGAGGCAACCATCTGTGTTGTACAGTAAGGCTTCATGTCTCCTGCCTGCCTTATTAACTGCCTGGAGGGCTGGATGTTTGGTATGTTGTTACATTGAAGAGCCATTGTATTCTGTGTTAGAGTCTGCATTACCACAAGCTTTATAATTCTCTGGCCCTATCTCCTTAAAGGAGATAATTTTAATGCACTTTCATTGTGAAAAATGGAATTTTAGAGGAACCACCAGCAGCCTGGTAATGGGGTAGAGACCAGTTGTCTATATATCTGCCCCTCAGGATTCTGAGCTGAGGGACCCTGCACCAGCAAGTTAGTGGATTCTCCAATCTGTGATAATAAAGCCAGGTTGCATTTATTAAGCAGCTGTGATATGCCAGGCACAACTGTTAACGGTTTTGCAGACATCTCATTTGACCCTCACAGCAATTCTGTTGGATATTCCCTACTGGTTTCCCATTTTCACTGATGAGAATGTGGGTAATTCACCCCAGTTCACACAGCTAAGTGGCAGAATCAGAAATCAAAATCAAGTTTGCGTGACCCCCAAGCCCAGGATCTGAACCACTAAGCAAGGAAAATCACCCGGTCAGGTCCTTTGTGTTGTGTTCCTACACTTTCAGTTTCCTGACTCTCTTAACAAAGAAAGTTCTCTGAACAGGCACTGCTACTTTTAGAGTTTCTGATGCCATCACACATCTCTTTCAATTTAGGTTTATTTGGAGTTTGTTGTCCAGACAATTCAGGACTGCTACTGCAGCTGCTCTCCATGCAGCTCTGGGCGACAGTGGCCACACTGATGTTGTGCAGTGCACAAGCTGCACAATGGTACACAGGGCCTGCCATAGAAGAGGCTAAATGATCTTTAATTTACTGACCACCAGCTCCTATCCCCCACCTCATTCTCTCTTTTTTAATCTTTATTGTTGAAAGTATTACATATGCCCCCCCCACCCCATCTCATTCTTGATGACTATAGAACAATGTATGTACTAAGGGCCAAAATTGTCCCATAGCATTAGCTTAAATATCCTAGACTGCTTCTTAACTGATTCCAGATAATTCACATAACTTCCAAGTGACCTCCTCCGTGGTTTGCTTCTCTACCTTTCTTCGGGTGAAGTAGCCAGAACCAAAAACTTATCACAAATGAAGGTGCTTCTGGCACTATGATTAGAAAAATATCTGGGAAGTTCATGAAGTTCATCTACAGCGGTTCTCAACCTGTGGGTCAGGAATAATAAAAATACATCCTGCATATCAGATATTTACATTATGATTCATAACAGTAGCAAAATTACAGCTATGAAGTAGCAATGAAAATAATCTTATGGTTGGGGGTCACCACAACATGAAGGAACTGTATTAAAGGGTCGCGCGCGGCATTAGGAAGGTTGAGAACCACTGGACAAGGTCCTGGGACCTTGTACTTTAACATAAATGTCTCTGAACCTACATAAACAGTGGAGGTTGCCTCAAAACATATATGTGAATCTCTTGATAATTACTTTCAGAGAGACTGCCTCATCTTTTTGTGAAAAAGCAAAAAGAGTGCTTAAAAAATCCTTTTCTTAAAAAAATATGAAGTTATATTTGATTTGGGTAAAAGGTAATCAATGAAGATATTATAATTTATCTACAAAAAAAGTGAGACAGTGGAATAATGACACCATTTTTCTCATGTTGGCTTATAAACAGGCTTGTGAAAATTCCAAGAGATGTTTTAAAATGTATTTTGAGGGATGCTATTATCTTGAAATAAATGATTACTATAAAGAAAAATCGTCACCAGGTCTAGAAAAATACAATTTAAAGGAAGTATTTTAATTCTTTTTAGTCACATCTGTCTGAGGGGCAATGCACCGTTGTTGGTGCCATGCTCCTGATTGCATGCTAGAGAACACACGGTAAAAATAAATTAAAATAACTACTCCAAAATGCTAAATTGAACTCTGTGGTTTGGCATAAAATTTAGGGCTTATGTTTAAAAACTTATTTTTAAAAGAAAAGTAATTCACAGGAGGGAGAAACCACTGAAACAGTAGTTCCACTGCCAACTTTAGCTCCTGGCAACCAAATGTTCCATGAGCGACCAGTGCCAAGAAGCAGCCTCGGGCGGCCTCCGAGCTCACGTGCACACACACTTGTTCAGAGTATTATTTGTTATGGGTAGAGGCCAAGTTGTTTGTGTATCTGTCATAAACTGGCTTCTGAACCCCAGATTTAGGCAAAGGGGTCCCACGGCATGCCACACTGAATGGGGCAGGTACAGGACCACTGGCGGAGCCCGAAGCCTGTTCCCAGCAGGGTGCTCACTGGCTCCCCACAGGAACGAGGGCAGAGCTGAGCATGCCCAGTTACTTTTCTAGAATGTACCAATGAGAAAAGCCTCCCCACTTTCCCAAGAGTTGGGTGAGGGAGTGAGGAAGCCAGAAGTGTCACAGCCATGGAGCTCCCTCCACCGGGATGGAACTATTGGGGGGTGCTTTTCTCTGACGGTTAAACTATTATGTGGGAAAGATCTGGGAGCCGTGAGCTCAGGCTCTCCCTCATTGGCTGGCTTTTCATGAGGTTCCTTAATGGCATGCCTATTGCAGGGTACGTATCACTCAGTGAGTTATTACAGTATTACCTTCAGGTCCTGTTTTTTTTTCTCTGCAAAATGAGCCTCTTAGACATGGTTTTCCCTGAGGCCCCTCCCAGTTATGGAATTTGAAAACAACTTGCTGTACAATAGCCTGGAGTTTGACTAAATTACGCCCCCCTACCCCCAAGCCAGTTGATTTGTGTAAACGCATCCTAGTGCACCCCCCCCCCCGAATTACAGACAGGTGGTGCCTGGGATGCTGAGACAAAAAATCTGGCCTCTCCTGATGAGGTGCTTCGTGGGTGCCTGGAACTGATTTCTACATATTTAGAAATGGAATGAATTATTTAGAGAGAGAATAAGAAGAAAACCTGTAAGTACAAGAGGAAAGAAGAGAAAGGAAAGGGAGAATGCAGAACCAAAATGCAAGTGATCAAGATAATGCAGAAACAACAATAATCTAATAGAAAGGTGACCCCATGTGGTAAAGACTTCCATTCACAAAATGTCAGCATTAATCAAGGGTGTCCATTATCTTGTTCAGGTTGGGCAATGTCAAAACTTGACACTTTCCCAGCACAAACTTATTGTCGTTTTTGAAAATAAGAATCCTTGGAAAAGAAATGTGCTTGAGTGCTATGAGCAAATCGACACAACTTTACAGTATTGATTAAAAGTATAAAAATAAGCCAAGGAGTACAATGCACAGAACACCACCACCCCCACTCCCCGCAACAAAGAATCACCCAGCCCCAAATGTTAATAGCGAGGGCGTTGGGAAGCCCTGGTTCGTCTGGGGCAGAACAAATGAAACAGACTCTTGGTGGGTTTCTCTCTTTTGGCTTTTCACTGCCAACAGAAGCAATATTTTGCATGGTGCCAGGGGCTCTTGAAGTTGATAGCTCCCTGTAAGTATGTCTGTGAGTCTAACTTCCACATATGCCGGGGCAGCCCTCTTAAATGCTGGTTGGCTCCCTGCAGTAACAATGCAGAACTCACCAGGTAATTGCATCCCATGAGTTTACCAGCTGAAACACTTCAGTCTGGAAGATGCACATATGTGACAACTATTCTCTGAAACCATTTTCCTAGAGAAAGAAGCAGCTGGAGATTGTTAAAATAAAACATCAGGAGTCACCTGCCTGTGTGACTACAGGAGTCTGTCTGGCAAGAATATGAATCTAAAGCCACACCCTGCCACCTTGCTGGGAAGTTGGAGAAGGCCTCACATGCATATTCAATCCCCCTCACAGAGGGAGGCAAAGCTTAGATAGAAAAGATTCGTTACTAATGGAAGAATGGAGAGTTCTAGATAAACTTCCTGTCATTTTAAGTTCTAAAAATATGCTCACAGATACTTGAAGCATCTAGTTAGACCTTGGGTAAGGAAGAGTCCACATTCCCCAGTGAAACATTTTCACCATCAACCCAGCTTCTTTCTCCAAATATCCAGTTTCACCCGCGTCCCTGTTTCCTCTCTCCACCTGCCTTCACCCACCTCAGATGGCAGGGACAGCTGCCACCCCCTGCCATGCATCTCCGGTTGTCCAACCCCGTTGCAGAGGTAAGAGCTGGGTTTGAATTGACTCTACCACCTTAGCAAAGAGGCGTCACTCTGGAGTGCCACCTACTGGAAGCAGGAAAAGGGAAAGAAAAACAGAATTGAAAGGTGAGCAGGGGTGAGAATCTGTTCAAGACTCCAAATTCTGGTCAGAGCCATGTACTGAGATGCTTCATTTAGGCCCAGATTTAGCATAGCTTGCTCTGCTTTGATTTTTAAAATTATCCTAGATGAAGAAAAATGAAGAAAAAACACAATATAGAACCTGACCAGTGACCTAGGCCAGGTATAAAAATTATGCCTATCTCTGAGGCCAAACTGGTGGGCTGTCTGAGGCTATCTGAAGAACTGGGAGGGGGAGGGGGGGACGAGATTATGAGAGTTTTCCAGTGTAATTAAGAAGGCTGGTGGCCTGGATTGGGAAGGGGTGTCACTGTATGGTCCCAGTGATCATGCCTGACTGGGCAATGGATAGACAGCTAGGCTTTAACACATTATTTCTGTATCATAGAATGTCTGTACTTAAAAAAGACTTGCATCTATAACCAACATAAACCAATTCAGGGTTCTGAAAATTAGGATTTTGGTCATTTTTTTCCTCTCTCTTTTTTATTTTTAGAACTTAGTGAGCATGTACTATGTATGCAAATTTTAAAAAATATTTTTAAAATATCTTTTTATTGATTTTAGAGGGAGGAAGGGAGAGAGAGAAGTATTGATCAGCTGCCTGACCGGGATCAAACCATGACCTCCTGGCTCATGGGCTGATGCTCAACCACTGAGCCAGACTGGCTTGGCAGATTTGGGTCATATTTATTAAGGTTTTTCTATTTCCAATTTTAGGACTTTAATTTAAAAATTCGACATGTAGCAAATTTTGGTACACAGCAGAGCATAAAGCCTAGCCCTTTGCAGGCCCAATTTATACCCGGTAAAGAAAATAAAGTCACTGAGTAGATGTGTGGTACTGAAGCCCTTTTTTACACTTTATTTGGTGGGGAAAGACTCAGCGGCTACTATTAAATTATCCATCATTAATATCATTATTTACTGAGTTCTGTCCATGGCAGAGCATTCTACTAGGAAAATTAGCTATCTAGTGTAATCCTCAGACATCGTTGGGGGTAGGTAGGTATTGTGCCGTATTGTAGACAGGAACCTTGCTCAAGCTAACACTGTAGGTGACTGTGCTTTTTATAGCCATGTTGTCCATCTCCTGCATGTAGAGTCAGATTTCAGGACTTGAAAAGAAGGCAGCAGGATTTTTGGGATTTGCTTAACTAATTGGAGTTGTAAGCGAGTTGCCAGAGGTGTTCTTTCTTGGGGGACTATGCTGGAACCTCCTCCTCTGAGGTTCCTAAGTGAGGGCAGCATGCAGAAATTCTCCACCTCACTAGATGGCAGCCATGGAGACAGGAGGGTGTCAAAGGCTTTGGGCCAGAGCTGGAAGGAGACACCTGGGGACAAGGGTTAAAAAAATTATTATCCAGGCATGGGTTTCTCTTTTCTTTCATACTGAGAATTTATCAGTATTGTGATTCATATATTTGAACCCTCATTAATAAATATTAAAATAGTAAATGTCAATTCATTACATTATTAACTCATCAAGTTTATAAATTAAACTTTAAAACTCAAACAAATTAAACTAAAATAATTAAGTTAAATGAAGAGAACAGTAGATGGAGGAGAAATGTGCTCTGAAGCCTCATTTTTGGTTTTCTTTCCCCAAAAGAGCACCCAGCCAGAACAAACTTCAAATATGAAGAAATACCACAAATAATACATTTTCTGTTATTACCTC